>NW_027150750.1:0-429973 GCF_020186115.1 Histomonas meleagridis
TTTTTTCAACAAAATCACAATATAAATTAAATAAATCAGGACCTGTTATGTTTTTGATTTTTTCGTAATTGTCTCTAGCGAATATTTCATAACTTGACATTGAAGCTTCTTTTATATTTTCTTTTGCTTCACTGTTCGGAATTCTTCTTAAATTTACTTTCGACACATCCATTAACATGAAAAATGTAAATAAATTTTCATAAAATTCAGGCGTGAATGAATCAGCAAGTTTTGAGAAATAATCAAAATCTTGTAAATGCTTATCACTTGTTTTTGTTACAACATATCTTCTATCATAACTTTCAATCTTTATTGGAACATCATTATTCGATACCATTATAAAATTCGCAACATTTTCTGTTTCTCTCATCGGTTCATTTTTTTTTTTTTTTTTTATTGTTTTATCTGTTATAATAGATTTTAACGCATCAGAATTTAAAAATTTATTTGTATCAATACTTTGTAGTTCATTTAAAACCAGTAATTTTTTGTTTTCTAATGTTGCATTAAATTTACCGACTACTGATTCTATATTCGTAACATTTTCATTTGCGTATCTCGCCATTAATTTGCATATTACATCTGTAAAGAATGTATTTTTTCCTGTTCCTTGATTTCCTAATATAACTAAAGCAACTCCAGTTTTGAAATTTGGTTTTTGAAGAATTGATGCAATCCAAATTAAAATATATCTATAAATTTCTTCATTACCATTTGCTATTACTTCTCTGACGTGATCTAAAAACGGTTGTATAATTTCTGTTTTTACTTTATCAAGCTTTTTATAATCATAACCTCTAAAGTAAGAAAAAATTTGAGGATCATTTGAATAAAATTTTAATGCTTTTACCGTAAATATTTCTGTATTTTCTAAATATAAATCCCAAGCGGAAACGTTTTTTGTTTTGTTTCCTTCGGTCCTTCTTCCAATAATTATTTTCTTTAGCTTTTGTTTCGCAACGTTTTCTGATGTATAACTTACTTTAACATAATCATTCACTGCGTCATAATCTTTAAACATAAATACTTCAGGTGTTGAAAAAAAAAAAAAAAAACATTTCTTTAAATCATTTATTGCTTCATCTCCGTTTAAATCATAGTTTTTATTTTTTCTAATGTCCATTAAACAGAATTTGTCGTTTATGTCGATTGTAACTTCTGACATCTTTTTAGTTGCATTAAAAAATCAAATTACTACTTTAAAACTAGACTTAATTTATAACCTGTAACGTAACGTAACCTTGGTTTTTGCATCTCATGTTCTTTATTCTTCTTCTTTTTTCCAAAATGTCAAAGTTACAGGTAACGTTACGTTACAAGTTATAGTTAGATTTTTCGCACATGCTTATTTTAAACTCGACCGTTAATCCTAATTTTCAATCATCCTCTATCGTTAATGCTTTCTTTTATGTAGCGCGGCTTGAAGCGAGCGTATCACGCGAAGCTTCAATAGCGCTGTGTGTGTGTGTGTGCGGATGAAACTTGGAGAATACATAAATGAGGTGAAAAAATTATTATGGAATCGAAAACTTTCCATGGAATCTTGATGGATATTCTGAAACTAGCTTGGTATTCCACATTATTATTTGACACACAAAAACACTGCAATGTCACAAATAGGGCAGAAGACTTCAATAAATAACGTTAATACAATTTATTATTTTCACTAAATAATATATGTTAAACATTTTTTTTAAAGTAAAGATCATTTTTGAACATAAATTAATGAAAAATGTAAAATTTTAATATCTGAAATAGTACACTAAAATATTTTATTTATCTAAAAAAAATCATAGATATATAATTTATTCGGAAAACAATATAATTCAGTAAATTACATTTGTAGTATATATAAATTTTAAATAATTTAAACAAATTAAATAGGATCAACTATCGAAATGCTTAAGTGAGGCATATTTTCAAGAATTTCTTTTTCAGCTTTGTTCTTCCGATATAAACAAAAAAGTAATACAAATCCTGATAATAAAATAATACCTCCAATACATGAAATTATTGCGATAACAGCTATACTTAATCCATTCGATAATTCAACATATTTTGCACATTTATCTCGTAAATCATCATCAACTTTAATATTAATTCCTTTCCAATAATTTTCAACACATTCAGATCCTGTACAATCATTATCATATTTTTCATATGATTCAATATTAGGTAAACAAATAGTGATATTATCTTTCGTTGTCGTTAAAAATATGTTATCATTAAATTTTGGTGGATCTGTCGGTAAAAGAAGAATATTTAAATTTGTACAATTTTCAAATATTTTCGTAGAGTTTTCATCAACTGTACTTAATTTCGTGATATTTAATATTTCTAAATTAAAACATCCTGAAAAATGTCCTTCACCTTCAATTGTATGAACTTCATTAAGATAAAGTGTTCTTAATGAAATACAATTTTGAAAACAATATGATGGAAGTGTATTAATCGTTCGAAGTGAAATATTATTTAAATTTATACAATTTAAAAATGCTGATTTACTAATCGTTTTTAATTGTGGAAAAGAAATAGTTTTTAATGATGTACAATATTCAAATGTATTTCTTCCATAAATATATTTAAGCATTGGTAATTCAAGTGTTTCAAGTGTTGAACATTTAGAAAATTCATAACATGGATTTGTTGAATTTATTATTGATATTCTTGGAAGTTTAACTTCATATAATTTTCGACAATTACAAAATGTATAACTTTTAATATTTATTAAGTTTTGAAGTGAAACATATTCAAGACTTTCAATATTATAAAATAATGATGAAGGTGCATTTAAAAGCGAATTCATAGATATAATTTTTAATATTCGACAATTAAATGCAATCGGTCCAGATTTAATTAACTCAATAGAATTTAATGAAAGTTCTGTTAATGAACTACAATTAACAAATGCTGTGTTTTCAATGATTTTGACTTTTGGTAAATTTATATGTTTTACATTATAACAATCATATATAAAATGTTCACCAATTATTTCAAGTTCTGGTAAATAAATACTTTGAATCAAATCGCATTGATAAAATAATATCGATGTAAAATTATTAAGTTTTGGTAATGAAACGTTAATTAAATTACTGCAGTTAAAAAATGCAAATGATCCAATTTGAACAAGATTTGGCAATGAAACACTGGTAATTTCATTACAATTGTTTAAAAAATATTTATCAAATATTTCAAGTTCTGGTAAATAAATACTTTGAATCAAATCACATTGATAAAATAATGTCGATGTAAAATTATTAAGTTTTGGTAATGAAACATTTATTAAATTACTGCAGTTATAAAATGCAAATGATCCAATTTGAACAAGATTTGGCAATGAAACACTGGTAATTTCATTACAATTATATAAAAAATAATCGCCAATAATTAAAGCATTTGGAAAATTAATTGTTTCAACAATACTTTTAGTAAATGCATATGATCCAATATATCTTAAATTTAAAAACTCAAAATTACTTATATTTATATCAGATATGAAGTAATCGCTGACATTAATTAAATTTGGCAAATTAATGACTTTCAAATCACGACATCCTTCAAATGGCGAATTTCCAGCTTTGATAAGTCGTGGTAGCGTTATATTTGTTAGCAATTCATTGTTTAAAAATGCATAATCACCACAAGTTTCAAGCGAAGGAAGATATAAATCGTAAAAAAAGGAATCACTAAATGCATAATCACCACATGTTTTAACATTTGGTAATATTAAAGACGGCATAAGTGCTAAAATAAATGCATAATTTCCGATGTATTCGCAATATTCAAATGACAAAGAATATGCATAATACAGGTCTGCAAATCCATAATCATCAATTTTTTTGATCTTAAGATTTTCAAAAATGTTTTTAGACAAATGACAGCTATGAAAAGCATGTTTTCCTATTGTTTCAACACTCGGAAAAATAACTGTGTCGATATATTTTAAGTTGGCAAACATATATTCTGGAACATTCTTTAATTTAGGCATTGAAATGTAAGATAGTTTAATACATTCGCCGATAAAACCATAATCTGCATTTTCAAGAGAAGGTAAATCAAGTTTCTCAAGACGATACGCAGAATTGAATGCCCCTTCAGAAATATTCACAACTTTTGGAACATAAACATCTATCAAAGAAGAACATTGGAAAAAAGCATATAATCCAATTGCAACAGCATTTGGCAAATAAACACTTTTCATACTCTCGCATGAAATACACATACATGGAGAAACTTCTTCAAGTGATGGAAAATTTATAGATAAGAATGAACAAAGTTCAAACGTGTTAGATCCACAATGTTTAAGATGCGGGAAACTTACATTTTTTAATAGTGAGCAGCTATAAAATGCATAATTCGCTATCTCTGTAACATTTGGTGTTATAATTGTTTCAAGACTTATGCAAAAATAGAATGCACTATTTTCAATATAGCTTATAGTAGGAGCTTCAACTGAAATCAGTTTGTAACAGTTAGAAAACGCATATGGATTAAATCGAGAAATATTAGCAAAATAAGCATGCGTTAATTGTGTAAATGATTCGAACGACAGGTAAGAGATGTTTTGTAACGGAATTCCTATTGAAACGTTAATCAGTTTTTGCATATTCCCCATAAGTAACGGAAAGTTATCAGGATCAGCAATAGAAACACCACTAGAAATTGAAAAAAAGTGAATTTTATCCATCACATCCCAGTCGTCCGTGCTGTATTTAATTTCGCCATTGATAATATCAACCTCTGAAAAATCTGTTGATTCGTTAATTCTCAAAGCATTGTTATATGCTTCTTCTAAACTTTCACCAGTTACATGAATATTTTTATTTATGAGGGCTTCAAACAGTGAACACGAAAAATAGGGCAAGAGCAAAAGCATTTTATATTTTCAATTGAGTATTGAAATTTTGAGGGTTTAGATATTCAATGGTACTATCAATTCCAAGCAATTATGTAACTTTTTCAATGATTTCATTGTTTACTGTTATGGTTTACAGAGCTAGTCCAACAAGCCATTGTCACTTTTTGGTATTATTTTTTCAAATGATTTTTGTGAAAATTCAGGATTTTTTTATGCTCTTATTTGCTGAGCATTAATATGCTAGTATACATAGAATATGTTTATATGAAATTGTAATCCAAATCCGAAATTTGCCAAAATTGAATTTTTTTTAATTAATTTATTTTTTATTTTATTTTAATGATGCTTTAATCAAAAAACATATGTTTTTAATATTGGTATTATTATTTTTATAACAAACTGAGGGGATTGTTTTAAAATTCAATATTTAAGCAAAAATCCATTCTATATTGTTTCAAATTTTTTTATAGATAGGACCCAAGGATTTTTATGAATGAACTTGTTTTATTTTATCAATTCCTATGTTTTTTAGTTTCTTCGTTTATAAATAGGCATGTGCACAATATTTTGGGCAGCTTGGGACGACCCTATTCACAAATATAATTTTCATCATATTTAAGTTCGATTTATATGATGCACAGTTTAAATTGATAAAAATCATTAATATGATTATAAATATTGAATTTATTTAAAACTGATATCTGCATAAAATGCATTAATTCTTATTATCTATTTTTTCATTGATTTTAAAGATTATCGAAATATATACATTTTATTCATACCTGGTGTAACAAAGATTGTGAAATTCGAATGAAATTAACGTTTTATGGACAAAAGACAAGGTTTAATAAGCCATTCAAAATCGAAAAAGTTCCAAATTTCTACAATATGAATTCCTGAATTTTGACTGTGTTATCAACATTTTTCAGGGGTTATTTGGCCAAATCACCTTGACATCATTAGAAACCGTTAAACGTAGTTCTGCGTTTAAATGGAACATGACGAAAATTCTGAAAGCAAATATTTAGCAAAAAATATGGAGAAGATTCGAAAGCAGGCCGCTAAATCTAAGTCACTTGACTTTATTGATGATGATAAATTACAATCTTTTCAAGATTATTTACGTGAACTTAAAGAAAATTTTCTTGAAAAGGAACAATACATAAAAGCTCGCGATGCTAGCGAACTTATAGAACGCTGCAAAACAGAAATGCAAATACGAGCAAAAGTTGCTTCAAAATGCTCAGAACATGAAGCAAAAAAATCGGCAACAGATCAGATGGTTACAAAGTATGTACTTTTTGTTTCAAAAAATATAAAACTATTTTTTGAAACATTTTTTTTCAAATACTAATCCATAGATATGATCAAAAAATACATGAACATGATGAAAGAACGCAGGACAAACTTTCAGAGCTTCACGAAAAGCATAAAAACGAAATGGAAGCTTTTGAAACAGAATGGAAAGAAGATATGCCAGATAAATATCGCCGACCATCTCAACGACTTATAGAGCTTCGTAAATCTGCTCATAATCTTGCACTTTGTGGGGAGTTTAATGAAGCGCAAGATCTGAAAAACGAAGCAGAGAATTTAGAGCGCAAAGAAACTGAAGAAGCGCAAAGGCGTCTCAACAAAGAATACACCATTGCCAAAAATAGATTAATCCGGAAACAGAAGGAGGAGATCCGTATCTTTCAAGAAAACGCAGAACAACAGCGCATTGTTTTACTCTCCAAAAGGCAAATCGCAGAGCAAGCATCAAATAACCGCAAAAACGTATTGAATTCAAAACCGTCGCCGAAATCAAGAAATTCGCCGCAATCTAAGGGATCACCAACGCGATTACTTGGAACAAGGAGATCGCCGAGCAGAAGTGCGGATAGAAAATTACCTCCTTTGATACCTCCAAAGGAAGATACCCAAAAAATCAAAGAAAATAGTCGGAAAATGGAACGGGAAATACATTCAAAGAAATATAGAGAAATACATATAGAACAAGACCCATATGTACACGAAAGTGAAAGTATGAGTTCACGCTCGGATTGATATGACTAAATGTTAAATGTGATTTTATAACTGTGAAAAATATTTACGTGTGCTGTAGCATTATTCATAGAGAAAATATTTAATTAATTTTATTTATTTAAATTTGTATTTTTCACTCACTTCTACAAAGTAGGAGAATTTTAACAAAAAAAATTTTTTTTTCTGGATTTTCTTTTCAGATTTTAATTAACTTTTTCGGGACAGATATATTAAAATTTCTATTTTCAAACAAACTATTTAAAAATTTTTGATTTATTTTCATTTTTTGTTGCTTGACTTCAATTTTTTCATGGCAAAAAACATCGAGAATATCTTTGAGTATATTGTAATTGATCTTACACTTTTGCGATCTGTTTAATACGCATTTTCCAATAATATTCTTGTTATTTATGAGAAATTCAAACTAAAGAATTAAAAGTTTTAAGAACTTTAAATTTAATTGTTTCGCGTTTGAATCAATTTTTTATTTAATCATTAATACAAAACAAAATTAAATGAACAATATGTTTTATTCATCCTGGAATAAGGTATAAAGCCAATTTGCCTGTTGCATGACGCCTTCATCTGCAACTACTTTATTAGAAACATTCTTAAATTCCTGAACAAGTCTATTATACAATTCCGGATTTTTATCCCTGATTCGATCCAAGTCCGCCTTTAATGTCAATATTTTATTTCTTTTTGTTTCTAATGCCTTCAGGTATTCGGGCGGTATAATTGGATTAATCACTGAAGCCGTTTTTTCCCAATTGAATACAACCGAAAACAGACTAAACCGTTCAGGTGCCATTTTCTCAAATTGGGACACCCCAAGTGACCCCATCACAATTGGGTCACCCCAAAAATTGAGTTGCGGATTAATTCCGACTGAAAGTATGTCAAGGCCGAATTTGGTGTAAAGCGCATTGTACGGTGCCAATGTGATCTTCGTACTGTTCCCAGTAAGAAGTGGGTTGGTGTTGGTGAGGAGATATGTGGTACAACGAGTGCAAGCATCAAGATGAACCATACGTGATGCAGCAATAATTTTGTTATTAATGCTATAAGACATATGAACACATGTAGCGGCTCCAACAAATATAGTGGAGTCCTTACAATGACTGATGAAAACACATGAAACAGGACCACATATATATACAACCGTATGACGACAATCGTGGATAAAAACTTGGCATTGAGAAGTTGGATCAACGAATTCATAGTGCTGTGATTTCTTTTCAATGAGAATTGGTTTTTCAAGAATAATTGATTGATCTGTTTCAAGTTCTTGAACGGCGCGTGGAATCGATGGCCTGTACGCAATAGGTGAGAAAAAGACATTATCACGAAGATCAGCCTCTTTCATGAAGATTAATAATGGGTATATGATATGTTCAAATTTGGATGTTGACTCAACTTCGCAATCTTGAAGAAGATCTAATGCAACCATGAGGTCAGAGAACCTGTGGTTGTAACTTGGGCCTATCCATGCTACAATTAAAAATGATAAAGATTGAAGATGTATTTTTGTCAATCCTTTTGGCGCAATGATTTGAAGGAATTGAGGAAACTCTTTTATGAAATAACGTAACATGAGCTGTAATGGTGAATGTTCTTGTCTGGGTTGTAATGGTGATTTTAATGTCATAACACGAGTAACAGACGTATCAGAAGCTGAGAGCCTTGAACTAATTGGAGATAATTTTGGTGCCAACTTTGATGGAAATGCTTCCATGTTTGAAATTTCTGATACACCTCTGAATTTCTTTTTGACAAGCAAAGCAAATAAGAAACAAAGCATATCAGTAACCCTCATAGTAAGCGACGGCAGACATGAAGGATCTGCAAGATATAATTGAGATTGAAGAAGTGCTTCATTTGCATCTTTTGTTATGAAGCATGTGAGAGTTGAATATATTGCTTGGATTTGATTTGCATTAAATCTAAATATTTGAGATACGGCTTCTTTAAATTGGGCAAACGTAAGGAAATCTGTTAAATCATCAAATTTTTGAGCAAAAAGTCGAATTTTCTCGAGCGATATTTCTGTTGTACAAAAAGTTGAAATTGCTGCGAGCTCGAATACTTCCCAATTAAGACAAAGTTTAGAAGAAAGTTCGGACATTTTTTGAAAATATAACCAGGTGGTTATGTAAAGTATGCAATAATGTACGATAAGGCGCAGAGGAATTGGACAAAGAAGGTGTTGAAATCTCATATTAACACATAACTTGAGTTCAATTATTTGAAGAATAATAACAAGGAATCAAAATGCATTAGTGTTAGTAACTAATAGTTTTTTAAAATGGAAATTAAATGGATAAATTTGGTACTATACTGCAATATTTTAGCTTAGCTGGAAATTCTCCTTTGCTTAAAAGAATATCGAACATATTCATGCATCTATAAATTTAGATCTAAAAACATCTATTAGAAAGGTTGACTTTTGGTAGAACGTCTTTCTCTGGGGGGGGGGGGGTTTAATTACAACTTTTTAAAATAAAAATAATCGTTCACATTCAATTTTAAATGCACAAAGAAAACCAACCTTCCGCATTGAAAATTGTGGCAGGAGGTGGAAGAGGTTAAACACTTCAAAACTCAAAATGTTTGCATTATTGTTCGGTACTGCATTATCCGGATGTGATGTATTCGTTATGGCACCACTTGCCATGTTCGATTCAAATCAAAATCTTCTCGATTCAGGCAAATACGATTATTGGTTTGGCCAACTTCAAGGCGCTAATGTCAAAGGTATAATGATTGATGTTTGGTGGGGTATTTGCGAACAATCACAAAAGAATTACAAGTTTTCAGGCTACAGAACAGTTTTCAATATGATGAAGAACAAGGGTCTTAAAATCATTCCAGTCATGTCATTCCATCGTTGCGGTGGTAACGTTGGTGATACATGCAATATCCCAATCCCAGACTTTGTTTTCCAAGGTTCAATGCAACCATACTTCATTGATGTTTTCGGTAACAAAGACTCAGAATATATTTCATTTGCTTACGATGATATCGAAGTTAATGGTCGTACACCACTCCAAATGTATCATGACTTCATGGTTGCATTTTCGTGATGAGTTCATTGATTTAATCAACGACGGCACAATCATCGAGATCGAAGTTGGCGCAGGACCATGCGGCGAAATTCGTTACCCATCATATCAACTTGACAAGTGGACGTATTCAGGCTGCGGCGCATACCAATGCTACGATCCAATGATGAAGAGCAAGTTCAAGCAAGCAGCGGCCGCCGCAGGTCATCCAGAATGGGATTCACCACCAACGGACACCGGCGACTACAACGTTCGTCCAGGGGGGTTCATCATATTGGGCGAACGGCTGGAACATCGAATACGGCAAGTTCTTCAACAAGTGGTATTCCAATTTGTTAGTTGAGCACGGCGCAAACGTATTAAAAGACGCACGCGAAATCTTTGGCAGCTCTCTCCGCCTCTCGTGTAAAATCTCTGGCATCCACTGGCACTACACTCAAGCTGCCACTGCGCGGAGCTCACTGCCGGATACTACAACATTTGGGACTACGACGGCTACCAAGTCTTGATCAACATGTTCAAGCAGTACAACATCGAAGTCTGCTTCACGTGCCTCGAGATGACCGGCGAAGACTACAGCGCAGGAAGCAATCCGCCGGCACTCGTTGCGCAGATCTTACGCGACACGAAGAACGCGGGCCTCAAGTTCGAGGGAGAAAACGCGCTCGAGAGATACGACTGGGCGGCGTACAACCAAATCAAGTCGTGGGTGCCGCAAGGACTGTCAACCTTCACGTACCTGAGGCTGTGCGATAACTTGATGAACAACAACTTTAACGAATTCAAGAACTTCGTCAACCAAATGAACAACGCTTAAAGTAAATATGGTCTTTAGGCTGAATTTACTATGGAATAAATAAATAATAAAATAAAAACAATTTTTTTCTAAAGAATTAATAATAAATAATAAAAGAATTACAATAACTTCATCATACATTTGTGATGAAATCTTGACTGATCCTATTGAAGTAAACTGGTGAAAAAAAATCGACAGTATCGGTTTCACTTTTTGAACGTGATTCTATCAAAGCCGATCGAAAAGTGCTGCTGGTTTTCAACGATTTAATTTTGAAACTATTGCGAATTTTCAATTATTTATTTTTTCAAAATTATAAAAAGTGTCATAAAGGAAGTCCTATTTCAATGAACCTTCTTTTTGACAAAAAGTGGCATTTTAATGTCTTTTGCTACTTCAAATCATCCACAAACAAATCAGTTAATGTCTGATGTGACTAATTTCAAGAAGCTGTGGGAAACTAAAGTCAAAAAAAACATTGAAAATCTTAAAAAACATGATTTGGAAGAAAACACCATTAAAGCAATCAAAAATACGATGAACCAATTGGAAAAATTAAGCAACCAAATAAAAGGTAAAATTGGTAATAACCAGGAAGCTAAAGCCATATTTGATCCAGTTTTTAATGAGTTTTCTCAACAAAAACCAAATATTTTACAACTAATTCAAAAGTTTGAGGATAAAAAAAGAGCTCAAGATGCTGCTGAGGATGCAAAAGCTCTCCAAGCCACCGAGGGTAATGTTGATCAACTTCAAGTTCAACATGATGCCGAAGATCTCCAATTTATTCATGAACAAACTCAAGACATTGTCGAAGATATGAAGGCTCTTAAGGAAATCACAGAGCAAGTCAACAATAAAGTTCAAGCTGATCATGAAGTTGTTGTGAGAATTGATAATAAGATTGAAGAAGCTAAAACCGATATGGTTGAAGGCAATAAAGATTTAGAAAAGGCTCAAGAAGACCAGAAGAAGACATGCCACATCTGCTAATTTAGATTCCATCATTAAAGGAATTCTAAACCACTATTTTTTTCCTATTAACTTAATAATGGTTTCTGTTTTTACTTTGCTTGGAGTTAGTTTCAAAACATTTTTACAAAAATATAATTTGGATGATTGATTTTGTTCTTTAATGACATTTTTTAAAACACAGAAATTTTTCATATTTGTGAGAAAATAATTTTTTGTTTTTTATGTGCGATAGAGTATTGTCTATCGGCTTTCCTTCCAGATGTCGAGGCAAAGGGTACTTGATCGAACTCTATATAATTTCGGAACATTGATTCAACATCATGAACAAGACACAAAGCTCCTACTTGTAAATAACAGAAATGATGAATTAGATATACCAAAAAATGATAATCTCAGAACATGGGAACGACATCATATCATACCTTGGGGACCTCTTTTTGATTTATTTATAGTTCTTCTTTACATTTTTTTTGCCCTTACATATCAAGCTTGTAAAATTCATTTTTTTCTTAATTTCCAATCAATATTCAATGATTATTTTCTTGAGCAAGAAGATGAAACCACATCGTTATACTTCAAGGCAGAAGTAATTAATAAATCCCAAGAATCATCTCAAAAATTTTTTACATTTGTTGATGATTTTCCATCACAAGATTTAATTTCTGAAGGCTCTCCCTTATTTTTAGATTTTACGCTAGACGATGACACGAATTTTTCATATATTCTTACATCAGATAATGTTTCAATTGTCGGAGATTTATTCCAAGAATATTTTCCACGAACAAACGAAGCCAATCTTGAAATGGAATATCTTCTAACACGAGTTTCTGGAACCACTGAATTTCATACTAACATTGCTTATAGCATCACATTTACACGTGAACCAGAATTAGGTTTTTTCGACATCAACAGTATCTTTGTTGAAACGAACACATATGAAGAAGGTCAATTGAAGCTTGCGAGTCAGTTGTCTGTTACCATTATACCAATTGCGTTACTTATTGCGGACAGCTTTGCGATCATCATGACGATATTACGACTTTTTTCGTTTGCCAAACAAGCGAAAGAATATGCGACAAAGAATTACATTTCGTTATATCGGGCGTTTTTATGGAAAGTTGATGGCGGTGAATTATTTAATCTTTTATATCAGTTTGTCACTTTTGTATCTGTTTTGTTATTTGTTAAATTTGTGGGATATGATTATGGGAAACATGAAAACATTTTACTTCTTTTGTCTTTTGCTGGTTTGTTACATTGCATAGGTCTGTTTAGACATTTGAGATTAAAAAAGGAAACGTGGTTTGTGTTTAGATTGTTCTCGAAGTCTATCGGGAGAACTTTGATGTTAGTTTTCGGATTTTTGCCATTTTATTTCGGATTCGTGTTTATGGGAATCGGATTTTTCGGGCATTTTTCGGAGTTGTTTTTGGGGTTCTTGAGAGGAATGAAAATTATGTTCTCGTTGATGCATACTGACGTATGTATGGACACCCAAGACCAATTAAATGAGCACGCTGCTGCTTCGGAATGGTTAGTAACGGGATTCGTGATTTCGTGGCTGTTCTTGACTGGTGGAATGGTAATTAATGTATTGATTGCTATTGTGGAAGACACAATGGAAGAATTAATTAATGAGGATGAATAAATTGTTGTGTAATAGAATAAATAAATTTGTTGTTTGTATATTGTATTTAAAAAATGTAATTACATCACTTGTATATCCCAAAAATTGTTGATCATAATTTCATTCAGTACAATTATTGAGAACTTTTTAAATTATTTTATTAAGTTGTATTTTTTTATCATGATCTCAATAAAGATTCTTTATATATCAAAGTAAGAAAAAAATTCAATCCCATATTTTTCATATTTTCCTCAAAATTTTAGTAAAAGAAACAAGATAAAATCTCATTAGAATGAATATATTAAAGAGTATTAAAGCGATACAAAGTACGGTATCAGCCCCATAATTTTAACATGGATAAGGAATAAATTAATTCCAAATTCTGTGCTATCTTAGTGGACTTATTTAAAGATATATAAAATATATACAAACTCTCATAAATAGTGATTCAATGACTTTCTTGTCTTGTATTATTTGAAACAAATATCATTGGGGAAAAAATCGAAAAATATTAAAAGTAATTCATTTCTCTCAAATGCATTTCTTTTAATGTCGAAACTTCATCAGAAACAATTATTTTAATAATGTTTTATCAACATTTGTTATGGTCAATGAAAGATATCTAATTATTTAAAATGTTTGACTGCATTTGCACAGAATAAAAATAGTTCACAAATGTGATAATTTAGATCTTTATTGAACAATTTTATCTTTAGTTATAGAACGAATTTTTTATACTTTTTGTATTTTTGTAATATTTTTCAATCGTAACGAATCCTCTTCATTCATAGATTTGTAACATTCCTGTAACAAACCATAAAATTCATCCATCACATCTCCATATTTATCTACACTCATTTTTATTCCTCCCACAGAAACATTTTCAGTATCAATAGCTTCTGCCTTAACGGTCAACGGAATAAGTAAACGTAATAAATTTGCCACTTTTTCGGGGTCACTTTTCCAATGCTTTATCAAAGAGAAGCAAAGCGGATACATCTTGAAGAACCCTTCCTCATCGAGTACAACGGGAAGTAACCTCGAAGAAATCTCTGGATCAAGCTTGTTGAAGTATTCTGATGGCTTTCCGATGATATCATAAACTCCAATTCTTTCATTACTTTCAACAGCTCGAATTGAATTAACAATAATTTCATCACGGATGTCTGGGAAGTATCGAAGGAACGTAATGAACTCGTTGTAGCGGTGTTGGCGAAGATTTAGAATCGAAATCTGTGTTGCAACAAATTTCAATAAATCTTCATTAAGACATCGCATTTTAGAAACTATTGACTGATCTTTTTCAACATTATTGAATATAGCAAAGTCAAAGAAATATGAAACTTCAAGAGTTCCATAGGAATTTGTAAATGACAAAAATGTGCAAATTGATGAGTTGACACCAATTGGAACAGATTCTGTACTAATAAATGTTTTAAGGCTTAAGTCTCTTAAAGAGCCAATCATTATTTTAGGACCAATGATTGAAATGATTAGATTGTATTCTGTGACACCAAAGAAATCATCAATGTCATAGAATTGTTTGATGATATTTCCATCATTCATGGAAATTACAACCATGTTTTTGTTATTAGTAAGGCCAATAATTTGATTTGTTTTTGTGCTTGTAAAAATTTTTTCGAATTTCAATTGATTTGGAAACTTTTTCAATTCAAATTTATCGTTGAGAACGTTAATACTCTTTTTGCAAGCAATAACAAGAGAAAAAGAATCGCTATTCATTTGACGTGGTTTAGAAGTTAAAAGATAACTCCTAAGAATGTCTAATTTCTCTCTCATGACTCTGTAAACAAAAAGTGTGTAAATATTATTTTTTGAATCATAGTTAATCACGCAAAGGTAGCGACCAAACCACTCGATCCCTTCAATCGAAACCTTGTTGTGTTTTGGAGTAAACAATTTTTGGGAAGATCTACTAAAAATGCTGACTTGATTTTCACTTGCAATAGCAAAGAACTTTCCATATGCATCTGAGGCTACAAACTTGATTATTCCTAAAGAATTTATTTCATGCTGTAAAATTGAACAACCATTTGTATTTGATCTAAATTCAATAATTTGAGAGGGAGAGTATAAGAGAGAATCTCTAGAAGTACCTCTTTTTATTATAGGATAACACCCTATTCCGCTTTGAGATACAGTTACAACGAAATCAGATGAAAACGAAGTGGAATAAGAAACGTTCTCTATCGACTTTTTGAATGAGAAAAACCGCATGTAAAATTTGTTCCAAACGCAAATTTCGTTTGTACAATTGGCTATAAGAGAGCATCCATCATCAGAGAAAGACAAAGAGTTAAGGTCTTGGATTGTGAAAGAATGATAGTATCCCAAAGAATCTGTAATTATTATTTCATTTGTTGGTGTGCAAAAAACAACAAATTCACTCTCTTCAGTAGATAAAATAAATTTCGATTTGAAGTCAGCTTTATCAAAAGAAAATTCTTTTGATAGAACATCTTCTTTTGGCATTTCAACAATAGTTGAATCGGTAAATGAAATGATACATTTTGATTTAGAAGTATTTATACTACGGATAGCAACATTTGATATGTTTTCTGAATAAACATTTTTGAAATCTTTTGAAAAAATGAATAATTTTCCTTTGTCATCTCCAATTAATAAATGATTATCACAAAAACAAATTGTAACAAACTTTGATTCTTTGTGAACATAAATGTTTGCAAGTTGTAACTTATGATTTTGCTTTACATTCAGTGAAATGATTTTGCCAAATGTAGTTAAAATCAAAACAATTTCACCATCATTAATCATATGAATAAGCTCTTCCCCATTTTCGAGTTTAGATTGAAAATTCATTGTAACATTTTGTGATAAACCAGAAGATGTTTGTTCATATGTTGTAATTGAATGTGTTGAAATTACCATGAAAAAATCAGATTTGTGACACTTCTGAACTTCAATAATTTTATCTTTGGAAGGATGTGAATATATCGATGATATTTTACCTACAAAAAACATTGATAAAAGGTATAATGACATTCCATATTCATTCAAAAATTATTTGCCAATGTCAATTTGTTTCAAAAATTAAAATAGTCGGTTAGAATCGTTTCTTTCTCAATTTAGACATGACAAATCGCGCGCTTTTATAAGCCGTTAGAATAACATACCAAAAAGTCAACCAGCAAAATGGATTATGGGAAATACGTAGAAGAACAACTAAGTAAATATGGAAGTCATCCAAAAACAGGACTTCCAAATGAAAGAATAAAAGCTAATCGACAAAATTTTGGCAACAATTGCATGAAAATAACAACATCAAAAAATATTTTTCGCTTAATTTTAAGCCAATTCAAGAACACAACTGTGATTGGCCTTCTTTGCTCAGCCTTTGTTGCATACTATTCGATTATTAATAATATCAACCCTAAATTTAACTTTGAATATTACGTCGAGCCATTGATTATTTTAATTTCTCTTATGATAACAGCCTTTATATCAATATACTTTGAGCATAAAAACAGAAATCTTAAAAAAGAAACATTTAAATATTTATCACAAACTTTCAAAGTTCACCGAAACAATCACATCACAAATGTCAATGGTGAAGATCTTGTTTGTGGAGACATCATTGAGTTAAGTTCTGGCAACCGTGCACCAGCAGGTCTTTTAATCTTAAATGTCAATTCACCAACTGTTGAATACGAAACTCTTGATGAAAACTCACAGCTTACAACCTCCACCAACCGAGAAGGGGAAATCATTGCAGGTTCTTCTATTTTGAAAGGAAATCTTCAATGTCTTGTTATCAAAGTTTCCTCAATGAAAGACTTCAAAACAATTTCAGTTCGTTCCACTCCATCTGGGAAACGTCTTATTTCACAACTTAATAACTTTAGCAAAATATCATCCATTTTAATCATCGTTTTATGTTTTTTGATTTTCCTTTTAAACGTTCAAAATCCGAAAGACACAAAAACTCTTTTAATCATATTTCGTCTTTCTCTTGCATTAGCCATTGTTTCTATTCCAGAGAATCTTTCATTATATTTACGTAATTCACAAATTATTGCGTCACATGAAATGTCAAAGAACAATACAATAGTTATTGACACGCATTCCATTGATACAATTGGAAATGTATCTGTTCTTTGTTATGATTTATTTTCAACATTAGCATCTGACATATTAACAGTTAATCAATTTTCAACCATTTCTAATGAACTTGTTGATTTATTTCATGTTGAAAACAAAGGATATCAACTAAATGGGAGAATTACACAAAATGATGAAGAATGTACTGATTTAAATTCACGTAAAGCAATTGAAAAATTAATAATATCTTTAATGCTTATCGATCAACCAGGAATTATATACAATGAAAATAATTTTGTAATTACTTCATCTAATAAACGAATTCCTTCGTTACAAATATTCGCAAATAAATTAATGCATAAAGTTTTCGATAAAGATCCAAACATTCAACTTCTAAAAGCTTGGACATCAATAAAACGTAACAAAGAAACCGAAGTAATTGTAAACAATGAAAACAAAATTGTATTTAAATGTGATAATAATATATATAAAATCGGAAATTATCAGAAAGTTTTAAACAAATGTAAATATTATGTTGATGATGAAACTGGTGAAGAAAAACTAATTTCGAATGAACTCAGAAAGAAACTTGAATATTTATGCTCAAACATTTGGGCAAAACAATTTATACCAAAAGGAATTTCTTACAAAGAGAATAATAATGGAAATCATGTATGGATTTCAGGTATTGCAATATCGAACTTACTTCGAAAGGACGCACTTTCATCAATCGAACTATGTAAGAGTTCCGACATTAAAACAATTTTAATATCGAATGAAGACGAAGAGATAACTTCAATGTACTCCGAAATGTTACGTTTTCCAAAGGATGATATTATTAATGATAAACAATGGTCTAAAATGAGCAATGAAGAAAAGAAAAATATTATCAAACAAAAAAATGTTTTTTGCGGATTTTCTTCAGCCGAAAAAATCGAACTTATAAATCATCTTAAAGAAAACAATGAATTCGTTGGATTCGTTTCAACAAATGTTGATGATATCTCTGCATTAAGATCTTCTGATGTAGGAATTACTTTAAGTAATAGTAACGAATGCATTAGAGGCGTCTCTTCAATGATACTGAAGAATAACTCGTTGAATTCGATATCAAAGGCTGCAATGTTCTCAAGATCAACAAAATTAACTTCAATCGCTTGTTTAAGATTTATTTTATCGTGTGGAATCGCACAAATCGTTAATTACTTGATTTATGGAATTATTGGTATTCAATGTAAGTTCTCATCTTCTGTTATACTCGTTTTAAGTTTATTAACTCTTCCATTTACTCAATGTATCGCTTCAAATGTTTACATGACAAAGAAGAAAACAAAGAACTTTTTGGCAAAAAGTGTCATACGGTTTGTCGTTTCGGGTATCGTTGGCGGCGTATCGGCTTTTGGGGCAGCCCTGTATTATTATTCATTTGATTCTAACGGTCTCCAAATTCCATATCAATCAATTTTATTCGGCAAAAGAAATTCAATGAAATCATTGTTTATAGATGACGTCCCAGCAACATTATCTGCTGTAACTTTGTTAGGAGTTTATATTATGAATGCAATTGATGCTGTTTCGGGTAGTGGATATAAAAGTATTAAATTGGCAGTGTTCATCGTCATCAGCATTTCATTGTTGGCTTGTTTCACATGTGTTAGACAAATAGGAAATGTACTTCATTTAGCTTGGCTAGAACCAATGCAATGGTTAACATCATTTGTATTTACTATACCCCTTTTCGTAGTGAATTTCATTTTAAGAATAATATTTTGAATAACAAAATATAAATGTTGTTTATTGGCGCACATGAACATGGACAAAATAAATAAGTTTTTGACTTCGTTCTTTTTCATTGAAATTGAGATTTAAGAAGTTTCTTTATTTCAAAAATATTCACTTTCTTTTTATTTAATTCATTTTTTTCATTAATGCATTTTGACAAAAAATTCATTTTGAGATTAATCGTTTTGCATTCCCAAAAAAATTATTTAAACAAAAAATTATTTATATAAATACTTAAATCTATGTTGAAAATATTGATTGGTGATATAAGCAACAAATAATATATGCCACATGCATTGCAGAAAAACCCATTGAAAATAATGATTAGTGAACGTTAATCGATATGACTTTTTGAACTTTTTAGCAGATTAAAATCCACTTTTTGATATAATTTAGCAGTTATATTTTGACAAATTTGTTCCAACAAAAGTGTGTTGACTGGCATTTTTATAAAACACACACAAATGGAAAAAGCAAATCAAAAAACTCAAAACGAATGGGAAATACTTATGTCAATCAAGCAAATAATTTTTGGTTTGAACTCAAAAAATTATAATCAATCAATAAATTCACTGATTCAAAAATTTGATTATATTCATCCGATTACCTTCAATATAGTTATAAGTCAAATGATATATTTTAAACTTCTTACGAGATTGAATGATATAGATCTATATTTTAAATTACTAAATACAATTGAAACATTTGAAGAGAACAATAAAATTTCTTCAAAAGTACTTAATATATTTGCGAATTATCTTGCCAAAAAGCGCACATCTGAATCAAGTTACATTTTACATAAGATGAACGAATATAATTATTTAAAGTCATTTTTCGACAGACCAGACTTCGAATATTCCAAGTTTTATTATAATGTCAATATGAGTAATTATAAAGAAACACTAAAGGATGATTCTGAACTTCATAAACAATTAATTAAAGAAGGAGAAAATCCAAATGAAATCTCGAAAATGATTAGAAATGATGAAGTTGAAAAACTTCAAGAAATAACATCACAAACGAATTTTGATTTTAATCAAACAATTGAGCCATCACTTTATGAACGAAGTACATTTATAAATCAAAAAAATGTTACATTAGTTGATTTTGCTGCATTTTTTGGATCAGTTAAATGTTTTAAGTATTTAATTATGAATGGCGCAAATTTAATTGATTCAGGTAAATTTGCGATTGCAGGTGGAAATTTAGAGATATTTCATTTATGTGCACAAAATTCTTCGAAATTTGAAAACACATATGAAATAGCAATTGAATTTCATCGAAATGATATCTTTAAATATTTTTATGAAAACAAATTAGAAAAAATTCAAGATTTGGAACAATTGGGAAAGAAATGTATAACATATCATAATTATGAAATTCTTTCATTTCTAATTGATGAAGGAATGAAAATTAACGAAGATTTCATCAGTGAATCAGCAAAGATTGGAAATCTATTTCTTGTTAAATACTTCCTTAAAGATCATCAATTACCAAAAGACATTTTATTTTCTACATCAGAATCAGAAAATACTGAACTTGTTAAATATGTTTTAGAACAAAAAGAAATTGATATTAATACTAAAGATATTTAAATGTTTTATTTATAGTTTATTTTATTAATTTTATGTTTCAAAATAAAATTTGGAAATTATTCACGTTATTTAGAACAATACTCTTTTATGCATGTGAAAATGGTCATACAGAAACAGTTAAAATACTTCTTGATCAAAAAAAAATTGATGTAAATGCTAAAGATATTTATTTGTTTTATTTAAAATTAATTTTAATAATTTAATGTTTCAAAATAATATTTGGAAATTATTTGAATTATTTTGGACAGTACTTATGCATGCATCTGAAAATGGTCATACAGAAATAGTTAAATTACTTCTTGAACAAAAAGGAATTGACGTTACTGCTAAAAATATTTATTTGTTATATTTAAAATTTGTTTTATTTATTTATTATTTCAAAATTGTATTTGGAAATTATTTATATTATTTAAAACAGCGTTTATGTATGGATATGAAAATGGTCATTCAGGAGTTGTTAAGTTACTTCTTGAACAAGAAGGAATTGACATTAATGCCAAAGATATTTATGTGTTTTATTTATGATTTATTTTAATAATTTTGGATTTCAAAATAATGTTTGGGATTTATTTGAAATATTTTATATAGCACTTGTAAAAGCATCTGAAAAAAATTACATAGAAATAGTTAAATTACTTCTTGCACAAAAAGGAATTGATGTTAATGCTAAAGATGTTTATTTGTTTTATATAAATTTTATTTTAATAATTTCTTGTATCAAAATAATATTTGGAAATTATTTCAAGGATTTTATACAGCACTTATAAAAGCATCTGAAAAAGGTCATATAGAAATAGTTAAGTTACTTCTTGAACAAAAAGGAATTAATGTTAATGCTAAAAGTATTTATTTGTTTTAATTGAAATTTATTTTAATAATTTTATATTTCAAAATAATATTTGGAAATTATTAAAATTATTTTTCACAGCACTTATTAAAGGATCTGAATATGGTCATACAGAAATAGTTAAAATGCTTCTTGAACAAAAAGGTATTGATGTTAATGTTAAAGACATTTCCTTGTTTTACTTAAAATTTATAATATAAATTTCGTATTTCAAAATAAAATTTGGAAATTATTAAAATTATTCTTTACAGCACTTATATTAGCATCTTCAAAAGGCTATTTAGAAATCGTCAAATTACTTCTTGAGAAAGACGGAATTGACATTAATGCTAAGAATATATATTTGCTTTATTTGCAATTTGTTTTCATGATTTTATGTTTCAAAATAACATTTGGAAATTATTTAAATTATTTTTTACATCACTTATGATTGCAGTTGCAAACAATCAAACAAAAATAACTACATTACTTCTTGGTAAAGATGATATTGATATTAATGCTAAGAATATATGTTTGCTTTATTTGGAATTTATTTTAACAATTTCAAATTTCAAAATGAAATTTGGGAATCATTTAAATTATTTAAAACAGCACTAATGTTAGCAACTTCAAAAGGTAATACTCAAATAGTTAAATTATTGCATGATAGAAATAATACTACTTAAAATGCTTACTAAAAAGAAGGTATTTGATATGAATATTTTTTACCTTTTTAATTTTGGATAAGTCCAAATTTTATTCATTTTTGTTTATCATTACAAAGTTCACTAATATTTTATCAAAATATGAATACACTGATGATCTACTATTATTTTTATTACTTGCCATATAAGAAAAATAATTAGAAATCCAATTGTTTTCCGATTCGGAAAACGTATTGTTGTTTTATGAATTTGACCGTTTAAAAATTCAAAAGATCCGATAGCCATTTTTCTATTATTTATTTTTTCGATAGCATAGAAAAAATTGAACGATAGATTTATAAATTTCCTTTCAGGATGAAAATATGGCTTGTTACAGGCACATCAACAGGTATTGGTCATGAACTTGTTAAACTTCTTCTTGCCCGCGGTGATAAGGTTGTTGCAACCTCTCGAACACCGGAAAAATTAATCTCATCCATTGGTTCAGTTTCAGAAAACTTCCTCCCAATTTTTCTTGACCTCAATTCTGAAGAGAACATCAGATCAGTTGTTTCTAAAGCTATTGAACATTTTGGACATATTGATGTTCTTGTTAATAAGTGGTACTATTTTCAATGTTTCATACATTGCAGCATTTCATTCCTTCTATGGGTTGGGCACGTACTCTGCCGATAAAATGGCACTTCGAGGAATGACAATTGCAATGCGCGATGAGTTCAAACATTTCGGTGTTCGTACATGCTGCGTTGCCCCAGGGCCATTTAAGACCGCATTCTTTGATCAGTGTGGCCAAGCCGATATAATTATTGATGATTACGAAGAACTTCGTAAGACCCTTCCGCCACGCGAAAAGAGAAAGTGGGAGGACAATGTGAAAGGCGCGCAGCTTATCATCGATGCAAATGAATTAGAAGAAATTCCAGAAACGTTATTCTTGGGAAAAGTGGCAATTGATATTGTGCGAAACGATTTAAAGAAAATTAATGATGAAATGGATAAATATGAAGAAATATGCTCACATTGTGGAGCAGAGTTATGAGCGGTAAAATCAAATAATAAAAACTTTTTATTATATTTGCTGGAACAAAAAAGATACGTCACATGAAGTTACTGTGTTAAAGATCATTTCGAAATAATTTATTGAGTTCAGATATTGATTGAAATGTATATTAAGCCTTATAACCTGATGTTAGTCAAGTAAATTTTTTTAGATAGTTTTTTCTTCGTCTTAATTTGCATATATAAAAAATAACATTTTAAATTATAATTCATTCACTGTTATGGTACATATTTGATTATGATGTATTTGGTTATCATAGCAGTTATTTTAGATGTATTTTAAATTGATAAATAAATTAATCAAACAATGCATTTACATATCACAAATGTAAGTTAAATTTATGTGTTTAATATACATATGTCCCATAAGATATTTGTTTATTTATATTTTAACAAAAAATGAGATAACTGCAAGAATTGCACATCCACCTGTAATAAAAAGAAAATTCTTCAATGGACATGTAATAAAAAAATATGTTACTGCAATTACAACAAATGAAATCGCGAATGACTCGAAAAAGTACATTTGATAGCGCATAACTGAAAATTTCAATAAGATGAAGATAAATACAACAGTAAATCCGATCCTAATTAAAAACACTCCAATGTGTTTATCTGGGTTAAGTATTATTGCTATAATTATTGCTATGAAAAACATAATACCTCGATTTCTGATTGTTTGTTTTACAGCACAATAATCTCTTGATGCACTCGATTCACGGTCACTCATCATTTGAGTCGGCGTCACGTTTTTAGAGGAACTTGTTGATGATCTTGCTGAGAAAGATCTTATTGGGTGCATCTCTTCTTGATTAACGTCCCACTTGGCCATAATTCAAAGGTTTCCACACAGAAAAACCCGTATCGTCAACCCACAAAACAAACTTTTAACACCGCGCAAACGTTATCACAATTTTCACAAATCGACACTTTTCCATTGAAATTGAATAAAACCAACATTATCATCAGAATTGAATATTTACAACACATCACTTTTCAGCAAGAACTGCGATCACTTCATCTGCAGCCTGATTACCAAATAACTTTGCAGCCACACCTCCTAATCCAGCTTTTACGTCATTCTTGAACATCTCTGCCTGATTTCTTAAAGCAGCATTATCATGTTTTGCGAGTTTTACGAAATCGTTAGCTAATTGAATTAACAATGCCTTAAACTTCATTAGTAATTCACTGTCGAACTTTGCAAGCTTATTCTGTATGCTCTCGCAATAAAGCGCGATCACATTTGGTGTTGTTCCTCTGTTCGGAGAGAAGTAACTAAAGAAGTTCTTCCGCATTTCTTGCTTTGACTGCTTCATGAACGCGTCCTGGAAACTGGAGAACGCATTCACAACAATTTGGAACTGTTGGTCTTTGAATCCATCAGATAACAATTGATTTCGTATGAGTGGAATACGATTTATAAGTTCTGATGAAATTGGTTGACTTTGTTGTGATATTTTTAACAATACTTTGCTCAGATTACTTGAGTATTCTGTAAGAGCAGATTGCGGTGATATCAGAGACGCATCAAAATCAGTGATTTCAGCATCTGGTGACTTTTGAATGGCTGATACGCAACTTTGGAATAATGTGTCAACTTTGGTGAGAGTGTCAGAAAGTTGCTTGAAATCGTTCTTAAGTACATCAAAGATGGTCTCGGATGTGCTCTTTTCGAGTTTGGACCGAGAAATCGAACATAATGATTTTATCAATTTTTGATAATAGGAATGTGAAAACTGTGTGAGAGTTCCAAGATGCACAAAAACACATGCAGCATTAGTAGAGGAACTGATATCGTTCTTATCAATTGAAGACGAAAATTGTGTATCGGCAAGTCGGATTAAACTATCGCAAAGTGGCTTTTTTTGAAGCCAAAACTTTTGGAATACTTCAATATTGTTGAGTTCACCAGTTTGCGCTGTTTTTTGAAGTTCACATAATTTCTTGATTTCACTTGTGATACCTGTAATTTTGGTAAGTGTAAATTTTTCTTTTGTCTGTTTGACACGAGATAGGAAAAACAATAAGAGACGAAGCTTTTTGCATGTTGCATAAGTTGAATTTAATTTTCGCGCATTTTCCTGAATAGTATTAAATGGACCAACAAGTGAAAGGGCTACTGTTTCTGCTTCTTTTCTTGTTTTAGCAACTTGTGATTTGAGTGATGTTACATTATCTCTAAAAAATTTTACATCTCTTGCATTAGCTAAAAGTTCATCAGAATTAGCACATACCTCAGATCGTAAATCCTGTTCAAGTTGTTTTGATCTTTGAACAAGTAATTCAAGTGCAGCTTTAGGATCGATTTTCTCTAATGCACCCGATTGTTCTGTTTGTGAAAATATTTGAGAAACAAAACTTGCTGTCGTTAATGGTCCGTTTTCAAGTTCGTCTATGAGTTTTTCCATTTTAGACGAGTTGTTATAAAGTATTCAAAAAAATGTAAACTTCTTCATGAACATCGAAATAAGGGACTGCACTCATAATATTTTTCTTATCATCAAATAAAAAGAATAAAAAGCATTTATATTATATCACACACATTTATACAAATCCAATTTTTTCATTTCCAATTTAGCAATTTCCAAATCAGAAATTTATTTTAATTGTAACAAATATGACACCAAGAAAGCACAAATAATTACAATTTTTTTTCAAAATTGTTTATCTTTAGTTTATTTAGTCGAAAGCGTGACCAGCTGAACCAAGAACTTCTCTGTTCTTACGTGCGTACATTTCTGTAAGTTTTGTACGTGCTTCGCCAAGGTATTGACGTGGGTCGAACCATTCTGGATGTTCAACGAATAAGCGACGGATTGTACCAGTCATAACCATACGACCATCAGAATCAATGTTGATCTTGCAAACGGCAGAGCGTGATGCTTCACGAAGTTGATCTTCTGGGATACCAACTGCATCTGGCATTTTACCACCGTACTTGTTAACCATTTCAACATATTCTTGTGGAATGGAAGATGAGCCGTGGAGAACAATTGGGAATCCTGGAAGCTTCTTCTCGACTTCGTGGAGGATATCGAGACGGATTTGTGGCTTTGTGCCTGGTGGGAATTTGTATGCACCATGGGATGTACCAATGGCAATAGCAAGTGAATCAACACCTGTCTTGGAAACAAAGTCTTGGACTTCTTCTGGACGTGTGTATGTGTGATGTTCAGCTTTGACATCATCTTCAACACCAGCAAGGATACCAAGTTCACCTTCGACGGTGACATAATCCTTTTGAGAGTGTGCAAATTCGACAACCTTCTTTGTGAGGGCAACATTTTCATCATATGGAAGATGTGAACCATCAATCATAACGGATGAGAAGCCCTTTTCAATGCAGCTCTTGCAAAGTTCGAATGAATCACCATGATCAAGGTGGAGAACAATTGGGATAAGCTTGTGTTCTGGATGGATTTCACGAGCATATTCAACAGCACCTTGGGCCATATAACGGAGCATTGTGGCATTAGCATACTTACGTGCACCAGCAGAAATTTGAAGGATAACTGGTGATTCTGTTTGAACGCATGCTGTGATAACGGCTTGTAATTGTTCCATTTGTGAAAAGTTATATCCTGGGATAGCATAACCACCATGAACAGCTTTAGCGAAGATGTCCTTTGAGTTAACAAGACCGAGTTCTTTGTAAGAAACAGCCATGAGAAAAGTGATCTCAACCTGCTTGACCACTCAACATTAATTTCAATACAAGATTTGAATGCACTGATCGTGTAAACTATTCAAACATTCTATCTGTTGTTCTCAAAATTGTTAAGTGTGCAATTCAAATGTTATCAGGAAAGGTCTTCCAACACAGCCGATTGTTACTTAATTTAAAATGATTTCATGGAAAAAGTAATTGGTTCATTGACTTATCTTTTTGAAGATCTTTTTTCCTTGATGAAGTTAATACCTGTTTTTTGAACAAATATTCCAAATGCAAATGAATATAATGATCTAAATTTGGGTGATTATGGGATTTATGTGAAATAATAACTATTTTATTCAAAATTTTAGAACAATTGCTCTATGAAATGTGGAATAATGTTTGAAACGCTGTGTTTTTTATTTAAACGATAACATCCAACCCTTTTCATTGAAAGTTGCAAAGTGGCAAATTGTTTATACAAAAAATTCAAACGATTTAATTAGTTTACACAGAACTGAAATTTACACCTGCACTAAATGGCATCACGTTTAATTGGTGTAGGATTTTCTATTATTGGACAATGCTCAAGTGCACTAGGAATGAACCTTCAAAGGTATGCGCATACAATCAAGAGTGATAAGCCATTAATCAAAAGATTCCCATTTATAATGGGTATTATTTGCCTTGGAATTTGCGAAGTATTTAACTTTGTTGCACTCACATTCTCACCTGTTTCTGTGATTGCTCCATTGGGGTCATTCAGCATAATTGCCAGTGCAATTTTTGGAAATTTCTTTTTTGGAGAAAAAGTCAGTCAAAAAGGAATTATAGGAATCATACTAATTACTCTTGGCACTATGAGCACGGTTATTAATGGACCAAGTAACTCAAAAGATTTATCTGTTGAAGAATTTGAACAACTTCTTAAAAGCAAAGGCAAAATCATTTACTTTTCAAGCATCCTCTTTATAATGATTATTTTGAAAATGTTTGGCGGAAAACATTTACTTCCAACAATAGCATTAGCATCACTATCAGCAGGGAATACTGTTACCCTAACCAAAGCGATTGCTATGTTTGTGAAAATGTCAGTAACCACAAAAAATCAGCTTACCAGTTTTGTTCCATATGTAATTATTTTATTTGTTGTTGGTTCTGTTTTGCTTCAATTGCATTGCCTAAACATTGCTATGGAAAATCACAAAGCGTACATCGTTAATTCTCTGTATTTTGTTGCGTTGACAACTTTCTCAATTATTAATTCATCAATTTTGTATGATGAAATGATGTCAGTAACAGCACTCGGAAAGTTCCTATTCTTCATTGGATGTACTATGATGATGGTAGGAGTATTCATTTTGTCATCAAAATCAATGAAGAAGAAGACTCAGTCCGATACAGAGCCACTGCTGCATAACCCTCAACCAGAGCCAGAATTTGATGAATCTGAACAACTGTAATATAATAAAAATTCTTTCCCAAACTGAAAATTTTCAATTAAGAATTAAATTCCTTGAGAAATTTCAACAAAATAACTTTTTCTTGAAAGGAACTCTCTTATAAGAGTGTGTTACATAGATTCTCTCACAGCTTTGACTTTTGATTGTCGATAATGAAATTGATTTAACTATAAAATTTCTTATTGAAAACATTTTCATATCAAATTTAAGTCAGTACAAAAAAAAATTATTATTATGTTTTATTTTTCAGAATATTCAAACAGAAAATAATTTCTTCTTGCACATTTGTTTTAGAACACCGAATTTTCGGTTGTGCAAGTAAAGTTCTGAAATGCACTTTGAGTTTCTTCTTTAACGGACGTGTTTTCGCTGTTTATGGAGAGTATTTCATCATCAGAAAGGTCACTATCGAAATGTGACGTGTCTGTTTCTTCTTTAATTTCAGGTATCCATTCAGGCTGTATTCTTTTGTTTAGCAAATCATCTTGATTAATTCCAGCAAAGAAAGGATCACTTAAAACCTCTTTAAAGTCATCCTTTGCACCGCATCGCTCAGAAGGGTTCTTTTCAAGGAGCTTTGTGATAAGGCACATAGCTTCAGTTGATAAATAATCCGGAAATGTTGGATTGTTATGAACTATAGCTTGGTACGTCTTTTGTATGTTCTCATTTTGGAAAGGAGTGTTACCTGTAAGCATTTCGAATAATAGAATCCCAAAACTCCACCAATCAACATTTTTTGTATATGGAACATTTTGCAACATTTCGGGTGGAATATACTCTGGAGTTCCACAGAACGTTGTAGTTGTTTCTAAATCTGTTTTTGGCTTGACTAAGCTCATGGCTGTGATTTTGATATGACCATCTTTGTCAACAAGAATGTTTGACGACATAAGATTTCGATATATAACACCAATGGAATGAAGGTGTCCGATACCAAGGGCAATTTCTGCTGCATAAAATCTTGCTCTTGATTCATTAAATCTTCCTTCTTCTTTAAGTTGTTTGAATAATTCGCCGCCTGGAACATAGTCCATAACCATGGAAACCTTTGTATCTGTTTGGAAAGTGAATCGAGCTTTAACTAAAAATGGATGATTAATGTTAAGAAGTACATTTCGTTCAGCAAGCACTTGGTCAACTTGGTCAAATTCCTCAAGAGTAGCTTTGTCCATTGTTTTCATTGCGTATAATTGGTGGTCATGTTTATTTCTTACAAGATAAACTTTTCCATATGTCGAACGACCAAGTGGAGATATCACATGGAAGTCCTTCATTGCTGGTTTAGCTGATGTTGAATTTTCCTGAGTACCTCTAGCATCTTCCAAAGATGAAATCCAATCATCTGCCTCTTTTTGTGTACTAGCAACCAAGAAGAATGTCTTACGGCAAGGTATATTTATTTTAATTGCAGGTTGTTTGTGACATTCTGGTGCTCTAGAAATAAATTCAGCGTTTTTAAGGTTGATATGGCCTCTAACTTTAGAACCTGGTTTTGAATAATAGTAAAGGGTTTGATCTTGAAGCACAAACCAATGCTTTTTCCATTTCCTAAATCTTCCTCTTTTCTTGAGCCAGCCAGATTCCATTGGAAAAATTCAATGGCATATGCCACATTTCCTCAGAAAAATCTCATTGAAATTTTGGTCGCATAAAAAAACGGTTTATTAGGGTACATGCCCTGAAAGTGGGTGCACCCCAAACTGTCGATGGACTTCACGGTTTTGCAATTTCATCGTTGTACATGGTACAGCCCAAATTTGATAGAAACCGTTTTTATTTCGGAACAATGGATGCTGCAGACGCTATTGCTATTGTTGTAGGTGTTGGAATCATTATCGTTGGAGCACTCGCTGGAGTTGGTTTCTACTTGAGACGTAATGAACAAAAGTAACAACATGGAAAAACTAATTATTAAACAGTTGATATACAACCCTCTTTTTGTTTAAACTTTAATGTGCACTTAAGCATGCGATATCTAAGTGTTCATGGATGAGGTTTTTAAGATATCAAAGTTAATTTTATTGATTATGTAATTATTCAGAAAAAAAATATTGAATTTATGTCTACCTATTATTTATTTTAGAACTATGAGAACAGTAATAAGCTAAAAGATTTCATAATTTTGGACAAAAGTTGTTGCTTGAAACATTCCAATGAATACATCTCATCAAATTCTTAAAACATAGTAAATGTAAAAACAAAATTGTATTCATCGTTTTGATGCAAATGGAATGATTTTTGTAGATATATTTATTGAGTAAATTGGTTTTAAGGATAAATTAGTTCAAACAAACCTAACGAAATTCACAAATTGGCAAATTTAAAATGGCCCATTTAAGCCGTACTGTTTTTGTTGGTTCGTTAAACTACAGGACAGAAGCCGTGGACCTCCGCTTCAAGTGTGAGAAATTTGGTAAAGTGCGTAACGTTGAGATTATCAAAGATGATGATGGGAAATCTCTTGGCTTTGGTTATGTTGAATTTGAGAAACCACAAGATGCAGAGTATGCTATTAGTCAACTTGATGAAACTATGCTTGATGGAAAGATAATTCATCTTGAATTTAGTAAGCCTAATCTAAGGCGTAAAATGATGAAAAAGCATGAAGAAAAATTAGCAATGCAGAAAAGCCGAATGGAGAAAGAAAGTAAAAATTCTTCATCTCCTGATAATAGAGTTGCCCAGGGTTATGAAGATTACTCACCTCCACCATCAAGAAAGCGAAGGAACAGAGATTCAGACAGTGACGATTATTATTCACCTCCTCCATCCAAATCAAAAGAATCAAGCGATGATTCTTCATCTCCACCATCAAAGAAATCTAGTCATCACAAACACCACCGTCATCACCACCACCATCACCATCACAGTAAATCAAGCAAACCACCTAAACAACCTCGTGAAACTGAAACACCTCCACCTAAAGCAACTAATCCTGAACCAAGCAAACCACCAAAGGAACAGTCAAAGCACAAATCCCACCACAAATCACACCACCGTTCTCATGGTCATTCACATCGACATTGATATGATTTTTCTATGTTCAATTTCAATGCAATAAATATAATCATACCTACCACCTTTTACTTTATTCTATCACTTTCCTTATATTAACATATAATTATTTCCATAAAATCATTTTGTAATTTTCTATTCAATATTTTCTATGTGATCAATCAAACCAAAGTACGGTTTCAAACGTTCACCTTTTTGGAATTATTTTCTATTTGTTTCAAATAATTTAACACAAAACAACTTTATTTTATTCGTACGAAGTTGGATACAAAGAGTTACAAAACAATTTTCGGCAATCTCGGGTAAATGAGATCGATCCTTGGTTTTTGGTACTTTTGATTGGAGAACTGATAAGCGCCGCCATGCACCGGCTTCTTGTATACCGACGCCTGCATTTGTTGCGCCATTTTCTTTTGCTGATATTGTTTGACCCTTTGGGCCGCCTTCAGCCTCGCCTGATATATATACGGATCTATTGGCTGCTTCGAATACTGTGACGGAATGTTTCCTACAATTGGCTTCAACTTTGGTTTTGGCTGAGCGATTGGTGGCTGTTGGATAACAGGAGCATATTGCTGTCGTATTGGCTGTTGTTCTTGTTGCTCTGGTTGAGGGAGAGGCTGTTCTTTTGGCTGCGTAATTTGCGGATATGGTTGTGGTGGTGAATTTACCGCATTTACATTTTGGAGGAAATAAAGAGAAAATGGAATAGTCTTCTCTTTTTGGTTCCAAGCAGCTTCATATTCGCGTATTTGTGCAAAGGCGGGGAGATTAAGCGCATCTGCTGCTGTAATTCGTTCTGATGGATTATATGTAAGAAGTCGACTAAGTAGTTCAATTGTTTCTTGTGAACACTTTGGAAGAAGGGTATGTAGGTCCTGAGGGGCTTTATGTTGGAAAGAAAGTGGAATTTGAGTATTTGGATTTTTTCGAAATTGTGCTAAAACGTCACGAGCTGGCGTCCCGAGCAGGTTATGAATCCGCGCGATCTGATCAATCTCATGCTTACCTGGAAATAATGGGCGAGTTGTTAATAATTCATATAACATACAACCAACGGCCCATTCATCAACTTCAGGACCATAAGAACCGGACGTGAGAATACACTCTGGAGCTCTGTACCATCTTGTAGAAACATATTCTGTGTAAGGGCTTGTTGATGATGTAACACCTCTAGTTGAACCAAAATCTACTAGCTTAAGTAAAAAAGTATCTCTGTTAACCATGCAATTCTCTGGCTTAACATCTCTGTGAAACATATTCTTGGAATGCATAAAAGCAATTGCTGATAATAATTGATAAATTAAAATTAATGATTCATTTTCTGTAAATGGCTTTTTGTGCTCTGTAATAAATTCGTATACATTGCAATCTAAAAGTTCAAAAACCATTGCAAAATATCCATTTTGATTGTCATAAATTAAATCAAGGAGTTTAACAATATTTGGATGACCTTGTAGTTGTAGTAAGGATACGATTTCTGGCAAATGATTGACTTCTTCGAGAGATCTGTATCTTTTCTTTAATCTTTTTATTGCTACGTACTGATTAAAACGTGTAGATTTAGCCTTGAACACTTCGGCGAAAGACCCTTCTCCAAGCTTTGCTACTATTCTGAAATCTGACCCCATTTTGTTCATTTTAAGCCTTGCAAAGGGTTCTGGGTATAACGAACAAAATCCGTTTTTCTTATCAAACTGACTATGTCAAATTTGTCTTCTTACATCACATTTCCACAAATTAAGAATATAACGATCGAATTTTTTTCAATGCTTATTTTTTACAACACATTTGAAAATGTTGTACTTCGATCAAAATTCTTATTATAATCTTTTTATTGGTTGTATACCACGCAATACATAAGCGAACCTAATCAATAATTCTCAAAATTCAATCTTACAAACCATTTATACAAAATGAATGAAATTGCCACAATTGCATTAAAATCATTTTTGATATCTATTAATATCTGAATTCTTATATAAATTAAATCAAAAGGGGCCAAATTCCAAAAAGGTTCCTCTATACATATCGAGAATTCACACTAAATAACTTATGAATTGACATTTCCAATGAAAACATTTAACTACAACAAGCATAAAAACAGATATTTAACATTTACATCGAAACAAATCGATATTTTTATTCACAACTAGTCAAAGATCGGGTTCACATCGCCGCTTTCTGTCACCGGCTGCGACCCATATTCGTACGACACTACTGCCCTCATTGCCAGCTTCACGCTTCCGTTTCCGACGAGCATCATTTGCTGTACGATTGGCTGCCCATTTGTATCGAGCACGCTGCCCGATTGCTGCTGTGCCTTCAAGCTCCATCCGATTGGCACTCCGTATTTCGCGTTGAAGTTATTCAGCCTTTGGCTTCCGGTGTTGAAGAAAGATGCTCTGATTGCAATTTGGTTTAAGTTCTGTGGGTTTTTAGCGATTTCGAAGTACATAACGAAGTCCTTTTTCCTCATGGCTTCTATCGAGCCGGGGAAAGGTTTTATGTTGACTTCGTTCAAAGGTTTCGTTACGTCATTTATTAAATCATTTAAATAATTCTTCTTATCATTAAAACTATTGTTGTTATTAGGGATATCGACAATTGATAATAAATCGTCAACAATTTCTTCTTCTTTTTTGTTGGATGTTTCATTTTGTATTATTTCAATTTGTTTGTTATTATTATTATTATTTGTTATATTAGTTGTCATTTCAATTGGAGATAAAATTTCTTCGTTAATTTCATTGTTGCTTAATATCTTGATTAACTCTTCAGACCGTTGTTGTAAGTCAAGGTTTTCATTGTTCTTAAATTTCTCTAAAACTTTTATTGCGTCTTCTTTCAACTTAAATCTGATTGACAACTTCGAAATTGAGATTAGGATATAACCTTTGGTTTGATTATTAGTTTGTGGCATTAATAGAATTTGTTTTAATATTTCATATGACTTAATATTACTCGAAAATTCCCCAATGTACCACGACGCAATTTGAGTCATCGTTTGGTTGTTTGAATAGTTTACGAGCGACTTTTCGAATTGTTCAATTGAATACAATTGAATTTGGGGGTTATTTAACACCATGTTGCAAAATGACGTAATGAGGTCGTTGCCTAAATAGTTATCATTTTCAACAATGATTCGATATATGATATCAAACTTCCATTTAATGTCATCAGAGAACCTTTGAATTGCAGTAAATATCTTTGCAATCAGTTCAATCCGAAACTCAGAATCTGAAAGTTTGATGTAATTTAAGATCTCAGGAATCAAAGTGGTGATGTTCGTTTCATCAATTAACGCAGAAATGACATTTAATGACCTTCGACGTATTGATGGATCTCTATGATTTAGACATTGAATAACAAATGACCGATAACGTTGTAACGCTATTGTGTCGCCATTTGTCCTTCCAATGATTTCGTTGTTTTCATTATAAAGTGTCTTAGAAAAGATGGTCAAAGCATAATACACAACGTTCGGCTCTTTAGACTTAAGGAGTCGGCCAACTTGCGCAAATGCTAAGCCTCGAAGCGATGATGTGTTCGATGTAGACATTATCGCATCAACTACAGCCGACATTACTGAGCGCCCACAGTTACGTTGTGTGTCAGCACACGTGAAAATGGTCTTTAGAACATCGTCCAAGTCTGTGCTCGGCTTTTTAAGGAGAGTTAAAATTCTTAAAAGTCGAATTTGTAAAAATGGATCGTTGAAAATAGAATATTGGAACTCGCGTGAACGAGTTCGGTTGAGTTGCGCTAATATTTTGATGAATGATTTATGATATTTGTGAAATGAGGTGATTAATTGTGGCTGTTGTCGGATAATAGCTTCGATTAAACAGGTGGCAGAGATAAATACACTATGTGCACCGCTTTTAAGGAGTTTGTAAACTGATGGAATAAAGGAATCTGCTATATCTGGAAGCTTATCAACAATTCGAACAGCTGCCATGGCAGCATGTTTCATAATTTGGACTGACGAGTTGTCAATAAGCTTTTGAACTTCGGTAACAAGTGTTTGACACATTTCTTGTGAGCCAATATTTGCTAAAAGTGAAAGAGCAAGTGTTTGAAATTGTGGATTATTTGATTGCAAATCCTTGAGTAAAGTGTGAGTAAGAAGAACTGTGGTCTCTGATGTTTCATTAAGGAGAACAGAAGCGGCCATATAACCTATGCGCTTATAACTAAGGCGTGGATGACTCATAAGATTAACAACTTCCATTTGACCAAAAGAAACATTCTCCCCTATGATATCAAGAAAAACAAGTTTTGCAATAAGTCTGGGTTTAAGATCTGGATCACAATTTCGAATAAGAGTTCTAATATCGGCTAGCTCGCATTTGATAATAAAGCGTTCATCTTCGAGGCTTTCGGCAAATCTGACTGATGTGATAAAGTCAACAGCTGATTGCGACATATTAATCAACAGACTTTGTCAAAATGCATTTGAATAGTTTATATTGCTGATATCTATTTTTTGCATTGTAATCTCAAAAGTATTAGAATTTATCAGCAAGAAACAATAGGGAATATACAATAGGTCAAGGAGATCATATTGTTCGTATTTATTTCGAAAAATTTAGAATACTTAAAATTAATATTGTTTAATTTTCATAAAAATATTCATAAAAAAGCATATTTTAAGCATGTTTTGTATTATTAAAAAATATTTTGATATTCATTTGTTTTTATTAACTGTATTAATAAGGTAATTTCTAAATTCTTAAGTGAGAGAATTTTTTTACTTGAAAAAATAACATTCAAAGAACATTTTAACGTCAACACAAATTTTTATTATTTTGTTTCCTAGCATTAATAGTCATATTATTATATTTTTGTCCCAGAATAGATACGATCATTTTGTAAAGCAACGAAATTTTTTTTTATTTGAACTTATTAAACGGTCCACGCCAGAAATTTCATAGAATTATTTCTGTTGGTAGTTGGTCCAAAAACCATTACAGTAGAATTTTATATCCATTCAAAATTAAATTAACCTTGTGAAACTGTCACTTTTATCCTAACTTCGGATGTCTGAACTCCCAGCAATTGATTCGAAGATCGTTTTACTTGGTGCTACAAGCGTAGGCAAAACATCAATCATCTGCCGCGCTGTTTCAGATGAGTTCGATGCTGATATGCCAGCAACAATTGGTGCATGCTATACAGCGAAGCAAATCGAGCTTGAAAAAGTTAATGTTAATTTACAGATTTGGGATACAGCCGGCCAAGAACGTTTCAGGACCCTTGCACCAATGTACTATCGTGGATCTATTGTTGCATTATTGGTATTTTCAGTTATTGATGAAGCATCACTCACTGACGTTAAAAACTGGGCACAAGAAATGAAGTCACAAACAGACGAAATGCCAACCATCTTCGTTATTGGAAATAAAATGGATCTTGTCGAAGAAAGAACTGTCACAACAGAACAAGGAGAATCTGTTGCTAAAGAACTTGGTGCATGTTACTACGAAGTTAGTGCCAAATCTGGTCGAGGAATTGAAGAATTATTTGTTCGAGTTGCCGAAGAATCAGCTAAGAAACTTTCAGGTGACTCCTCAAATACAGGTGGCGGCAAGAAGGATGGCGTCAATATTAAGGAAGGAAAAGAAGGAGGTGGAAAGAAATGCAGCTGCTAAATTTGAGTAAAAGAATGCTCGATCCAAGAAATGTTAATAAGCTTTGGAATTCTTTTAAAGTGAAAGCAATCAAATGCTTCAAATTCTATTGAAAAAAGAAACGATTTGAAATTATCAAAATTTAAATAATGTTTGAACAGATTCAATTTTTTTTAAATAATAACCAAAATTGGTAACAAGAAGGTAGTTTCAGTATATTAAATAAAAATAATTAGAATTTACTCATGAACTTTTTCCGTTCTCTCACTTTGTTTAGCTATAGATAGCTAAACATATTCAAAATGAACGTGATAAAGATTTAGAAGAATTACATCATAAGAAACAACTTGAAGTTGGTGAAGCACTTCAACATAATGAAGAAAATCTTAAAAGTAAAGTTGAAGAAATCAATGAAATTATGTTACAATTTTATGAGCAGCAACGAAAATTAACAGAATTAAATAAACAAAAAACGAAATTTCAAATCGAAGAAATAATGAAATTGAAAAATGAAATTCATGAACAAATTGAAGAAAATTCGCAACAATATAAAATTAATAAAAAATATCAAAATGAAGAAGAAAGAAAAGAAGATGAAACACATCGTAATATAATGGAATCTTTAACAAGACAAATTGATGAATGTAAAAAACGAAACTTAAAACTTTTAGAAGAATTAAAAATAATCAAAAAGAAGAAAGATGAAAAACTTAATTTGTTTATAGGTGAAACAGATTCTAAACTTCTTGAAGATATACATCAAATCTCTAAAGAAGAAGATGAAAATAGAAATCTGAATGATATAATCGAAAGAATTATGAAACAAAAAGAAGAAGTTGAAAAACGAATAAAAAAATTTTTAGAAGAAATTAAATCAATTGAAAAAACTATTAATGAAACGAAAGAAAATTATGAAAAGAAAATAACACAAATACAAAACCAATGTGAAATTAACTTAAAGCAATTAAATAAAACTGATTTACAATTAATACAACGAAAGAATCAATTAACGCGACATATAAATATACAAAACAAACGAATCGAAGAACTAAAAAAGAAAGAAAACAAAAACGAAAAGTTCGAAATATTACAAAATAAATATATTGAAGAAATTGAACAATATGAAAAAGAGATTCGAAATAAATATGAATTAAAACTTAATGAAGAAAAACAGAAAACAAATGAATTAGAAATAAAATTTCAAAAATTAAAAGATCAAAATAACAAAGAAATTAATGAACTTGAAAATCAAATCAAAAATGAAAAAGAAAACTCAAATAAAATTAAATCGAAAATGTTAATCGAAAGAGAAAATGAAATTAATAAAATGAAAGAACATTTAAACAATGAAAATAATGAAAAAATTTTAAAGTTAAAAGAAACGCATCAACAAAAAATGGATTCATATAAAACGGAATTAGAAAACTTAAAAAAGAAACATGAACAAAAAATTAATAAAATCGAACAAAAATTTGTCGAAAAAATCGAAGAAAGTAAATTTAAGCTAATAAAAGAAGAAAAAGAAATCGAACAAAAATTAACTGAATTAAATGATGAAACAAAATTTTTGGAAGAAGAAATTGTTTACTTGGAAAACAAAGAATGTACAAAATGTAAAGAGAAAAAAGAATTAATCAAAAAATTACTCGATAAGAAAAACGAATTACAAAGAAAAATTAATAATTCGATAAAAGAAGCGCATGCAACTGACTTGAAAATGGATAAATTATTCGGGAAAAATGCACGTGCTCCATCACCGCTGTTGGCTGATGGACAAAGAAAAGAAGTCGCGAAAATCGCTAAGCCAAAAACAAAAGCAAAAGCAAATTTGCCTTAAAATAAAAATATTTGTTTGTAATTAATAAATGAAATTATCGATTTTGTTTTTAGTAAATAATTTTACGACATAAAATTTTATGTTGGACGAAACATTGTTCAAGATATTATATGAAGTACACTCCAAGTAAAATTCTTTTAAATCTTTTCTTTGTTGCTTATATAATAGTTTTGCTTTTAAAAAGCGTTACATCTTGCACAAATTTAAATTGAAAGTGACTAAATGAAAATTTTAAAAAGTCATTTTTTCATAGCCTCAACTTGTTTGCATATATTTATATGATATTACTTGAAATATACTTGGAATATTATTAATAATTCCAAAATTTCAAAAAAAAAATCTGTTAAAAGGCACCTTCTTGCCAATCGTGGGTTTAAAAGTCTTGTTTTTTGGCAATTTAACGAAGAAGATTAAATCATTATCAAAAAAAATGAAACACAAAACCTCAAGAAATTTATTTGGAAATGGTACCACCAAGTAAGATTATAAATTCTGCAAACGCAATCCTTGAGAAGTACAAAGTAAAAGATTCTGATTTTACAAAAATTGAAGAATATTTAATAAATCATTTTGAAGATTCTGGCGTTTTATATATATATGGGCAGGTATAATTGTTGTTGTCGGTTAATATGGAAAGGTTGTCCTTCACAGGAGTTACGAATACTTAGATATACTTTTTTGTTTACTGCGTGTAAAGACTCAAGAATGCTAAAACTTAAATCACTTTAAATGAATTGCATCCAGTTTCATTAGATGAATTCTCCGGTACAGTTTATATAATAAGTCAAGCTATAGGATATGATTGTGGAAAATTAACAAAGTAAGAAATCGAAGAAGAAGAAAAAAAAACTTAATGAGGAAATAGATGGAATAAGCTTGAAAGAGTTGTTGAATTGTGATGATGCATAATAGTATTATATTAACTGTAAATCTTCTCCATGTGCTTGTTCTTGAGTTCAAATGACTTTATTGCTTTTTAATTTGCGTTGGGTTTTGGGACTTCCTAATAATGTATTTAATTATTAAAAAATCATCGCTAAAAATTGTCTATGTAAATTTTTAAATTTCTGATGTAAATGTTTTATTGGAATTAGTAGTGCTTTGACATAGGAATCATATGTAAACTGAGTTAGAGTTCTCAATTTCATCAATCATGTACATGATCTCTTCACATAAACAAGAATTTGAGAAATTTGATGGACACATACCACTATCTAATAGCAACCATTACCTACAAAATAATCCTTTGGTCAGTTTACAAAGATGGTTGGTATCCATTTGAAAAACATCGTATGATTTGGCATTGATTGCTAAAACTTTAAAGAATTGTAAGCAAATAAATTATCACATTTAAGTCAACTAATTCTATTATATGATATTATTTAAAGACAAATTTCAATAATTTCTATTCGTTAAAAAATTAAGAAAAAAAATTATTTTAAAGTTCATCAATAAATTCCTGTACAATCGATTCTGAAATCTTTCTTATGTGTGCATCTACTTCTTCATAATTCTGTACTGGTATTCCTAATTCCCAAATTGATTCCCATACATCTTGCACTAATTCTTCCAAAATAACAGATTTTTCGGCTTTAGCACCTACCTTAGATATCACACCATTTAATCTATTCTGGTTGATCATGCATGTTGCAACAAAGAAAGGATTTGTTTTCACTGCATGATGATCAAAATCGCCTGAAAATTGATGAAACCGTTTATTTTTGCGCTTGAGCATAGGTCTGTCCTGACCAGGACCAGGCCACGATGCAGGTCTGATAACGATTCCTTCAGCAGTGTTGTTATGAATACGAGGGAGTCCAAACATAGGTGGAATAGTTGAATCAAATTCAAGAGAATAATCCAAAAGTTTTGGAAGTGAGGCACGAGCTAAAGGCGGAGTGAAGTAAAGGCCAACTTCTTTTGCACATGAAGACATGGAGTCATATTCAAGATATTGAAATTTATTATTTTGATCAACCCAAACAATATCAAAAACTATAAGCTGGATTTTGTCGGAATAATAAACGCCTTCTTGGACTGCGCGTTGTTCAAGTGGAACTATTACATGTCCTTTTGCATTGATTCTAGAAGGAACTGGACCCGTCCAATTTTCATCAGAAGGATACCACCCACCACATAACTCTCCATATATTACAATGTATTTCAATTGTTTTGGAGAAAGTTTAGCCGAGTTTAAATTTTCATATACTTTTTTAGCTTTTTTCGAAAGATCAAGAGCTATAAGTTGATAGTTATAAAACCAATCATCTTCTTTAATAAAGCCAGTTCTTTTTGCAAACTTTACTTTCTTTCCGTCACTATAAACACTGAAATTACTTCCATCGATTTTTTCTGTTGCAATCCATTCGATTTTCTTCGGAGCCTTAAATTCTCCAGTATTTTCATATATCTTTGGAAACTTCAAAAAAGCAATTTCATCCATTATTGTTAATAAAAAGCAAATTTTTTGATATTCAGTCAGAATTTCGGTTTATTTGTGAACCGTTATTACAATAGGTGTCAAATGCCCGTTTGTTATGGAAAACGATAGAAAATTGGTCCAACAAAAATTGACAACGCTCTGGGCAATCGTACAAATAAATTTCCCGATTTATTTAAAAATATAAAAAATACATATTTGATTGGAAATCATCAATTAAATGGTAATGAACCAAATTTAATATTCACCTTCAAGACAAATTATGGAAAAATTTCCAACAAAAATGATCCAAATCACCAAAGGTTTGATGAAGAAATCAAAAAAAATTGCTTCAAAAATAAATACATTTTAACAAAGATTCCAGATTTTTTAGATGGAAGTAATGTAGCAACTCGAAGGATGCAGTTTGAAACAAATTATTGGTGGTTGTGAGTCGGTGAAAAGCCATTTTTTGTAAGTGGACCGCCAAAAATTATTGTGAAAAAGTGTTTTATTTCAATACTTTATGTGAATACGATCAAAATATACTGATTTGACTTCAAACCTGTGAATAAAATCAATATTTTTTCAGTCATTAAACCAGGATAAACGACCATCACATTGATTGTACTATAAATAATCTTCAAATTAAAAAATTTTATTTGACAGATTTTATTTTCTTCTACTAACAGGAAGCCTTCGGATAAATAAACGGTCGTTTTTGTACGTTAAATTCAAAAAAAAAAAAAAAAAAAAATGATTTTCGACTTCAATTTAAATTAGTCTCTATAGAGAAATAAGAAATTTCTTAACATTTTCTCCTACATTATTCACATTATCTCTTAAAGGAATTAGGCATATTAGAATTTTAAATAGTAAAATATTTGAGTTTTCAAAACCAATCAATTTTCTTTGACTTCACTTCCAATATTTAAAAGTTGTAATGTTTGACTTGATTATCCAAAAAGTGCTCTGTTTTGGCCAGCGCACGTTTATTCCAGGGGTAGCACAGGTACAATGTCATCAGAAGATGCAGAATATTCAAATGCAGAAGAAATCAATCTTTATAAAGATGACCCAGAATGGGCAGATTTAACCCCAATTCCACTTCCAAAAAGAGAAGATGAACCATTTATCATTGAATATTCACCAGAATATGAAGATTTATTTGGTTACTTTAATGCTATCCTTGCTAAGGAAGAAATTTCTGAAAGAGCCTTAAAAATAGTAAATGATGTAATTTCACGACATTCAACTCATTATACCGCTTGGTGGTATAAAACCAAGATTATGGAGAAGATTTCTTATGATCCTGTTACAGAGATGAATAATATTGATACTATTTTATTTGATCATCATAAATCATATCAAGCCTGGTATTTCAAGCAATGGCTTGTTGATCATCTTAAAGAAGACATCGATCAAATTCAATTCCTCAAAGACATGTTTCTAAGTGATGCCAAGAATTTTCATGGATGGGGATTTGCAATATGGTATGCTTCCCGATGGAACAAAGCTAAAGAAGTCTATGACATTGCGATCTATGAAATAGAACAAGACATGAGGAATAACAGCGCATGGAATGCACGGAAAGTCACAGGCGAAATGTTAAAAGTTGATCCAGTCAAAGAATTTGAAGATGCAGCAAAGTCATTACTTGTTGTAGGAAAGAACGAACCCGCGTGCACATTTGCTATCGAGATGTGCAAAAAAGATAATAGTTTAATAGGAAAATTAAGAGAAGTTGCAGATGAAATGATCAAGAAAAACAAAGAAAATTATTTTGCATATCGATTATTGTTATATATCGAAACAATGAATGATAACAAGGCAGAAATCGAAAGGTTGTGCGATGTGCTAATAAAACTTGACCCTTTGAGAACTTCTTACTACAATTTGGTAAAAAGCGGAAGAATTCCATACCAATAAATAAACGTTTTAATAAAATATTGAATTTAATGAAATAACAAATGTTAATACCAAATAAAAAAACGTGTTAACTAAAATGGAAATGAGATTTAATGACGAAATTTTTTGTTGCTTAGAAGCTAAATTCAAAAACATTTAGAAATTGATGTTACAATTGAAATAAGATTAAATAAAATAATAAAAGCAGTATTTATTCATGACCTACTTTTTTAGGTTATTGTTTCTTTGAGTCATTGGCTTCATTCTTAGTGTAATTTCTATGGTATTAAGAAAAAAAAATTTAATCATTTTTAATCAATCATTTTACAAAAATTACTAATATCAAGTTGATTTGTTATAGCAGTGACAACAATATTGGTTGACATTGAAGTCTTGTTTGCAAATGTAGAATAAAGATTAATAAAATTTTAAACGCACGTATTACTTAAGTTTGAACTTGGATGACAAGCTCAAACTCTGAGGACTTTTTAGATAATTCATATGAATGGTCCCCAAAAACAGACACCCCTAAGACGTCTCAACTTAGCATTCAACAAAATATGAGATCTTTTAAAAAATCACAAAAATTTTCGACAAAATATACAAAGGATTTTGATACACTAATAAAACAAATTCATGTGAATCAAAGTGATGATTACTGGGTTAAAACCCAAGTCGATCATATAGATGAACAAGCAAATGAAGAATTAGACAATATTGAAATACTAAAACAACAACAAGAAAATTTATTCAAAACACAACTGAATGAAAAGACCAGCTTTTGGGAAAATGAAATATCCGAAAGAAAAGAAGAATGCGATAAACTTCGATCTCTTATTTCACAATTATCCACATCCATTGAAAATGCCAAAAACAAGTCCAATACAGATTTAAAAGATGCAACACAAAAAGCCAGGGAGAGCATCAAAGCAATAAAAAACAAGCGACAACAACAAATATTACAAATTAAACATCTTACAAATCAAATTCAAATTGAAACAAATCAATTTGAAGAAAAGGCGAAACAATATAAATTATCACAGACAAAATCAATGAAAACAAAAAACGAACAACTTCAGAAAGCAAAATTTAATTTAAAAAAACTTCAAATGCAATACGAAGCAAAAGAAAAAGAAAATAATGAAAAATTCCGTCAACAAACGAAAATTGTTAAATCATTGCAAAGAGAACTTTTTAACTTAAATCAAATAAAAAATAAAAAACAAAACGAATTAGTTGAAATAAGAAAAAAATGCGCATCAACAATTCGAACAATATCTTCTTTAAAAGATGAAATTTCATCATTAAAAAGACAATTAGCAATGTCAAACAATGAAATATTAGAACAACAAATTGCGATTTTTAATCTTGAAAAACAATTAATACCACAAATATTTAATAAAAATGTTATTTAGTTGAAAAACACTTTTTTATTTAACAACTTTAGTATTTTTTCCAAATATTTCTCATTTAAATGATAATTGCACGATTAAATAAGTATTCTCGATTTTAAAAAGATTTTTAGAGAAGAGAATTGCAAAATTTTTTATTGAATTGGTCAACATGACAAGAAGAAACACAAAACCTCCAGTTAGTATCCTCAGGAAATAATAATTATGAAAAATTTTTATTATTGACTAACTTAAATTTGCAAAAGAACATTTAAAATATATCTTGAGTTTTTATTGAGTTTTTTACATTGTTTTTGAAGAATCAACATCATTACAAAATCGTTTCCAGTCGATTCCATCATTTAAATCAGCACGATAATATCTAATTAAATTTTGTATATCAGAAGAAGAAATAATTATACCGAAATTCATAATTCTTTGTCTAAATTCGGAAACCGAAATTTTTTCTTCTTTTATGTCCGCGAAGAAAAACCTTGCATTTTTTCTACGTGCGCTTAATTTTGAGTGAATTGTATTTATGATATTTATAAATGCATAATCATTTTTTTCTGATTCATGACTAACTTTCACAGAAGCTAAATCGGAAGGTTGAATTTGTTCTTCTTCCATCGCAAGTAAAAGTCTTCTATAACTACATTTTTCTTTCATTCTTTGCGATTGGAAAGCGTTCATTAACATTTCTAATTCTTCTTTAGTAGCAGGAAAACCAATATAATTTAGAACAGCAACAAAATTCTTTCGTAAAACATAACCAGCTTTAGTTGGATCATAAGTTCTAAAGATTGAAGTACCATTTAAATTCTTATGTTGTAATATAACTTTTAATCTTCTAATTAATGATATTACTTCTTTTGATAAATCGGACTTTTGTATTTTTGTTGATAAAGATAAAGATGGATTTAATGTAAGTTGATCATTTCCATATGTATATATATCATTAATAAATTGATTAAAATTAACAAGTTCTTTCTCAGTATCATAATAATATTTAATTAGTATCGATATTTCTTTTTGACTAATTGGAATTTGGTTTTTAACTAATACGGTTTGAAAAAGTGGTGGACCGCAATAGTTTAACATTGGAAGTTTATAATAAAGAAATTCGGATTTAAGATCAATGTTTTCTTCTTCTAAAATAGATTTAATTTTCGCAAGAATTTCCAATACATCATTATTAGGGATTTTAGGAATAACTTCTTCTTCATGTTCTTCTTCTTCTTCCTCTTTCTTTTCTTCTTTAAAAATTGGATCTACAATAGAACAAAATTCATTAATGTTAACATTTGTAGTTGTCCTACTTTTAATTAATTTCATTTCTTTTTGGTTGACATCATAATTAATGTTCCTAAAGACAAACATTAATTGTGGAAATGTAATTGTTCCTTTACAATAAGGATCAAGTTTTTCCATTAATGGACGAATTTGTAATCTTTTCCTAGCTAAAAATTCTTTTAACCTTTCGAATTGGTCATAAATTTGTTCGTTTTGATTAGAAATAGGTGTAATATCAGTTATAAATTCTTCATATTTAAATATGTCTTCATTTTCACTATATTTATCAAATAATGCTTTAAGCTCGTCACGATTAAGATCAAATCCTTCCGAACGCATAATTTGTGAAAACATTTGACATGGAAGAACTTGTTTATGTTTCGGATCAAAATGTCTTAAACGTTCTGCAATAAGACTTCTTCGAGTTTGGACTTCATTTTGAATTCGTTTTAATAATTCTTCAATGTTTATTGGTTTAAATTCTTTTGTTTGAAGTGAAATTTTTTGATTTCGTAAACGAGTTTCTTCTAATCGTTCTTTATTTTGTTGCTTTTCTAACGCATCACAAAATGCTACATAATCAAAGCCGCGTAAATTTGAAAATTGTCTTGTTAATTCTTCGATTTGTTCTTTGCTTGCTGTGGTTCCAAATTTATGGAGATCATCTACAAATTGTTCTTTTGGAATACATTTTCTTTTGTATTTATCTTGACTTAAAAATGTTTTATACGGATCAATTCCTTTTGCTAAGAAGTCTTTAGCAATATTAGAAGGTATCGTATAGTTTTGAGATAAATTCCTTGAATTAAGTTTTTCTTGTTTTAAGAATTTTTGCATATCTGATTCAAGATCATAATAAGAAACTTCATTATTAGTTCGAAGATAATGTGCCGCAATATCTTTAATGAGAGTGCTAGTGCCAAAACATGCATAAAATGATTGGATATCAACTGTTCCTCTATGAAATCGATCATATGGCTTTAAACATTCAACAACATTTGTGTTCCTTGAAACAAAATAACCAGAAAATCTGTTCCAGTTTTCAGATGAAATAGGTTTAAGTGTTGGCGTAGAAAAAGAGTTATTATAATCATCAATAAATTTGAAGTATTTAATGATATCCCCTTCTTCTGGATCACATATGTATTTGTCTACTAATTGTTGAAATAATTTTTCATCAATAAAAATTGATAAATTTGTAAAAAAGCGACGGAAACGGTAAACTGTTATTTTACCAGTATGCTTTATGTCAAGGTCATCGAAAGCATCCTGGATTGTTAATCCTTTCTTTCTCAAAGCAGCTTTGATTTGTTGGTAAATCTCTTCCATGGAAGATTTGTGCTTAACGTACTTTTTCATCAAAAATTGTATAGTGTACGTTAAATATCCATGATGAAAAAAAAGAGTTTTAATTACAGAAAATTCCCACTTCCAGTACTAACAGTTCAGGAAATGAAAACAATATTGTCAAGTGATCAAGATATGCCTACAACAAAAACAAAATTATTTATTCCTTTTTCCTTTGATCTTTTATCTCCAGATGGTGTGAACCAATATAAATCACAAAAAACATCTCAATCAATACAACTTTCAAATGTTACAACAATCAATTCAGATGAAATTATGTTAAATAATAAACCAAAACCTAAACCTGAAAATAAATTTGCACCAATTGATTCCAAGGTAAAAGAAATTGAGGATTATATAAATGAGATTGAGCAAGATTTTGATGATTTAAATATTCCAAAACCTAAAAATCCTCCGCAAGTTGAAAAGCTTTTTACTCAGCAGCAACCAATCCTCAAAAAACCAAAAAGCAATGAATCACATGAAATAGTTTTTCAATCAACAAATTCTTATATTGATACACAGAATGACACATTACAGAATGCAAGGATTTTTGCATCAACAGAAAGGTCAAAAAACAAAATTGCTTCAGCGAGAAAAAATTCAAGTGCAAAATCCAAAACAATTACATCACGAACAGAAAATAAAAAAATGAGTAATACCATACACAGCGATATTGATTGGGATAGAGTCAATCAATTAATGAATGATAATATTTTTTAAAATAATAAATTGTTTTTTAATCGCGAACCATTTTTTTTAAACAAAAGATTCTTTTGTTTCATTCGAAAACAAATAAATTTCCTTATTTTTCAAATATAGGAACAAATCGAATTTAAATGGTGAATAACATGAATTAACGCCACAAAGGCATTCAATGTATTTTTTTTAGGAAATTCATCAAAACAAAAAACCAAATTTTAAACATGTTTATTAAAAACAACCAATTTTTTACCATTAAAAAGAATTTTTACTCTAAATCAAATTTTTTCATTTTTAGATCCGATTGGATGTAATAACAAGTCAATTAATGTCTGTAAACCTTTAACTGTGTTATCATCATAGAATGAATCCGTAGAGTCACCACCCTCAATATCAACATCTAAATATGCATGTGCGAAATCAATTATTGTAACTTTCATTGGTGCATCAGAATCACCATCGTACACCGCAAGTATTGATGCACTATATAATCGCATCTTTGGAAATATTTCAATTGTCTCTAAAAATGCACTACGTATTTTACATATGTTTTCAATGAATTCGTGCTTGCGTTTTCCAGGGAAAAATTTATGAAGAAGATCACAGACTTCAGAAATGTTTAATTTGTGCCCTTGAATACGATCGCATTTGTACGTAATAGTATTATCTTTTCGCATACGTGCATCAATGATCCTAATGGCATGTGTGGGCGTTGTGGTATCTTTGATATGATCAAGTTGAGCTTGAATTTTTTCCGGAGAGGCATCAATTTCAAATGTGCGGGTACCAAGTTTGATATCTATGACGCATGGTGATGAAAAGCCTTGGGTTTGATCTTCGAGGAGCAGCCATCGTTTGCCTTCAGATATATGTGAACCCATATAACGACAAGTATAAAGTGAAAGAGGTGATGGAAGAATTGCCCGATAAAAGTTATCTTCTCGAGCGATATAAGGTTTTGCTATTGCTTGTATTGATGTAGAATTGTATATTGACTTCTGAATTTCGCCATGGCCACCACCTTGTGTGTTAAGGTATCCAATGATTTTTATATCACCAGAGATTTGAGCATCATTTGGCGTGGATATGTCCATTTTTTTGGTTAAAAATTTCAATCAAAGCCCAGAAAATAAACGTGTCAATTGGTGATCATCTTGATTCAAATACTGGACTACAGGATAACCGTAATATCAAAATTTGTTGACTTTACACGAATATTTGGATGAAACAAATTGTGGGTGTTGACTACGTTTTCAATTAAGGTTGAAATACTAGTACTTCTATGAATTTTCTTACATACGATGTGATATTGAATACATAGCGTTTCTTATGTAAAGTTGAAGACTTCAATAACCGAACAGAGTCAATTCAAAAAGTCATTTTTTACCTCATTAAAGGAAATAAACGATAAAATAAATTGTACGCCAACAGGAAGGACGTTAAGATCAGATTTAAATCGATATCTGGCCACATCACGACGCAATGGAAGAAAAACACATAGAAACACCAGTTATAAAAAAAACATCCATCGATAGAGTTCGTCAAGAATCCCTTCTCGAAATGAATATTCCTCCTCCACAAAATATTTTGTTTTTCCAACAAGCTTACATCGAAAAAATTAGACAATTCATTTCATCAATTGAGTTTGAACCAAATGAAACTCCACAACAGAGAGTTGAAAAAATTGATGCAATGAAAAAAATTGAATTCCCAACAAAAAGCTTTATATTTAGTCAAGGTTTTGACGTTCTTGAAAATTTAATTATAATTTTGCTTAAGTCCACACGTGCACAAGACAACGACATATCATTTCAATCAATGCAATATCTTGAAATTTTATTTCCAAAATTTCCAACAATCTTTTTTAGGACAATTCTTCCACATTTTAATAGCATTTTCATTGACTTTATCAGGGTGAGTCATCATGCAGTTCTGGAGAATGAATCTCTCAAACTCATTGGAACAATTTCTCGCATTTGTCTCAATAATGCACAGTATATATATGAAACATTCTTTCCTTATGCATTTAAATCCCTCAAAAACGATGTTAAAAGTATAAATCGTTTTTATTCTCAATATTGTGATTATTCATTTTTTGCAGTTCGTTCATTTACAATGTATCTTTCGGGTAACCAAGGCCCTCCACTCGGTCCAGAGATAGTAAAAGAGCTTCTTATTACCGTAGCGAAATTTATTCGTACTGCGGTAATTCCTCAACATGAACAAAATGAACAATATATAGTTCCTGAACTTCCTGATGCATTGTATATATTTGTTGATATTGTTCATACGAATCGGCCTGGCGTTCTTAACATTGTTAAAGAAACGCAAATTTTTACATTTATAGCATGGTTCCTTAACAGAAGTGATATTAATCTTTTACGTGCGGCAATTCTTCTAATTACATATTCTTTTGATAACGGAACGCGTTTTGTCGATGAACTTAGTATTGATTATTCATTTGAAAATTTTTATAAATTTTTACGTCATCATGATGTCGTAATACGTGTTGAAGCTGCACGTTGTATGAGTTCAATATGTAGAAATAAGCCTTCAATGTTAGGGATATTTGACATGGATGAAGTTGAAGATGTTTTAACTGGTTCTTTATTTGGACCAAATCCATCCTTTGTTCAGATACAACAGTTCCTTCATCTATTACGTAATATTATTGATTGTTATCCAAGTGGGAAAATGTATCATTTCGATGTAAGCAAATTTGTTGAATATGGAATTGACCTAATGCAAAAAGAAAATGATGAGCTGACTGATTGTATGTTGCATTCTTTAATTAAAATGTTCATCCATTTAAGCGGCTTGCAACAACTCGAATTCTTTATCCCACAATTTATGGCGTCTGATGGTTTAGAAGTGATATCTTCCCTTTTCGATAGTGATATTGAGGAGATACGTAATCTTTCTCATGAACTTTTTGATCTAGTTTCTGAAGTCGTAAACGGTCCCGAATAATCAAACGTTCGATTAACGATCAAAACCGAAAAAAATTTGAGGCAGTTTGTTCGACCATCAGAAGAATGAAAACCGTGAAAGTCATTTAAAATTTTGAATTAAACCGTAAAATTTGCAGCGGCAACAAAACGAAACAAATTTCATCAAAGAATATTTACATTTGTATAATTGATGCAAATCATTTGTAGTAAATAAGTGGCGCAATTAATTAAAATGTTCAAACATGGAATTTAAAATTAAACATCTAAATGAAACTTTTATTTTAATTTTTATTAATAACATTATTTCTAATTGTTCCCCTGCAAAGTGTGTTAATGTATTATAATTAAAATTTGTTTAGATATTTATTAAAAAGGTTTTTTCATCTGAGAAAAATTATCTGTTTTTGTGTTTTTGAGTAGTTTACCGAAAACTTACAAAAATGTCTGATCCATCGATCGAAAAAGATTCAGAAAGTTCTTCTTCTAATAAATTAAAACATAGCTCAGAGGATGAGGAAAAAGAAAAGCCAAATGAAGAAGTTGAAAAATTAACTCCGAAAAAACATAAAAAAAAGATAAATAAAAAACAATCTGAAAGTTCTGTTTCCACAGAACACAGGAAAAGAAGAAGGAAATCAAGAGCTCAAGAATCTGAAGAAACAAGTAATAAAACTCAAGAAGAAAAATCAAATTCCATGAAATCCAAACCTAAAGAAGTTGACCCTGTATTATCTCCAAGCACATCCTTTGAGACTGAGTCAAAGTCAAAACCTCGAAAACTCAGGAAGAAGAAATTATCTAATGTTGAATCCTCACATCGTGGTGCAGATCGTGTTTCATTTGCTGTTGGTGCAAAGAAGCCTTCACAAGCTGTTTCCAAATCCACCAGATCCGAAGCGAAGAAAACACCAGATACACCTCATGAAGAACTTAAATCCATATTTAAAGAACTTGTTATGAATCACGACTACATCATGGATCAAATGCATGAAGCTGAATCACAATTCAAGTCCAATCCACGTGATTCACTTGAGTCACAACATAAATTTATTAAAGACTTTTTCAGCGACCTTCAAAACCGCATCACTGATGCCGCCACTACCTTTACCCAAAAGGTTGATGAACGACAAAAAGATGTTGTTGAAATTGGTAATCAGTTAAAGATCATTGAGAGTCAATTTAAAGCTGCTCGTAATGAATCCCTTGAAATTGCATTACTCCGTACACGAGGTCCTTTCCCTGAACCAAAAGCTTCCGAAATGCCAAAGCTGCAAACGGTCTCCAAACCGTCGACCATTTATCTTTTCCCATATAACGTTCGCCTTCGCCGTTTTTTGATTCACGTTGGCGGAAATCAAGAGAAGCTCAATGCCAGTGACCTAGTTAGAGTTAGTGATGAGCCTAAAGAGCCTAGCTTCTTGTCGCCATTAGATTACTTTGTGCCAAAACATATTTACACAGATAAAGATCCATTTATTACAACTGACCTCATAGAAAAACGTTCTGCGTATGTTAGAGCGGAGATGATACATGAGGGAATGCCACCACAGGCATTACCTTTGTCACGTGAATCATCATTAGGAATATTTGAAATGTCAACTTCACTCAGCCTTGAACACAATATGCCAATAGCCCACGAAAGCGAAAAAGAGGCAGTGGAAGACAGCCCAACAGTACCAATAAAAGAGAAAAAGAAACCAATTCCAAAGATTCCAAATGAAAAGCGGACAAAAAGAGCTCAAAGACGACCAGTGAAAGGAAAGAAAGTCAAAATCGGAGTAGTTAACGAACAGCCGAAAGAAGAGGAAGAAGTCAAAGAAGAAAATATCTCAATTGAAAACAAAACTGAAGAAAAGAGTGACAAAAGCGATGAAAACGACACAAAAAGCGCAGAAGAAAGTGTTAAAAGTGAAAAAGAGAGTGAGAAAGAAGTCACTAAAAGTGATAAAATTGATGACGATGAAAACGAAAGTAACAAAGAAAGCAGTAAAAGTGATAGTAGCTCCCAAAGCAGTGATAAGGGCAGCAGCAACGCCGAAAGTAGCGATGACGATGACAATGATGATGATAATGAAAGTAGTGACAGCGACCAAGAAAGCAGCCGAAGTGATTCTTCGTCATCGGATAACAATAGCACAAGCAGGGAGTCCGAGTCGAGCGGCTCCGACTAGTAAACATTTTCAGTTTTCATAAATTTTTCCCGCGCAACGAAGTAATGAAAGCAGCGACACGACCATAAAGCAGAAGAAACAGTTCTTCGCCATTACGAAGCACCGACTCGTGAACACTTTCATTTCCGTAAATTTTTCTGCGCGATGACGTAGTGCAAGTAGTGACACCTTAAGAAGGCAGTAGAAGCGAATATTCGTCATTATGCAAGAGCAGATTGAGCAGCACCGACTCGTGAACACTTTCATTTCCGTAAATTTTTCCGCGTGATGATGATAATGAAAGTCATGACACTACAAGAAGGCAGTAGAAGCGAATATTCGTCATTATGCAGCAGCAGATTGATCAGCACCGACTCGTGAACACTTTCATTTCCGTAAATTTTTCCGCGTGATGATGATAATGAAAGTCATGACACTACAAGAAGGCAGTAGAAGCGAATATTCGTCATTATGCAAGAGCAGATTGAGCAGCACCGACTCGTGAACACTTTCATTTCCGTAAATTTTTCCGCGTGATGATGATAATGAAAGTCATGACACTACAAGAAGGCAGTAGAAGCGAATATTCGTCATTATGCAAGAGCAGATTGATCAGCACCGACTCGTGAACACTTTCATTTCCGTAAATTTTTCCGCGTGATGACGTACACCGTTGCGAACATTTTCTTTTACGTAAATTTTTCACGTGACATTTCATCGTCGCCAGTGAAATTGTTTGTCCTCACTCAAAACCACCAAAAAATGTCAGTTTTCAATCAAAAACGTGTAAAACAGAGAATTTTTATAGGCGCTTGGTGGGTCGGTTATGTAAATCACCCAAAAAGCAGTTTACAAGAACCCAAAAACTTGACCCGAGAGGCATTTTTCCATTCAATTTTTCAATGCCTTTTACCAAAAGGAATTTTGCTTCTTCTTTTGCATTCGTTCAATGTCGTCACCAGAGACAACAAAAGACTCTGAACCCGACGAGGATTCACCCTCCGAGGTCGGTCTTTCAGAGAGAGAAGAGGAAGAAGAGCAAAAAGAAGATAAAAATTCGCTTGAACATTATCGTCTTGCTGGTCGGAAGCCTCTTATTACAATTCTTATCCTATCAATCGGGCCAATTCTTTCACAGCTCACAAGTTCTTTATACGGAGTATTCGCAACAATTTGGGTGTCAAAATCAATAGGAGAGGCCGGAATGACCGCGATTTCAACATACACTGCGTTCGATAACGTCGGACGCTCGTTCGGTTATTTCGTTTCAGTCGCTGGAAGCCAAACAATTAGTAGCCTATTCGGAGAAGGTCGTCCAGAAGAAGCGGGACAAGTTATCTGTGACTTACTGAGAGTCAGTGTATTATTTGGTATATTAGTTCCAGCAGTATTATGTCCAACAGTCAAACTCGGAGTCCAATGGTTCGGCGCGAGCGAAGAAATTGTGGAATTGGGCTATGATTATATGTTGCCGATGCTTGTCTGCTCATTCTTCACATGCGTATTCGTCGGCGCTGGTGGTTTTCTTCAAGGCGAAGGGAAATCATTGATCTATGGATGGATAACTATTGCTTCGTCAGTGGCTAATATGTTTTTCTTATGTCCGCTCTTTCTTCTTGCATTTAAGACTGGAATTGTTGGCGCAGGAATCGCTACTGCTATCTCTGAGTCTGTGCCCGCGATTATATTAGTGATTTTATATTTCTGTGGTAAGTTTGCGGTGAAGCCAAAAGTTGGACAATTATTGAAGAAGTTTTCGCCATATACATTGCCAGCTTTACGTGTTGGATTATCTCAATTGATTGCAAACTTGTCAGTAAGTTTACCTGGTATAGTTATCCGTAAATTAATAGGGCTTTCAACAAGGACAACAGAAGAATTCGATAACGCGTTAGCCGGATTTAATGTTATCACAAGATATGCGGCTATTACTAATGGTCTATTGATTGGATTAACTAATGGATTCTTACCTGCTGCTTCTTATGCTTATGCTGCCAAAAATTATAAGAGATGGATTCGATTGGCAATACATATGAATTGGTTGGGATTCACTTGGGGTACTATCACTTCGATTTTTTCATATTCAATTCCAAACGAAATCTCAAAAATATTCGCAAGTAGTAATGGATATTTAAGTTATGCTGGGCCAATGCTGACTGTTGGTAATGCATTAGGTTTCGTAGTTTTCGCGAGATTTACAACGCCTTCAATGTTACAATCAATGAAAAGAGGTATAACTTCAACGATTTTAAGTTTGTCATGTCAATTGGTGTCAATTATTGTATTTGCCGTCATTATGTATTATACTGATAAATATAATCCAACAAGAGTTTGTTGGTGTTATCCTTTGAGTTACGCGTTTGGTTTGGTGGTGGGTGCTATTGTCATATTTTTCCCTGTAAGAAAAATGGTAAAAGTAATTAAGGAAGAAAATGAAAAATTAAAGAATGATGAGGAGGAGGAAGAAGAAGATATAAAGGATCATGATCATGAAGAAATTAATGAGCTTTCCGAGTTTTGATATTAATAAAGCGCAATAGAAAATTTAATTAATTTTTTGATGTGCCGATAATCAGCATCAAACTTGACTGGTTTACAAAAATGTTTGGAGAACGTTTAAATTTAAACAACAGAAAAAGTGAAAAGTGAATTATAATTAAATCATACATTTAATCATTTAATCATCAAGCGTATGTGATCAGTTTATACACCTCATGTGGCTACTTTTTATAAATCTCGGAAGCCATATGACTTATGATCACAAAAAGTGTGTATAATTTTTATAAGCAAAAAATACTTTTTCGATCTAAAAAAAAGGAAGAACAAAATCTTTGTTTTTTTACTGACAGAAAGTGTACATGTGCTGCTGAGAACAGATTCTGATTTTATTGGTTTCTTACAATTTTTACATTTTTTATCTTGGCAGAAAACTTCACCATCTTTAACTTTTTTTTAAAAAATGCTAACATTCAGAGTTATTTTTATAAAGTGATAATAGTTAACGATTTAGAATTTTAATATGTTTCACTTTATCATAAAAAAATGAAATATAATCAAATTAGAATTTTTAGTTTTACTTTAAAAAGCAAGAGCTGGCATGTCATTTTTATATGAAGCCTTAAGAGGATGAATACGACTTCCTTTTTTTCTTTTTTAGAATGAAAATGATAATAACAATTATCACAACAATTACAATAACACCAGCAATAGATCCAACTGTGGCACCAATAATTGTACCAGTACAATTAATTGATTGCGAAGTGTTATAGCTGTACATTCAGCAAAACCTCTGACAGTATCAAATCTACAAAATGTTGTACTTGCATAAGATTCAGTAACGAACACAGCTTCAGCAGGAACACTAAAAAAGAAGAAGATCCATAACATGTAGGCTCTGAAATACCATAATAATAAATATAATTAAGTTCTGTACATAAAGAAAATGCAGCGTTTTCAATTGTTATAACTGATTTACTTATGTAAACAGTTACTAATGGTTGGCAATAATAAAATGCATGATCTCCAATTGTGGTAACTGTATCAGGAATTGTGAATGATGTAAGACCTGATTCAGAAATATGTTGGAATTATATAAGACTTACTACTGAAATTATCTTCTTTAAGTTGATTACACTTTGAAAATAAATATGTACCTAATGTTGTAGCATTTTCGGGAATTTTAACTGATTCTAACATAGAGAAAAAACGGAATGCTTCTTTTTCAATGCTTGTAACTGTGTTGGGAATAACAATATTTGTGAATTTACATGTAGAAAATGCTCCCTCTTTAATTGTAGTTAATCCTTCATTAAGTGTAAGTGTTTTCAATAAGCATCCTCTAAATGAACTAATTCAAATTGTTACAACAGAGCCAGGTATATTATCTCTTCTAAATCATTACATAAATAAAATGCATAATCCGATATTTGTGAGTAAATTTGAGTTAAACGTCACGGTAACAAGTTGATCACAAGAACAAAATGCACGACCTCCAATGGTTGTCAAATCTTTTTTGAGTGTAACTTCATTGAGACTAGAGCATCCTTCAAATGAACTGTAGCCAATGGATTTACATGAATCAGGAAGTGTAATGGTTTGTAGATCCTTGCATGATTTAAATGCAGAATCTCCAATACTGGTAATACTATTTCCAAGTGTAATTTGACTAAGTTGAGAACATTGACTAAGTGCACCTTCACCGATGGATGTAACTGAATCAGGAATTGTAATGGTTTGCAAATTATTACATCCATTAAATGCGTAATCACCAATGCTAGTAATATTGTTATTTAGTGTAACTTTACTAAGAGAAGAACAGGACTGAAATGTACTTTCACTAATAGATGTATCTAAATCAGGAATGGTAATGGCTTGCAAATTACTGCATACATTAAATATATGATCTTCAATGGTGGCAACATTTTTCCCGAATTGAACAGTACTTAAGTTCCCACATTTATCAAATGCATTATGTTTGATATTTATAACTGAACCTCATAATGTTACATCTTCAAGTAGAGTCCATTCATAAAATGCATAAGTAGAGAGGGTATGAATACCATTTCCGATGATCAGATGTCTGGTTGAGGTTTTATAGGAACCAAATTGATTCTGATAAACAGTTCCGTAGTTTTCAAGAGTAAGGGTGTCGTCACAAATAATGTTAGAGATCAAACTAAAGAAGACAAACATGGATTTTGATTTTTAAAATTGAATGCTTCACAAAATCCGTTCAACTGTTGTGAAAAATTATTCCTCTTTATCCGATAGTATTTTTGAATGGTTTTGAATTATCAACGTGAATTAAATACTTTACATATATATTTGAAACGAAACCACAGAAAAGTTTGTTAACAAACCTCAGAAACGAGTTCAATCCACTTTTTGTGATAATCAGTTATTTGAATAGTACGATACGGTGAACCCAAAAAGCATAAAAGAAAAAGAACATTAAGACACCTCAAATTTGGCACAATTAATGCTTTTTATGGGTTACATATGCATGAGTTAAGCTATATATATAGTGGATAAAGTTTCAAAAAAATTTTTATAGACAATATTCAAATATAAAAAGATCAGATAATTTGCAAGGAAATTAAAATATTAATCGTCTTGTAAGTAAGTATTATAGAAGAAATGGTATGAAATAAATTTGCATACCATTTTGATGATAAGCTTATCCCAAAGGTCGGATTTGATTGGTTTACACAAAAGTTCGACGAACGTTTAAAATTTTTGCTAATGTTTTTGCTATGCATTTGTTTAGGCATTCATCTTTTGTCAAAAAATCAACAAGCAGAGAAATATAATTCGTATCAAATAAATTATATTAATGAAAGCATTGACTTTTTAGAAGAAGTGGGATCTGGAAGATTTTCTAATGTATATAAAGCTAAGCTCGAAAATGGAACAATAGTTGCAGCTAAAAAATTAAAACCAATTGAGGACTGGCGATTAAAACGAGAAATATCAATTCTTACTCTTCTTCAAAAAGTTCCTAATGTACTTCACTTATATGGTGTTTATGGTGACTCCTATTCGCCTATAATTGTAACAGATTTTATAAAAGTTGATAAAAATACAATTCCAACGTATTCTGATTTACAATGGGCTGTAAAATCAATTTTATCTGTTTTAAATGAAACGCATAACATGCACATTTTCCATAGAGACATAAAATGGCAAAATGTTCTTTGCTCATTTTCTGATCATCAAATACGAATTATTGACTGGGGCCTTGCAGAATATGTTAATCCAGGAAAAAAATATAGTTATAGCGTAGGAACAAAATCTACAAAAGCTCCCGAGTTACTTTTCAGGTTTCCTTATTATGGAACAGAAGTTGATATTTGGGCATCAGGTTGCATAATGGCAAATTTAATGTTTGGAACTCCTTCGTTTTTTAATGGCAATAGTAATGAGGGAATCCTCAACAAACATGCTCGATTCTTTGGAAAGGAAATAATAAAATTGGCACAAAAATACAACTCGAAGAAAATGTTTCCATATTTTAGGAGACAAAGTTTTTTGGAATATGCACTTCCGCACACACGACACTTGATAACAAATAACTCCATAAATTTATTAACAAAACTTTTGACTCCAGATAGAGAGAAAAGACCAAGTGCTGCAGAAGCTCTAAAACATGATTTTTTTAAATAAACTGTTTTTAATATGGTGAAGAAATTCACAGTAAAAAAGTTTTTTGGTGTGAAATTCCACATGATAACAAACAATTCAACTTTTATACTAACAAATTCTTGATTCTAAATATAATGAAACATGATAAAGTTTAGACAGATTTAATACAATTACAAAGATTAATTTCAAGAGAAAAAAGTGAAAAACCAATGAGATAAGCTTTACAACATATAAATTTAATCTTTTATTTAAAAGATTCCGCATATTTCGATACGCCGTTGAACTTTCTGATCTTCTTTCGGATCGGGCGTTTTTTGTTTTTTAAGGATTAAGCGAATGAGCGTTTCAAAAGTATCTCTTACATTTATGTTTTCAAGAGCTGACGTCTCAAAAAAAGGAACGCCCCACTCCCTGGCAAGCTCTTCTTCCTCTTGATGACTCACTTCGCGTTCATTATCTTGGTCACATTTGCAACCACATAGAATAATTGGCACTTGAGCATGATCCTTTATTCGCATTATTTCTCTGTACGCATATTTTGTATAATCAAATGATTGTTGGTCATTTATTGCAAAGAACAGAATAAATCCATTTCCGTTTTTGACCCAGTCACTATGATAATCAAAAAGAAAGAGAGACAGTGTATCAAAAATTACTATCTTAATGGTTTCATTGTCAATTGTGACGGTATGGCAATATTCCTTATCATCATAATACTCAGGATCATCAGCTAAGAAATAACCTTTTGTATATTGGACCACCATTGCTGTTTGCCCAACGCAAGACAAACCAATTCCAACAATATTTAGTTTTCCATTTAGAATTGAAAAAATGTACAATTTTCAGGTAAATTAAAAAATCTTTTTCACCAAATAAAGTATTTAAAATTGTTTCAGAAATTATTGTTAATAATGTATGAGAGCTTAAAATAATACATTCAGAGAATGACCATGTTAACATCAGCAATAAATGGAGAGTCAGTTAATACAATAAATAATGAAGCATTTGCATCATTGAAAAAATTTGAATATGTACAATTTCCAGAGAAAACATTGAATGGAATCGGATAAGGTACATTTTCAGAATGTATTTCATTAATTAATATTAATAATTTGTGTAACACAATTAGTGATAATGCATTTTCGAAATGTACAGGACTTGAAACAATAACTTTAGATGTAGGCGTACGAAGATTTCATAAATTCCAGCTGTAATTCCAATTGATCCAATAATAATTGTTTTATATAAGTATATAAATAAAATACAAGATCTCCAATTGATGTAACTAGATATAAATTGCTTATAAATGGATCTATATTTTGGTAGCTTCTTAAACTACGATTGCTTGTAGATCTCTATGCAATCTAATTTAACATCGCATTTTCATTCTACCGATTCATGTATATATCTCAGATATATCAATAATAAAATAGAAATCATTATTATTTCTTAAAGTAGGAGTAGATATATCATTTAGACAATATATTATTTCAGAATGATCTATGATTGATTTTTTTAAAAAAAAGCAAAAATTCATTTTTTATATATATGAGAGCAAAGTTTATATTAAAGATAATTTTATTGACGAGATAAAAAATTGAACTTAATTAGTAATGCAATTATCCAAATCGAAACAATAATAAGAAGAAATAAAGACGCGCTTTTGAGTTTGTTGGCCATTTGTTTAATCTGAATAGTTGTAAGATTATTGGAAGGGCCAACAATGAACTCCTCAATTAAAACAAGTATTCCTTTCTTTTCAAAGGGGAGTTGCATCAGGTTTTGCTGGTTTGGAGGAATTCTGAATATCTGTATTTTTTTACCATTCTTTTCTTTTTTATCTTGACTTGCTTTCTGTAAGGAAGCTGAATCATTGCTATCGCTTTCAAATTTTCCAATGCGAACAGGATATACATTTTTCCCGATATGGAAGAATTGTGGTAATTCATTGTAAAAAGAATTTTTTTCATTTTCGTTTTCAAACTCTTTCAAAGCGAAGGTAAGCCAATTTGAATTATTGTAATCTGGCGGATTCTGTTCTAGATCAAGCGAATTAAAAATTAATGGATTTTGTTGTTCTATATATTCAACTAAATCTGAGACCTGCTCTGGAGTTTCTATTCCAAATACTGTAATATAATTTTCTTCTTGTTGTTCTTCAAAGCTCATCTCAGATTGTTGGTTGTGGTTGATCGATTATAACCGTTATTTAAATATTTAAACGGCTTTTATTTAAACATTTTTCCAATTTCTAATTTATCTTCGTGTGAAAATTATTTTAAGGATTATGTGCAAAATTGCATTAAAGATACCTATTGTATTTCATATTACATGTTTTAAATTCCAAAAAAAATATATAAAATCAAAAATTATTTTTTTTTTTACTGCAATAATATAAACATAAAATACCTATGTTAGTTTGGCTTGATAAAGAATACATGAAAAAATTGATTTTTGGCTTGGTTTAGTCGTGAAGCCTTACTTGCCTTGTATAACGATATGAATTTCAAAATGACGATAGTTTTTTTATGATTGGAGATCTTGGAGGAAAACAATTTCCTTATCATTTAATTTATCGAATTTCGTATGACGTAAAACAAAAGAAAAAACAATTTGCCGTGTATACATTTCTTATAAAAAAAAAAAAATCACGAAAGTAGCTTTATAAACTAAACCTCTTTGCTATAAGCCATGACTGGTTCTGAGTTAATAAGTGGCTCTTCGATTCTGCTATTCTCCACTTGATTTGGAACGATGATCCAATAGCACAAAATCGCTGAAATAGCCGCAAACACAGAACCCGATCCAAGGATTGGCGCCTTTTTATCAGACAAAGCGCCGATTCCAGATCCCAAAGCGAAACTCGAAACCTGTTGACCCAAAACGCAGAAACAGTTCAACACGCCCATATAAGTACCCATTGATTCACTTGCGACAATCATTCCGATGATTGCGAAAGGAACTGAGTTAAAGATCGCGCAAGAAATGCCAATCAATGAGAGTAACCCCAATGCTGCCCATTTGTTCTTCACAAAGAATATCGGTATTAAACAAGCGGCTTCGATTATTTGCGAGATAGCATAAGCCCATTTCAATCCAAAGAACTTAATGACAGTTGGCTGGACAAGTGAAAATAATAGAACTAACGCATTAGAAACAGCAATGGTCACCATACCAAACGCTTTTCCATCATCGTATTTCTTGGCCAGTTCTGGATCTGTTGATCCTGCAACACCACCATAAATATCAGATGCAAAGAAATCAGTGGTGGTGTTTTGGAATGGGAAGTTGGCAACCCACGAAAAGAAGTATACAATGGAAATTCGAAGAACAGGTTTTGGAATTGTTTTGATGGCATTAAAAATCTTCTTGAATGGATTCTCATGAGGGAGTTCTTCGGTATATGTTTCTTCTTTACCGCAAAATATAGTTATGGTGACACAAATTACAATCAAAACAACTCCAATGATAAATGTAAGTTCATCATTGGTAAATTTACCGTTAGTATAATCGCCTAATTTAAGGCCACCAATCAAGTTGGTGACAATGGAAGCAAGACCAAGCATTAATGACCCAATTGTATTTGCAATGATTTGTTGTGATTGTGGTACAATATCACCAACAATAGCACGTGAAGGGCTCTGAAGAGTATTGGTAGCAACGTTAAGTTCTAAAAGACCAAAAACAAAAACAAATATTGACATTCCTTTCTTTGCTTTTCCGAATAAGCCGCCAATTTTTTCAACAAAATAAAGAAGCAGAAATCCAATTACAATACCAATACATCCAACAATGATAAAAGGTCTTCTTCTTCCCATTTTGAAATGAGCGATATCACTGTAATGACCTGCTAAAGGTTGAACAATAAATCCTGAGATAGGTCCTAAAAGCCATATAATTGCAGAAGCAACTTGAGAAACACCAAGACGTTTCATAATTGGAGTTGCAAGAGCGAATTCAACAGAATACGAAATTTGGTAAGCCATCATTGCACAACATATTCCTATAATGTGAATCTTTGAAATACTTTCTCGTTTTGCAAGTGGAATCCATTCATCACTTTTCATGTTTGTTAACGTGCTCTACAAACGATGAGATCGAACGATCAAAGAACGTTTTTTATGGACAAATGTTGGCTTTTTCAAACAAATATAATCGTTCATATTCAATTTTAAATGCACAAAGAAAACCAACCTTCCGCATTGAAAATTGTGGCAGGAGGTGGAAGAGGTTAAACACTTCAAAACTCAAAATGTTTGCATTATTGTTCGGTACTGCATTATCCGGATGTGATGTATTCGTTATGGCACCACTTGCCATGTTCGATTCAAATCAAAATCTTCTCGATTCAGGCAAATACGATTATTGGTTTGGCCAACTTCAAGGCGCTAATGTCAAAGGTATAATGATTGATGTTTGGTGGGGTATTTGCGAACAATCACAAAAGAATTACAAGTTTTCAGGCTATAGAACAGTTTTCAATATGATGAAGAACAAGGGTCTTAAAATCATTCCAGTCATGTCATTCCATCGTTGTGGTGGTAACGTTGGTGATACATGCAATATCCCAATCCCAGACTTTGTCTTCCAAGGTTCAATGCAACCATACTTCATTGATGTTTTCGGTAACAAAGACTCAGAATATATTTCATTTGCTTACGATGATATCGAAGTTAATGGTCGTACACCACTCCAAATGTATCATGACTTCATGGTTGCATTTCGTGATGAGTTCATTGATTTAATCAACGACGGCACAATCATCGAGATCGAAGTTGGCGCAGGACCATGCGGCGAAATTCGTTACCCATCATATCAACTTGACAAGTGGACGTATTCAGGCTGCGGCGCATACCAATGCTACGATCCAATGATGAAGAGCAAGTTCAAGCAAGCAGCGGCCGCCGCAGGTCATCCAGAATGGGATTCACCACCAACGGACACCGGCGACTACAACGTTCGTCCAGGGGGTTCATCATATTGGGCGAACGGCTGGAACATCGAATACGGCAAGTTCTTCAACAAGTGGTATTCCAATTTGTTAGTTGAGCACGGCGCAAACGTATTAAAAGACGCACGCGAAATCTTTGGCAGCTCTCTCCGCCTCTCGTGTAAAATCTCTGGCATCCACTGGCACTACACCTCAAGCTGCCACTGCGCGGAGCTCACTGCCGGATACTACAACATTTGGGACTACGACGGCTACCAAGTCTTGATCAACATGTTCAAGCAGTACAACATCGAAGTCTGCTTCACGTGCCTCGAGATGACCGGCGAAGACTACAGCGCAGGAAGCAATCCGCCGGCACTCGTTGCGCAGATCTTACGCGACACGAAGAACGCGGGCCTCAAGTTCGAGGGAGAAAACGCGCTCGAGAGATACGACTGGGCGGCGTACAACCAAATCAAGTCGTGGGTGCCGCAAGGACTGTCAACCTTCACGTACCTGAGGCTGTGCGATAACTTGATGAACAACAACTTTAACGAATTCAAGAACTTCGTCAACCAAATGAACAACGCTTAAAGTAAATATGGTCTTTAGGCTGAATTTACTATGGAATAAATAATCTTTTGCAATTATATCCGTTTCAGTTTAAATTCTTTCGTAATAATATGCGCTGCATCGAAGAAAATAATTTATATATTTGTTCATTTGAATGATTTTACATATATGTGTTTACATTTGGTGAATATACGAAGATGGATTTACTATTATATAAACAAATTAACAATATGAATTATTCAATTGTATGTATTTTGTACAGTATGTGTCATAATAACAAGAGATCTCTTATAAATATATATTTGATGAAATGGAATTTGTACTTACAAATTAAAACTAAATGGTTTTTCATATAGTTTCATTCATACCGCAAATTATATACAATAATATACATATGTATATAATATTATAAGAATTTTATTATCATCATATATGATAAATATATCTGATTTTGTGATGGTGCCTATATATGTTTTCATTTGGGAATATATTATAACTGTGATTTGCATGAGCTGATAGGATTAATTTTCAAAACTAAAAAAATGTTTTCTTTTATTTTGTTCTTAATAAAGGCGATTGTTCCTTTGGTGTGTCGAGCATTGTGAGTATGAGTCTTTGAAAAGGATTCCTTATTTCTCTATGTTCAATAGACCTTCTTTTTTCTCTTGGTTTTTGGTTATCATTCTTATAAAATTCAGTGTTTGATTTACTTAAGCATTTGTAGGTATTGGTCTTAAGAGATATTGTTTTCTCATTGAAGTTGTTTACTTTTTCCCATGTAAGGACAAGAGAGTTTCTATTCTTATGTTTTTTATCCTTTGAATCCTTCTTCATTGCCCAATCAGCAGAATCCCATAGTGATATGTTTCTTCTTTTATTTTTAGCCTCGATATTAATTTCAATGTGTTTAAATCGTGGGGCTTTTGATTTTGCTTCCATATTTAATAATGAAAATGAGATTAATAAATTCAAAGTAAAATTTATTTGAAATTTTTTCATGATCCTCCATTTTTCAATCATTTCTTTGAATTTTCCTTTTAATTCGCTCAATTTTTAAATAATAAAAAACTGTTTTCCAATTTTATTCACATCTGGAAGTTTCTGTTAGTAACCGTATTCGTTCCATTTTATATTATTTTTCGTTGTCCTAGCTCCAAATTCCAAGTTTATAAACTTTGATTTTTCATGCATAATGATTTTATAAATGAAAGAAATCTATTTTGCTTTTTTTTAAATCTTCCAAATTATCGTCGGAATACTCATTTAAGAAATTATTACTTTTTGCCAACGACGTAAAGATAAAGGTACCTTTGGTTATTCTATAATTGATGACTAAATGGAAAAATTGTTTAAATTGTTCTTTTTGACAAAAGTGACAACCATACGATGTAAAAAAGTGACAATCAACATGTCTTTCAGGAATATCGCTGCAGAGAAAACAAATCAACTCTCAACCGAGGTAAACAGCTTTAAAACAATCTGGTTCACCAAAGTTAGGCCTAATTTAGAAAATTTAGAAGATCCAAAAATAAGGAATACCGTCAAAATTTCAATGAAGCAATTGATCAGATTGTCCGGTATTATTGAACAAAAAATAGACAAAGGAAAAGATGGAGGTCATGATGAAGACATTCATAGAGTTTATGATGGACCATATTATGAATTTTCACAAAAAAGGGAAAATATCTTGCAACAAATTCAAACAATTGATGACAGAGAGAGAGCACAAAAGGCTGCTGAAGAAGCAAAGGTTCTCCAACAAACTGAAGGCAATGCTGATCAAATACAAGTTCAACAAGAACAAGAAGACCTTGACTTTATTCAAGAGCAAACTGAACAGATTGTGACTGATATGCAAGATCTCAAGGAAATCACGCAACAAGTTCATGATAAAATTCAATCAGATCATCAAGTTGTCGTCAGAATTGATGAAAAAATCGAGGAAGCTAAAGTTGATATGGTTGAAGGAAATAAAGAATTGGAAAAGGCCGAACAAGATCAGAAAAAATGCAACATTTACTAAAAATGGAAATTCGACACTTAAGTTTTTGACTTAAGAGTTTTTTGTTCAACATTAGCTGCAAAGTTTTGACGTTCTTATAAATCATTAAAGTTTGTTTATTGAGTTTATATTATGACAATTTTTTAATCATTGAATTATATCATTTTTGAGACAAAATATAATGACATTTATTATTTTAAATTTTACTTTCCTAATCAAAATGATCAACTTCTTTTTTTTTTTAAAGAAATTATAGCAAACTATTTCACCTGAAATTCTTATGCCAGTTTTTTCTAAAAATATTATTTTTAACAACAAAATTTAATTAAATTATTTTACTAATTTAAAGATTCATGAATTCAACACAATAGTAAAAGGTTTTAACATTATTTTAAGGTTTATTTATTAAGCAAATTAAACTTCAGTATCATGAATCTCCTTCAGTAATTCATCAATTTCTTTCAATGTTTCTTCAGAAATTTGTTTTGTATCACTATAAACTTCCACTTCTTCGGCTTTATTTTTCTTTTTCATAAATGATTCCCATGCTATGGAAGCAGAATCAGGTGTTCGAATTTTCGAAAATGTTTTTGCTTTATTAATATAAATCGTTTCAGTGAACAACCTTCGACAGCATTTTGGTTTCTCAGCCAAAGAGATCCCGTCCGGACGTGTGAATAAGTATAATCGCCTTCCAAACACAAAACAACTGATCATATTTGTTAGAACATCAAAATTTGATGTACTTTTACATTTATTTCCAATTAATAATTTTAATAATTAAATCCAATTTCATGAAAATAAAAATGCAAAACATCTTCCCTTTAAGAGGTGAACATAAGTTTAAAAAAATAATTTTAATAATTTCATTATTATCTTTCTATCATAAAAAAAAATATCAAAGTTTATGGCTTCATCTTTATCTTTTAATTTAGTATAAATAAGCGAAATTATAAAGAATATCTGCATTGACGCCATGCAAATCTTAGACAACTTTGAAAACTTTTTGATCTAAAAGACAAAAATAAACGGGCGAATGACATGTGCGACTACAAAAAAAATGAATCTCATAGGAATTACAGACGTCAGTACATCAATTTCCTTCGACAGAGTGATCAAGATAGGATGGTAAATTTTGGTAATTTGTATGAAATTTTAAAAAAATTAATTTCGAATTATCAAGAAAATAATTACGGAAATACGATTCATTCTATATCTGAGCTTCACCGATACCTCCGTAATACAGCACAAATCCCAATAGAACAATTTAACATTAGTGGCATGAATTTTTTATTTTTTGATCTTCTACAAAATCCCTTATTTACTCTTTATTATGATAACATATTTCGTGTTTTAATCATTCTTGTTAGTACTCCTGGGTTTGATCTTACTCCTTTTATAGATATTAATTTTATCAATTTTCTTTTTTCAGCAATTTTCCCAGTACTTCGAGACAAGTCCAATATCTTTTCATTATATTCCATATTAATAACCAAAGTACCACCAAAAATCATAATTTCCAATGATTCAGTCCAACTGATCATTACAATTTATCATTCATGTAATGATTTTCTTACACAACTTTCCATTATAAGATGCTTGACCGTCATTGTTGAAAGGATTGATGCCAATTTTGAAAATGAAATAATTTTAATAGTTGGATTTGTTCAATCTGAACTTACCAATTTAACCAAAAGTGCTCCAGAAATATTAAGCCTCTTTTCCTGTTGCTTTGAATGCTTCCCATTTTGTGCTGAAAAGCTTCTCCAAGACTTCCCATATCAAGCGCTTTACGAAATGTGCCAATTTTCGAACGAACCCCTTCAAATCGAAATCATGAAATTAATTCAATCATTTGCCAATTTTCATATTGAAAATGCGTTTGCTATATTCCGTTGGGATTATTTTTGTTTTGCATTGCATGATGAATCATCAGAACGTGTAAAAACAGGATTTTTTCAAATGGCCATTTCGATAATTAAATTCCGTCATACCATCTATACTAACATTGAAATCATATTACCAATCATTTTAAACTCTTTTCATAATTATGTATTTCCTGTTAAATCAATTTCCTTAAAATTTTTGTCAAAATTGATTTACAGAATTCCAAATATCGTTGCCAGTTATCTATTAGTTAATGGCTATATGGACATATTGGACTTGTTCTTGCAGTCATCTGATGAGAATATGCTTAAAATCGTATTGAAATCTTATATATATTTAATCGAAATCGCACACGACGGAATATTTCACGACCAAATAATGCACGAGTTGGATAAAGTAATACTACAAGTTGCGGATTTGGAGACAAAAGATGATAAGGTTATGGCGCTGGTGGATTGTTTCTTGAGTTTGTTCTTTTTGTCTGTAAACTTAGACTTAAAAGTAGACAATGAAGAAGAAGAAACATAAGTTTTATATGATTTATTTTTGGGGCTGAATATATGTTAAAATTAATTATGTTAAGAAAATCGAGAAAAAAGATTTTGTGTTAACGTTCTCCTTAGTGAAGTTAGTGAAAAATAGGAAGATTGCAAAAATTACAAAATTAAATCAAAAAAAATTTATCAAATATATATTACTAAATATTTTCTCTATGAATAATGCTACAGTATAGGCGTGGGTTATAATAAGGTGTCGGTCTACATGTTTTTCACGGCAGTGCTTATTGTTATTGTACAAAAATTGGAACTATGTGAGATTCTATAGTCAGAAAAGTTATAATTATTTAACAATGAAACAGCAGTGCATATTTAGCACAAATGCATTTTGTGAATTAATTATATTTCCTACATATAACTAATTGATTAAGTCTTTTTGGGAAAATTATAGGGTGTTTATTATTGGAAATTAATTTACTAAATTGAAACTAATTAAATTCTTTTATCTTTTACGCATGAAACTAATGCGGCAATCAAATGAGTGAAGCAGCATCATTTCCTTTCGTGTTAACACTCTGATAAGACAAAACTGACACATAGATCGATAGAATTTTTGCTTTTGAATTACATTTGTAATAAATGATAAAGTTTCTTGATAATGTATTTTAAAATTAAAATAGAACAATGATGACAAAATAATTTTTATAACATTCATATAAGAATAGTTAAAGAAAAATATTATCATCCAAATTAAAAAATTTTAGTTAATAAAAATTTAAGTTCCATGGATTTTGATGGAGTTTTTGTTAAGAAATCTTATTAAAGAGAATTGCTATAATTTCCTGACTTCTTGATAAGGAGAGTTACCAAAACAGCTATTACTACAAGAACCACAGCTGCGACTACTGCAATAATTATTATGACCTTCTTAGTAAAAAATTTTTGCTTGGTTGGTGATGTTGTTATGGATTCGTTTGTAGGATTTACTGGTCCTGGTGGAAGATTCTTATATTGAATTGGTCCATAATCTTCATTAACTTCTTCTAAATCAACAAAAGTTATTTGCAATTGAGTGGGAGAACTCTTTTTGTTCGTACACTGAGCTAATCCTTGTCCTTTTGTACAAAACATTGGATAAGGATTTTTCTTTACTTTAAATCGTGTTGCAGGAGGATATAACATTGTATTTCCTTTTTTATTACTATAGAAGCCTTGAATGGATTTCATATTCCTTTTCCCAAATATTTGTAATATTATATTAACTTGATCTTGAATTGGACCAAAATCATTTGTAACTATTGTAAATGCTCTTGTTGAAACAAAATTTCCTACATTAAATTGTGCAGGTTTAAAAGTTCTAACAGCTTTGTAAAATGTAGTAGGGTTTCCTTTAACGAGTTTATCAAATCCTCTCTTGATAGAATCAAAGAAACAATCAAATTTACCTGTGCTTCCTGAATTCAGTTCAAGATCGAAGTTATCAGTAATTTCTTGAATAAATAAATATCTAAAAACAGATTTTGCCTCATTTTCTGTTAATGGATTGTTCCCATTTTGAGAGATTACTTTAAGTTTTTGTGCATTAAAAAGTTGACTAAATTTATTATCCATTCCATTTAACTTTGCTTGTTGTACTACTCTTGACACTTCTTTACTTAGGCATTTTTGAACATTCTTATCCTTTGTATGAGGGAGTGCAGTTAAAGTATATACTTTATTTTTATCATTAGTTTCATCTGGAAAGAATCCTTTTGCTTCAATTGCTTGAATTTGATTTCCTAAAAGACAAAGAAAAATAAACATTGTAAAAATGAATATGATATTATAATTTTATAAAAAAAGCAGAAGTTCAAGGATACTTTTTCGAATATTTTTTATTTTAATTAACATTGAGCAAAAACAAGATCCAAAAGTATATAATTTTTATATTTCATAAGTTTCAAATTATAAACATTTTCACAAAGCAAATTAAATATATTTTCATTAAAAAACAATTCACATTTTGTGTATATTTAAGATAACACTGTGTTACGCCTTATGAGGCTTTTCTCTGAACCACGTATTGCTAAATTTAAATCTGAAAAATGGGAATCATTTCTAAAGGGTGTTATGAAAGTTGTTGGATCCCAGCAGATAAACTCGCAATGGTCACCAGGTTATTTTGTAAAGGAAAACATATATTTTTGTTTTTTCAACTGGCCCAAAATTTCTGTTCTCACTTTTTTTTTTTCTTTTTGCACTCCATTTTTATTCACATGCTCAAAGAAAATACGTTATCGTAAAAATTTGCTTCTCAAAAACGGATTCGAGGGTTTTCAAATATTTTGATAAAAATACGACAACTTTTGTAATCGGTTTTTGTGATTGTAAATAACTATCAAAAAGTTATATGGAACAAAAACCCTGAAACAAAATTAATGCACAATCTTCTTATCATTCAACTGATAGAAGTTATTATAATTGGTGTGACTGTACTTGCATGTAAAATTAGATTTAATAAATACATATTCGAATATGAAAATTTACAAATTCATCAAATCCAAAATAATGACAAAGAATTTAAGATTCGTAGTAAGCACATAAATTATGCAATTAGCAAGTGCATGGATGTTGATAATATCATATTGATTCTAATAATATCAAAAAAAACCACAACATACTTTCTTAAACAATTACAACTCTGGATTAATTACTATATCGTGGAGAAAAGTCCATTTGACAATACATATTATTCGAATTTTTTATCCCAATATAAAAATAGCATTTTTTTTTATCTTTCATATGTTATAATATTTTTGGTTATTTTTTCTTTGATACATATTTTTAAAAAATGTAATATCGATAAAACGAAATACAATTTTCATGTCATTTCATTTATGTTTTTATTTTATTTATTTATTAAAAATTCATTTCAATTTGTCTATGTTAATGATAATCGAACATTAATATTAAATAATGAAAGTGAATTGCCAAGTGATTCTGAAAATTCTCAAAAATCAGCAAAACATTTAGTCATTGAAGGAATTGACACAATACCAAATTCAGCTTTTTCACAATGGAATTCATTGTTGTCAGTTGAAATTGGTAAATCAGTTTCTACAATTGGACAAAATGCATTTTCAAGCTGTGAGAAATTGGAAATTGTCATATTAGGAGAAGACTTAACAACAATTGGAAAATATGCATTTCAAAATTGTATTAATATAAAAAATATCACAATTCCGCAATCAGTCACATCAATAGGAATCAATCCATTTGTATATTGTTCAAAACTTCAATTTATATATGTATCTGAAGAAAATTTATATTTTTCTAATTATGAAAATGATGGAATTTTATATGATAAAAATATTACAAAATTAATTTGTTATCCAATAGGTAATATAACAAATTCATTTACAATACCAAATACAGTCGCATTAATTGGAGAAAAAGCATTTGAATCATGTAATAATATAAAAACGATAATTCTTGGCGAAAATGTTGAAACAATTGAATCTTATGCATTTTATTCATGTGGTAATTTAGAAACACTTTTTATTGGCGGGAAGGTTAATACGATTGATGAATGTGCATTTTCTTATTACTCTTCACTTAAATGTATATATTTTAATGGTGATTCATCACCATCAAAAATTGATGATAAGGCATTTTCTAATCAAATTGAAACCATTATGGTGCCTTCATCATATAAAAACAAAACATTTGGCAAAATCAACATTACCAGAGGAACATTCGAAGAGTGCATTCCGTCAACCCAAACATTCACCAAGTCAAATGTGTTTACACGCAGCGACTCATTTTCTAACTCAGATACATTCACTAAATCAAATTCATTTTCACAAAGTAACACATATGCACCATCAAATACATTTACCAAATCAAATTCATTTACATTATCAAATTCATTTTCGCAAAGTAAAACATTTTCAAATTCAAATTCATTTACATCATCGAATACATTTTCAGCTTCATTTCATGTCAATGAAAATTTAACATTTTCTATAACATTAACATATTCATTAATATTTACACAAACAATTTCCATCAATACATTATATCTGAAAAATACATATTCACTCTCATTTAAGGATTCACATTCTTTCTACATTCCGACAGATATTTTTTATTATGATTATATAATTATTCGATATTCGACGTATTCAGTTGTTTATTCGTATTTTTATACATTTTTCCACCAAATTAATAATGAAATCATAAATATCGACAATCCAATTTCTCCAACAATTTTAATTGGCGTCATTTGTGGAACAGTTTTCATCATCTTTATTATCGTTGGAATTATTACATATTTAATTCGACGAAATAATGCAACAAAATCAGCTTCAGGAACAGAATCATTTGAGGCAAACGCACCAACAGAACAACGAAGGGAGAAGGTCGACAAAGAAATTGGAAATTTAATTCATGAAGATGAAGACCAATGGATTTGACTTTATATATCACATTTATATAAATATTAATTAGTTTTATTTCGATTTTTTATTTCATACGAATTTTTGTTACATTATTCAAAACGCTCGACTTTCATGTGATTCTTGTGTTGGAATTTGAATCATTACGCATATTAAGATAAAGATGAAGAAACATTGGTTAAATTAAAGCTAAAAATCTGAGTGTAAACACTGTAACTTATCAACAAAAAGTAAATAAACAATTGTTACGATTAAAATTCCATTTTGAAATCTGTTAAATTAGTTCTATATAAACTGTATTCCTTGATTAAAATCAATTTTTGACAAATGAGAAGCATGTTATACTAATTACTAATGATTTGTTTATTAATATAAATATGGTCATATTTTGAAAAACTTCAATTATTGCAAATGGATGTTTATGCACGATCAATTTTTTCTTAGAATAAATGGTGGCTACGCATTAATTATGGTTTTCTATATAAAACATGAATTTAATGAATTTTATCTAATATACTTATTTTATGGATAATTAATTGTAAAATTGTAGCAAATAGGAAAATTATAGTTTTATAAATTAAGAATATTTTATGGTAATTTTTAAATATTATTGCTTGATTTAGTTATTTCTCCACGTTTCCTATATAAGAAAAAAATAGTTAAAACCACAATTACTATAAGAACTATTACTGAAGCAACAGATGCAATAATTACCACATTTTTCTTGGAATTTTCTTTACTTGCTGTTGTGGTTTCATCTAAATAATATTCTGTATCTTCAGAAAGATTAAAAGGTTCCACAGAAGGTTGCAGAGGTTCTCTATATATTAATGGGCCATATGGTTCATTAATTTCTTCGAGTTCAACGAAAAATGCTCCATAAAAACCAGATGAACCCTTCATTGGAAGACAATATCCTTCTTCATTAATTGGGTTTATTTTACAATACATAACATATGGTTTTATTCTAACTTTAAAATGAGTTGCAGGTGGATATATTGTTTCATATAAATCATGAGGGGATTTCAACTCTGTGAAATAACTAATTATCCTTAAATTTCTTTTTGGAATCAATTTCATTATACACGGATGTCTTTCTTTAATTACAGAACTTAACTCATAGCTACACCGTGTAAAAGATCTTGTTGAAACATAAAAGCCAGGTTTAAAATATCCAGAATTAAGGTATTTATCAACTCTATATGTTGGTTTCCCAACGGATGATTTGCTTTTATCAAATGCTCTTCTGAGAGCTTCAAAGAAACAATCTAATTTCATTGTACTTCCTGCATTGAGCTCAAGATCTAAGCTATTTGCAAGTTCTGGTAAATAAATATAGTACAAGATTGTTTTTACATCATATTCTGTTAAAGAATTATCCTCATTTTCCGACATCTCTATAAGCTTTTCTGGAGAAAAATGTTCATCATATAAATCATTTAGTTCATTTATTTTTTCTTGAGGTACAACTTTTAATATTTCGTCCATGGAACACCTAAAAACATTTTCATCATTTGGATGATCAGTTACAGTTAAAGTATATACATTATCCAGATTATCTGTATTATCAGGAAGGAATCTTATGATTTCATCTGCCTGAATCATTATCACTAAAATACATATAAAGAATAACATTTATAAACGCAAAATAATAGTGAAACTTTTAATTTAAATAGTGGTTTAAACCTTATTGTATAATTTAAAGTTGAAATACATATATTAAAACATTTATAATTAATCGAATAAGTCAAATTAAATTCTCCTAAAGTTAATCATTTAAACAGTAATATAAAAGCATCTAAATTTTAACACATATTAAAGCTCATTAAGCAGTATATTTTAAAATGTTTAATAATCTTTTCCAAAAATTTTATATTCGAATGATTTCACACGACAAAATATTACAAAAACGAAGATCAAATTCATAATTTATATAAATTTATAATTGAATTCTGTTTTGATTTACGCTCATTTCCATTATATTTATCTGTTTTTCGCACGTTGCTGCTATTAAGTTCTGTCCAATATTAAATGACTCGATCGGCAGCTCGTACTGATTTATCATGTTCGCCTTCAGCTTCACGATGTTTTCGGCCATCGATGATTGATATATATAACCTTTATTATCGGACGTAAAGAGCACATTATCGATCATATTCGACCACTTCAGACATGTCAAGTTTCCGATGTGCTCATTGCAAAATCCGCACGGAACACCTGATCGACGAGTATCAATCACAACAACATAATTAGAATCTTTAGAAAACGTCGCAACTTTAAAGTTATCAATGGGCGAAACACTAACTCGCATCAATGGCATCGCAGATTGGTAATAGATAAATGACGATTGGAGATCGCGTAAGTCAAAAAGACGCATGGAACCATCAAAGTCAACAGTAATAAAGGACGTGGGCCCGCAAAATTGGATATCATGAATGGGATGATCATGTGCAATTATTCGTGTAACAACTTGGCCTGACATAAGATCAACGGCTGTGACAGAACCATTACAGGAACCAACTATGACAAGAGATTGATCATATAATGACCAATCTTGACAAGTGATTGGATCTTTGGTGGTACTAACATCAATTTCACCCATTAAATTAATCCCATCAAGTGAGATCTTCCATAATTTTAAAGTGTCCCCACATGTAATAAGGGAATCAAAAGAATCATTTGAACCTATTGATGAAAATAAACATGATGTTTGTGGAAACTTTACTGGAGCTTCAGATTCTTCAATAATGGAGGGACCAACGATTCGGAATATTTTGATCCTATTTTGCTCTTGTTGAAATGATGCAACTGCAAGTCTTAATTCTTTTGAGAATGGTGAATTGAAAGAAAGACTAAAAGGATTGAATTGTAAGGGAACTTTAGTTTGAGAAACAATTTTTCGTTGGAATACTGGTGCTCCAAATGGGTTTAATTGCATTTAAATGTTTAATTGTGCTTTTCAATGGTGTACACAGAACATTTGTTATAAAACCGCCAATATTATAACGGTTACAAGCAAAAAATAAACGTTTCCATACGGGGTGGTCCGAAAACAAAATTCAAAATTTTAATGTTCATCTGAAAGAATTCGTCTGTAATTTCTTCGACAATTTGATAAATAAAGTATTCTATTTTGATTTTTATTTGTATATCATATGAAATTTGAATTATCCAAAATTAAAATTAATAATCATTTCCATTCATATCCTCTTATTTTTATCCTTATGGCTTGGCTAAATCATAAGAAATTCTTAGATTTTTCCAATTTTAAAAATTATTGACATTGAGTATGTGTTTCAAATTTTTATTTATTTATATTTTTTGATATGCTCCTGTAAACAATATTGTTCCATCCTTATGTGCAATCGAATAAAAGAAAGGATGATTCGCTATGAAATCAATAGGCTCTTCATCGAACATGACTCCACATTCATCTGCAAATGCAGCTGTTGCAGCTGCAGCAACTGTACCATCTTCATTTACTTCAATAAAAGCTTTTTGCTTTATTTCGGAAATGAAAACGTAATTTGGATTTGTCACAAATACTTCTTTTATCCCTAAATTACTTAATACGTCATTAAGTGACGCATCCCATTCATGTTTAAACTTTGGTATTTGCACACAAACTTTTTCTTTTTGAAGATTCTTTATATAATTTTCATAATTTAATAATAATGAATCTTTCAAATGATTAAAAGAAGTAATATCTTTTTGCTTGGGAAGAAATATATACATACGAAATCCATCATTATATTCCATACAAAGAAGTTGAAGATCGGAATTTTGATAATACAAAAAATCAGAAATTTGTATCATCAATTCAGTTTCTTGTGTGGTACCATCAAAATGATAAAATGTTTGCTTTTTGGTTTCGTTAAGGTCAAATTTAGAAATCCATTCTGATTTGAAGTAAATAGCATTAGTGATAACATATTTACAATCAATAAGATTATCTGGAGAAAGAAGATTTTTAATGCATCCTTCAGTTATATCAGATACTTTCTCATTGATTTGATCACAACCAGGTTGAGGAAATTCAACAGGCGTGATTTCAATTCCGAATTTCATGAGTGGCTCGAAGAGCTTTGGATTATAATTTTGGCTATTTGGCCATATGTTATTACCACTTTTGATTGCAGTTTTGGTCGCAGACTTTTCAATCTTTTTGGCTAGATTGATTATGGAATTAAGAATATCATCTGGCGTCAAATCAGATTGTAACTTGAATGAATCTAGGATTTCTTTTCGTGAAGATTCTGAACACACAGAAGCCACCATCATGAGGGTTACATAAGCTGAGTATGGAGAAAAAATTAAGTTTTCATTCTCTTTTAAGAGAGTTGAAAGCATCATAAAAGATAGAAGATTAGCTGGTTCACAATCAACTTCTTTGAGATTAGCTTGGTCAACATGGGACAATGAAGATGAAGAAATTCCCATTTTACATTTGCAAAAAACCCTCAGCTAGGGGATCAGGCAATTTTAAATGCTGAGTTTTGAGCTCTCGATCTGATCAATTTTTCTCTTTTTTTGAAAATTTTTGAAAATGCTTTCTAATGATAAAACCATTTAAGGACTTCAAAGCAAATAGCAAACTTCATTTTGGTTACAGTCCTGGACATCAAAAAGCACCCATTGGCCAACAGGTTTTGGTTGATAAAAATCGATAAATAAACGGTTTTGGTCGGTTAAAAACCATTCAAAAATTTCGTACGAAATTTCGTTCGTTTTTATATAATCATTCCTATTGACTTAGTCTTCTAACATGAAAACTAGGGGGGATCTTTATCCAATAACGTCTTCTCATTCAATCCAGGAATTTTCGATAAAAAATCGATTTTTTCAATAAAAAAGTGGCTTTTATCGAGTTTATCGATTTAATCGAGATTCAAACCGTTATTAACCGATTTTTATCGATAAAAAAGTGACTCGTATCAAAAATTAATCGATTAACCGTGGGCCAACCCTAAGTACCAACAGGAAAATGTTTTTATTATTCCTCTGTACACTCGACTTTTTGAATGGGGACCGTTTATCATCTATCAAAATACGGTTGTCGATAGGGTTGGGATGAATAGCTTGGATCTTATTGTGCACAATATAATAATTTTGGGGTCTGATTTTACTGGAAAAAGATCACTCAAACATGCTTTGGGTTGTCATGGCTTGTGCTTGAGTGCCCCACGTGAGACAGAATTAGAAGTCCATTTTAGCCTTGAAGTTGACGGAGTTACTCACCCTATTGTGGTTGACTATTCACGCGATATTAGAAAAAAAGATGGAGAGATTGCTTGGACTTTATTTCCTTTTGAATATGGATATTCGGGCATCATGATAATATATTCAATCGAAGACCTTGAAACATTCAAAACTGTTGAAAAACGATGCCAATCAATACGCGAATATTATGGTTATGATGTACCAATAATTGTTATTGGAAACAAAATTGATCTCGAAGAAACAAGATGTGTAAGCACTGAAGAAGGTGAAAAACTTGCTCAAAAGTTTGGCGCTGATTTTATTGAAATTTCTATCAAAAATTTCCAGAATGTTAAAGAAGCATATATCATTCTCGTAAGAAAGATAAGAGAATACGCAAAAAATATTATTGTTCAGAAAGAGCTCAAACACCAACAAAACAAAGAAAAAGCAAACATCATAAAGTTTGTATGATGTCATGATAAAAGTAAACTGTTGAAAAATTTTGTTATTATACGATTAAATTTAATTCAATTTTGATTTAAAAAAATGTCAACACTTAGTCAAACAAATCCAATCGAAGAATTCGAATACTCAAAACTTGTAATAGAAAACGAAAAACTTAAGCGTGAAAACAACGAATTAAAAAAAGAACTTGAAAGTCAAAAAAGATTTAATGAAGATATTTCAATACTTCTTAAAGAAGAAAGAAAAAACACTAAGCATAAAAAGGCCATCATCCGTGATCTGAAATACACCAAGCAGAAATATCATGAAGAAATTAACAAATTAAATAATCAAATTCTCATTTCAAACAATAGTTCAAATTCTCAGTCAATGCTTACCGATAACTCTGATCGTGACAAGCTTGAGAAAGCATATGCACTTATTGGAGAACTTTATCTTCAAAACAAGAAATTAATGGAATTGATTGAATAGTATTTTACAATTATTTTTTGGCCATTTCTACGAAAACTTTTTCATAGATTGGCAATAATGTTTTGAACTCGTTTGGTATTTTATCACCGACTGGCAAAAATACTTCCATTTGCATCTGTCTTTTTCTTGCCTCCTTTGAAGGTCCTTTTTCCTTTGGATTTCTTTCTTCGTACACTCCGTTGAACGATTCACACATCCCGGACTGTATTTTCGGTATCATAGATAACATATTTGGTGATGAGTTGCATATTAAATCTATATATCTAAACGAATCTTCTTTTTTCTCATTGAGCGCTTTCATTGCTTCGAATGAACAAACTGCTTTCCTTAACTCTTCGTTTGGTTTTGCGCCGATTTGATTTTCAAGAAGCGCTGCAGTTCGAACAAGACTTGGCATAACTTCTCGCGTCGTCTTTCCAACAACTTTACGAGCCCAAAATAATAATATGTCATTCCATTGTATCGAGTTAATAATATCTGTGATGTTTTCCGTGGTTGGTATACTGATTGATTGAACACGCATTATTAGTTCGGAAATATTTCCCGTATACCGAATATACTTAGAGACAAATTGAAAATAGGAAGAATCAGAACGCGTGAATTCTGGCGTGATTTCAAATACAAAAGGATAAGATTTTGTTATACAAACAGGAAGAAAAACCGTTTGCGAGTTTGAATCAATAAATGGTCGCATTGGCTTAAGCCATGTAAGACGCGCACCCTTGGATTTGTACTTGAGAACCATCTGGAATTTGCACTCTTGACCTAGGAAATGAATTGCTTGAAGTGAAATATTTTCTTCAGATAATTCAATTAATGACCCGGGTAGTTCAGATGCAAACTTGATTGCATATTGATTTACTTTGTTGACTATAAAATCGAAGCGGATTGGTGATATCCTGATTGGTTCAAGATCAATTGTCTTTCGAGTAATTTCATTAACGATTGAAAAAAAGCGGATTGAAGCATTTGATAAAAAAGAAGAGAACATTTGCGCTAGTACAGCACACTTCTTGTGAGGATCCGAATCTTTTGATGGAATTAAATTATCTATTGTTCTTTCAGCTGAGGCTGAATTTTTGGATGTGAAATAGAAATGTGAAAGATCAAGCCCAATAAGTGATTCTACCGAAGGAAAGTTTGTAATTGATGCTTGAAGAAGACAATTAAGTACATTTTCATGAATTTCAGATTGATCCATTTGTGGTGGTGTAAGTAATGAAAGTGGAAATTCGTCTGAGCCAATAATAACAAAACATTTTGAATTTTCAGGAAGATGTCTTAATAATGAAATGGCAAATAATTTGGCTTTTGTAATATCAGATGAATTAAAGCCAAGAGAAATGTAAATAATAAAGGCTTGATCTGAATCATTTCTTGATTCCAAAATTATTTCAAAATCATTTTGTTGCGCTTGAACAAAGTTTTCTGAATGTTTTATTAAATTTTCAGTTCCACAAAATTGGCATTTCCATTTATTTGATTCTATTTGTGAAAAATTAGAAAAAAATGAATGGCATCTTGAACATGAAATTAAATCACTTTCCTTACAAGATATTCTTTGAGGACTATCACCAGAAGTTGGAGTCAATGTAATTGCATATGGGATACGAATTTGCTTCCGAATAGCTTCTGTTTTTGGCAGGAAATTTGTTGTTTTGAACATTAGGAATTTTTTTAACGGCTTTTTGCACCATTTAAGGGAAACCGTTTATTAGGAATTGACCAAAAATTTATTTTAAAATGGAGACAAACATTGCAGGCCTTATATATTCTATGGTATTTCTCATATCCACATTAATAATTGCATTTATTCTATCAAGGTCCAAAAGGATATCACCAGAATTCGTTAGGAAGTTTATTCACATTGGTGTATCGAACTGGTGGTTCATCTTAAACAAATATAAAACAACTCTTAAATATGCCATAATTGAGCCAATAGTTTTTATCATTGTTAATTCACTTGCAACATTTCTTAACTGGACAAAAGTTTTTAAAATGAATGATCGAATCAGAAATCTTGGCCTGATTTATTTCCCAATATCGCTCACAATTTTGGTGATACTTACGTACACAGGGGTTATCCAAAATTACATTTGTGGAATGGCAGTTTTAATCATGGGATATGGCGATGGCTTAGCAGCGGTTTTCGGTATGAAGTTTGGGAAAAAGAAAATCTTTGGGATGAAATCTTATGTTGGATCTGTTGCAATGTTTTTTACCTCTTTAATTGTGATGATTCTATTTTCAAATTATTATAATTTGGGATACACAAACTCAGCTAAATCGTTTGCTATAACATTACTAATTGCACTTGCTGTCACAGTAATCGAGATCTTCACTCCATTAGGATTAGATAACATTACAGTGCCACTTTCGTCAGCATTCCTTTTGCATTTTTCGACAAGCTCATTGTAATGTTATTTGAAATCAAGACTAATGTAAATTTAATCAGTAAATGTTCTTATACATACACAATTCTTTTTGATTTCTCTGAAAACATTTTAATATGATTGATTAGCACTGTTGGTTCTAAAGATCAGCTTAATTATTTGTAATTCATAAAAAGATTTCAATAACATTTCATGTTAATAGATATTATATTTTTGAATTTCTTTCAATATCACTACTAAAAGCTGATTTTCTAAATTTCTAAATATATAATAAATTTGATTGACAAAAAATCACCTTCATCCTTTAATTCTATAATAACTATTAATGGTGAAAGCACCAACTAAAATGATATAGTTATTAATAACAAATTTTTAAGAAAAATATTTAAGCGACATTATCTGCAAATATTTATACCAAAGCTCTGAAGTTGCCTTTATAACGTCACTTTGTTTCAACATTCAAATTTATTATGTTGTAATTTAATGTAATCTTTTATTTAACAGAAGATTTTATTTTTTATACTTGTTTACTTACCACCATTAATTAATTATTTTATCTATAAACTATAGCAACTAATCCCTTCGATATAGTTCCTTGGTCACCTCTTGCAGTTGACACTTTATACATTTTTTCTTTCGGATTGTCTTCCATTATAGCCACAAAATCACCAACGCCTACAACTATACCTTTATATTCACCAGGCTTTGGTTCTCTAATGCATACGCCCAATACCTCACTAATTGGGTTAACACAGTAACTTGGAACATAACCTATAGCATGAGTGAATGGATGCATTACGCAACACCATTCATCATCAGGGAACTCCATCAAAAGCAACCGTTTACCTTTGACGCAGTTAATTTCATTTTCGCCGCTGCAAATAAAGTTCTCAATTACTTCGGCTATGCCAACGGGGAACTCATTTTTGATTTCCTTTGACACTTTTGTCTTATCGAATTCGAATTCAATTTCTTCGAAATCAGGACATGTAATATTATAGCGAAATATGCGTTTTGACTCTGCGAATCGTTGAAAGTCTCCTTTTTTATCAATGGCTTTTGCACAATATCCAAATGTATCCGCAGATTTTTGTAAATATGACTTTAATTCTTCATATGCTAATGATAATTGATCAAAGATGATCAATATGAAATGATCGCGATTAAATAATAATCCGGAATATGATGTAATAGCTTGGATGTATTGTTCTTGTGATATATGGGTGGAATCAACCAACATCTTTCGCTTCTTAGAGAACTCTTGACGCTTGGCAAGTGCTTCGGAATATTCTTTGGCTAGTTTGGCTAATGATTTGGCATTCGGTTTCTTGGCTTGGATAAGCTTACTGACTGAGCGTTCAATTTTCTTGGTTAAATCTGCGTATGGTTCAGAAAATGATTTAATCATTGGTATCATTGCATTATTTTTATTAACCACACCTTCAGCTTCAGAAAATAAACGTGAAACCTGTTCGGGAGTGATACTTTGTTTGATCTTGTCTTGGGCAACAGATACTTGTTTTTGTATGGTTTTGGAAATTTCACTAAATTGAATATTGATCTGAGCAAAAATGGCAGCTATGTTAAAAATGCCATCCTTAATAGTGCCCGGATAACCACAAATCATTGGTTCATTGTATTTAGCACTTTTCTCTTTGATTTCTAGAAAGTTATCCAGAATATCATAATTCTTTTCATGATCTTTGGCGTCAAGATTTAATATAGGAGCTAAACGTAAAAAATATTGAAAAATTAATTCGTTTTCTTTGATGCAAGCATCTTCTAATGCTTTTGCATATGATAGTCTTTCTTCCATTTTTTATGTTATATATAAAATTGAAAACATTTGACAAACAAAACTTTTTCAATGGATTATTTGATTGTAAGTGGTGATGGCAGAACGCCAGAAAGTTTATTACAGTTAAATAAATACTTTTTTTGAACTTCATTTAATCAAGTAAAAAGACTTTACTTTACTTATGATCTCAAATTTTTTAATCGTAACTTAAAAAAAATTAAGATTCTGAAATTAATTCACACATTCATTTTAATTGTATAATTTTCTTTCTTACTAATTATTCTTACTAAATTTAGAACTTAAATTCTTTTGAAATCTGAACCCTATCATGTTTTGACCACCCTTTCTAATAATGAATTTGGATGATTACTGAATTTTCCCATATGGAAAAACTAATTTATAGAGGATAAGAGACTGAATATAAATGAATGTGCTCAAAATATATTGTTATTAACATAAAATGCATAAAGTATATATTATTCTATTATAAAAGTTTCACTCAGTCACCATTTGAAAGCTGCGAACTTGAAATAAAAGGGCCGTACAAAGTTTATGTGATTGCATACACAGCTATTCTCTCATACACAGCTATCATTGAAGAAGAAAGCAAATCAGAGGAAGAAGAAAAACAAGGTTAAGAGAATTAACTCACAAACCCATTTGACACTGATTTAAAAATGTTATTAAATAAAGTAAATCCAAATTTTGATATTTTGTTCATGATAAATAATTTTTATTATTACATAAATAATCGCTCATGCTACTAAACTCATGAGTATTGGGTTATCTGATTTTACGTTTTCATCTCTTTCTTTCTCAATTTCCTTTAGTCTTCGACAATACATTATAACAAACCCGCTAAAAATAATTAAGGCGAGAAACAGTGATCCAATAATTACTACAGTGGGCATTAAATTAGCCTTGTTTGTCATTATTCCAGATGTTTTTGTGGAATTTGAAGAATTTTTATCCTGAGAGAATTTATATATTTGTCTGTTTTTGTCTTTTTCAACTGAATGAAGCCACTGTGATTTTGTAGATCTTTTTGTATTTGATTTTGTTTTGAAGAAAAACAAAACAAAAATCAGCATTTGACGAATGTAAACTGTTCAAAAACTTTCAAAAAATTTTCAGTATGACGATACATATTGTTCATTTGAAATCAAAAAAGCTACATTTCGATGACTGAAAGCACACAAACACTTGAATCAGAAAATGAAGCAAATAATACATCAATCAAAAGCCAATCTATATATATGCAAAAGTTGATTTCTTTAGAACAGATTATATTTAATCTTACAGAAAAAAACTTTGAAATTTCTGTTGCAAAAACAATGAATTTATTTGATAAAGATTTTCCTTTTACATTTAATTATTGTATAATTGTTTTAATTTATTCAGCATTTTCATCTCAAAGAGAATCAATCCAAACATATTTAAATTATTTGCAAGAAATTCAAACACAAGAAGAATCAATTCTTCACAACAATCCAAAAATTATTGAAATTTTTACTAATTATATATCAGAATTTAATACACAAGAGACATATTATATCATTGAAAAAATGATTGAAAACGAATTAATTAATATAAATATTACCAATAACTTTCATACCAATTATTTTTCACATTATAAAACTGAAGAAGAAAACAAGAAAAACGATTCTAAAGATCCATTAAATAAAGAATTTAAAAATAATTACGAAAAATTATCAAAAAATGATTGGGAACTTCATAAGCAATTAGTTAAAGAAGGAGTTAATCCGAATGAAATATCAAAAATCATTCGAAATGATGATATAGAGAAACTTCAAGAAATATCATCACAAGAAGATTTCGATTTTAATCAAACCATTAAACCATCACTTTATGAAAGATATTCATTTATTAACAAAAAAAATGTTACATTAATTGATTTTGCTGCATTTTTTGGAGCAATTCAATGTTTTAAATATTTATTAATGAATAATGCAAAAGTCGAAAACACAGGTAAATATGCAATTGCAGGTGGAAATCTTGAAATTATTTATTTATGTGAACAAAATCATTCGACATTTGACGATGTTTATGAAATAGCAATTAAATTTCATCGAAATGATATCTTTAAATATTTTTATGAAAACAAAATCGAAAAACTAGATCAAAACAATCAACAACATTTATTAACATATGTAATTACAAACAAAATTCCATTTAAAAATTTTGGATATTATATTAGTAATACACAAACATTAACTGATATTAAATTCCAAGAACAAATTTATCATTGCATTAATATTGGTAATTATGAAATTCTTTCATTTTTAGAAGAAGAAATCAAATTCGATGAATATTTAATTAATGTATCAGCGAAAACAGGTAATTTATATCTTGTCGAATATTTTCTTGAGCATAATCAAATTCCGAAAAACATTTTAGTTTTCGCATCAGAATCAGGAAATATTGAACTTGTTCAGTATATTATTAAACAAGAAGGGATTGATATTAATGCTAAAAATATTAATTGTTTGTATTAAAATATGTTTTAATGTTTTGATATTTTAAAATAATGTTTGGAATTTTGTTGAATTATTTAGAACATCATTAATGATAGCAACTATAAAAGGTTATATAGGAATTGTTCAATTTCTTATAGAACAAGAAGGTATTAACTTTAAATTAAAAGATATTCATATGTATTATAAAAAATTGACATTATAATTTCTGGGTTTAAATCAGAAATTTGGAATTTAATTGTTATATTTGATACCGCACTTTTATTGGCATCGCGAAATGATCAAACTGAAATATTTAAAATACTTCTTAAAAAAGAAGAAAACATTAATAATAAAAACATTGTTTTTGTTTATTTTATGTTAGTTACAATAAATTGATATTTTAAATTTGTATTAGGTAATTATTTTCAATATTTAAATCGGTATTATATTTTGAAACAGAAAAAAATCACATCGGAATGGTTAAATTACTTCTTGAACAAGAAAAAATTGATATTAATGTTAAAGATGTTTATTCGTTTTATTTAATATTTGTTTTAATAATTTTGGATTTCAAAATAATATTTGGAAATTATTTAAAATATTTAAAACAGCACTTATGTGGGCATCATTAAAAGGTAGTACAGAAATACCCAAATTACTTCTTAACAAGAAGGAATTGATATTAATGCTAAAGATATTTATTTTTATTATTTAATATTTATTTTAATAATTTTATATTTCAAAATAATATTTGGAAATTATCTAAAATATTTAATACAGCACTTATATTAGCATCTGAAAAAGGTCATATAGAAATAGTCAAATTACTTCTTGAACAAGAAGGAATTGATATTAATGCTAAAGATATTTATTTTTATTATTTAATATTTATTTTAATAATTTTATATTTCAAAATAATATTTGGAAATTATCTAAAATATTTGATACAGCACTTATTCGAGCATCCTCAAATGGTCACAAAGAAATAATTGAATTATTCTCAAATCTAATAATTATAGAAATGATTTAAACATAAATTCCTTTTCTAAAAATTTTATATCACAATTTGAATTAAATTCAGATATAAAATTATCTAAACATTTAAACGTTTAATTTTTTTACAGAATTGTATTTCCTCCAGGAAGTAGTAAATTCCTTTTCCTCCGTATCGTTCTCCGTTGGTTACCTAACCACTGTAAACTCGAAACATACGCCAGGAATGTAAGTTTTGACATCACAATAAGCCGAGTTTGTATTAGAAATACTTTATCTTTTGGTGATCCTGAAAATATAGCTCCAAATCTTTCAGCAAAACTCCCAGTGATCGAAGAGTACTAAAGAGAAAAAGGCCGTGAAAACTTGCCTATTTTTTGTTATCTTTTATCTCATATTTCAAACGGAATTCACATAGGTAATCAAGTGGAACAGTGAAATCTGGCTCATGACTCTTTTTGATTTCAAATGTCATATTTCAAAATAATCTTTGGGAATTATTTAAAAAATTGATTATCAGCACTGATAACAAAACACAGAAATCTTCACGTAAAAACAGGTAAGTTATTAATTTCTCAAATCTTCAAATTCGAGAAATGATTTACGTATAAACTCTAAAAAGTTTTTGCATATAGAAAAATAATTAATTTTTGTCACAATCTGATTAAATGCAAATAAAAAATTATAAATGTGTGTAGAGAACAATATAAAAAAAAGACATGTTTTCCATGGATTCAGTGAGATATTTTTATTAAAGTAACAGTTATACTTCATATATTGACTAAGTTTTTTGAGGCTTTATGCTGTTCTAAATATTTTAAATAACTTCCAAATATTATTTTGAAATATAAAATTATTAAAATAAATTATAAATAAAACAAATAAATATCTTTAGTATTAATATCAATATCTTTTTGTTCAAGAAGTAATTTAACTATTTCTTTATGACCATTATCAGATGCATAAATAAATTATTTCCAGATTACCACCTGCAATCGCATATTTACCTGTATTTGACACATTAGCTCCATTCATGAGTAAATATTTAAAACATTCGATTGATTTAAAAAATACAGCATAATCAATAAGAGTAACGTTGAGTTTGTTAATAAATGAACATCTTTCATAAAGCGATGGTTTAATCATTTGGTTAACATTAAAATTTGTTTATGATGATATTTCTTGAAGTTTTTTTATTTCATCATTTCGAATTATTTTTGCGATTTTATCAGGATTGTATCCTTCTTTAATTATAGGGTGGTCAAAAAGTTCGTTCGCCAGCTCTTTTCTTTATACATACTTATGTGATCGAATGTAATAACATAAATATGGATTATATAAAGTGTATAGAATATTTTTTTATTTGAATGTTTTTTGTTTTATTCAATGTATTTAGCATTATGCGCTTTAGAAAATTTTATTGTACGTTAAAAATGTACGTTAAGAATCAAATGCTAGACAGTATGGTAGAAATTCGTGCCATAATTCATTATTTATGGCTAAAAGGCAATGACAACAAAAGCATACATCAAGAAGTAATCGACACATATGGTCCTAAAGCGATAACTCTCAGAACAGTTCAGAAGAGAACAAAAGAATTCAAAGAAGGAAGAAATACGTTAAATGATCTTCCAAGAAGTGGTAGACCCCAAAAACTAGATTTAATACCTATTCAAAATTATTTGTTGCACAATTTATACGCAAGCACTCGCAAAATTGCTAAAGACATTGGGGAAAACAAAAATACTGTCAAAAAGGTTTTGATCAAGCATTTATCAATGAAAAAGGTCAATTTTAAATGGCTGCCATATGCTCTTACCGAACAAATGAAAGCAAAAAGAGTTGAAATTGCCAGCATCTTACTGGAATTCCTTACAAATGCATGGGAAAGGAAGCTTGCAAAAATATTCACTCAAGATGAGACATGGATCTACTTTAAAAATGGAAGAGATTCAATGTGGATGGAAGCCGGTGCACAAATACCAACAAAACCAAGGCAAACAATTGGGTCAAAGAAAGCGATGATATCAGTAATATGGGGAATCAATGGAATAAAATCAATCACCATGCTTACTCAAGGCAGTAAGTCCAACAAAAAGTTTTTATCCAATTGTGTGCTCGAAAAGTTGAACAAAAAAATTCGAACAAAAGGGACATATCTACACATGGACAACGCAAAACCGCACAATGTACCAGAAAAAGCAAGAGAATTAAAAATTAGATAACTTGATCATCCCCCTTATTCACCGGATATAGCTTGTTCTGACTTCTTTCTATTCGGCTACCTTAAGAAATTATTAGAGGGAATGGAATTCAGCAACGAGAATGAGCTTTTTGACAAAGTCCAAGAAATATTAACTTCAATACCAAAATCAATATTTAAAAATGCATATAATGAATGGATGAATAGGCTCTTTGCAGTAATCGAGACACATGGAGAATACATTCATTAATAAACAACTTTGAGAAAAAAAATTTATGGATTGACTGAAAAAAATTAGACGAACGAACTTTTTGACCACCCTATAATTTCATATGAAGGTCCCAATCATTCTTTAATATCTTATTTTTTACTGTATTTGGTGAAACAAAACCTAATTCAACCATATTAAATAGTAGAAAATATGACTCTTGGAAATCTAAAGCGAGAAGAAAATCTACAAATGCGTTAATTAGTTCGTCTTCTTTTGCTTCAATTATCTTCATGAATTCAATATAAACATTTAATTCTTTATTCTGTGAGACATATACTGAATAAATAACTTCACATATTGTAAATTTAGGATAGCACGATCTAGTAGTACCGAATGGCTCCAATATTAATATAACAGATTCAAAGATATTTTCCTCATCTAAATTAAAAATAATTTCCTCAAGTGATTGGAGCATTTTTATGTGCTTGGATGAAGTGCTTTTAGGTTTGCAAGTTACATTGCTCTGCTTATTTCCCATCCAAATGTGGAAAAATATTTTATAGAAATTAAATGATAACCGCTATAACATTTGAATAAATCTCAGAAAATCAAAAAACAGAAAAACAAAAATTTTATAATATTTTCTTTAAGCTATCTAATGGAAATGAATTCTTTCAAATCATAATTTAAGGTATAGTTTTTTTTTATTGATAAAAAAGAAATTACATTATCAATCGCACATCGAAATTTATTTTATTCCTCAAGTACCTTATTTGCTAATGCCTCAGCCAAAAACACAACAATCACCGAAATGTTATCTAAGGAATTTTTTTCGAATGCCATATCTCTCAATTTTTTAGCAGCCGTCAATGGTTCTATTTCAGCAGCTACAATATCACACGCTTCTTGATCCGAAATCACATCCCACACACCATCACAAGCCAAAATCATAAACATATCATTTTCTGTTATCTCTACTTGTCTAAAGCTCGGCTTTGTATTAAGAGCATCCCCTAATAATCCGTCTCCTAAAGCTCGCGACACAGACAATAATCCGCCGAGTCGACCCTCTTTAACAAATCCTCCTTTCGATTGTATGTATTCCATTTCATCAGGTAAATCAGGCTTGTGATCCACTGTCAAACGAACTGCTTTTCCATCACGACATAAAACGCAACGAGTATCTCCGAGGTTTGCAACGCTGAGTGATTGTTCATCAACTATAGCAATTGCAACAGTAGTTCCAACATAGATACACCATTGCCGCATGTCGTTTTGTAATTGCGTAAAAGCTTCTTCAATAGATTCACGAAGCGTTTTACCAGAAAGAATATTATCACTGATAAGTGAAGGAAGATTTTCCGATGCATACTCCGAAGCTTCACGTCCTCCATGGCCATCAAAAAGGCCAAAAAGCATCGACCCAATAGATGGTGTGTCGTTAAGAACAATGGAAACATCTTCCATTTTAGGGCGCCGGCCAATCATTTCTGCTTGGCCACTACGAAATGTATCACTTGTTTGACGTGTTTCTTGTTTGTCAATTGTCGAAGCTCGTAAGTCAGCAAGCTCAATGCTTTCAAACAACTTAGTGCCACGAATTCGTTCTTTTTGTTCTTGGCGGCCAACGGCCATTTGACGCCCTTTTACAGATTTAAATGATTCAACTTTTTCGCGGAAATTGCTCTGAAATGGATAGCGGGAAATAGAATCAACAAGATCGGATATGAAGCAGTTACGTGCAGCAATGGATATAGAAGGGTCATTGTCTTGTGATTTGAAGCTGACACATTTGAGATAATTATTCAAAAAAAGAGAACTCGTAAGAAGATTAAGATTGCTCTTGGTTACTTTTAGAGGAGCAACAAGAAGGGATTCAAGCTTACGGTTGTTTCGGATGAGATTATTTAATGATGCTACTGAAGCATCGTTAATTTTAGTATTTTCAAGAATAAGAGCTTGGAGTGATGGATGGTCAACAGCAGCATCAATAAGTTCCTTGTTTTTATCTCCAAAATCATTTTCACTTGAATCAAATTGTTGAAGATTGGGAAGTGTTAATATGAGTTTTGAAATATACTTAACATGTGTACCTTTAAGTGAACATTTTCGTAATGAAATTTTGGTGAGAGTCTCTGGGAATATCAAATGAGGTATATAAAAATTAACGAAAACAGGTCCCATTTTTTTACCTATTACTGCTAGTCCAAAGTCTTCAGTAGACGAAGGGTTTCTCTTCAATGATTCATATATGATTTTCACTAATGTCTTATTTGATTTTTTCTTTTTTTCAGGAATGTACTGTTGAACTTCCAGGAAAGACTCAAAAAAGCACCTTGCATTTTGATTTAAAACTTTTGTTAGCTGTATAGGAGAGCTGCTTTCTTGACCCATTATTTCGCCACCACAAAATTCTAAACGTATTGAATATTTCTGTGTCCTTAAACGGAATTTCTTTGAAAAGACATAAAATTTATGGTTCAATAAAATAAATGAGTTGAATCTGGATTTGTAAGGAACTTAGCATACTAATATTATTAAATATCATTTAAGTTATGTTAGATACAATGTTTTGTACTTGGGTCTTGAATAGTTTCTCAAAAAAGACTTATATTTGTCCTTCTGTCCTCCTAAAACTAAAAAATTTATAAGTATAACAAGGTGTAATTGATAGTTCTCTTTACAATTCTTTGGATTAGTTTTTTTATTGTGACCTTTGTTCATGTTGATTGAATCTTGTGCTATTACAATTATAAATTATATATTTAATTAAAATATAAGTTGAATAAGAATTAGAGAAATTTTTGAATTTATTTGATGAAATATTTCATCTTTCGTTTTATAATGAATAAAACATATAAAATTACCTACTTAATAGTTTCTTCCCATCTTAATTAATTCTGAAATTCTGAAATATATTTTAATTCCTTAAAGTACATAATAAATGAAATCTACAATTGATCAAAGATATTTTTATATATATTTAAATTTTTCCTTATGTATTTAGATTACTTTTAATAAAATATCAATTATTGATGACTAGAATTTGGAATTTATAATTTATCAAATATTTCATTGATGAAAATTCAATTTTTCACATTTATTTTTATTTTTTGTAAAGCGGCGTTCTTGTACGCTTTGAATCTAATCCAAGCATTTCTGGATAACAATCATGTAAATCTTCGATCTCTGCAACAACTGCACCTTCAACAACAGATGGATTTGTTGCAACATCAGCATAACGAATGAATTTGGATATCTTTTTGGTGTCACGTGCAACATTGAAGTTGATATAATGGAAGTCCTTCTTGTTGGCGCCCGTTACGCCGGCAGCGACCGTTTGCACAGAGTTGTCAACAATGATTGTGCACTCGCTTGCACGCTTGAGGCCGATTAAACCAGAGAAACCGGGGACAAGCCCATGCTTTTCAAGGAGCTCTGGTGGAGCAAGTTGAATTTCAATGTTGGTTCCAGATATTCCTAGAAAATGACGTAATTTTTCTTCAGAAACATCTAAATCACCACGGATATTAACAAAAACAAGACGACCATCAACTTTATACATGACTGCTTTGACCAAATCGGTTTTAGATTTGCCAGTGAATTTAGATAAATCTTCGATGGTTGAACAATCAGGTGTAGCAACTTCTGAAACAGGAGGGATTTCTATGTTTGGGTCATAAGGAGTATAGTTACAACTGTTTTGAATTGTTAATTCTTTCTTTATTGTTGGATCAATAATGAATGCACCGCCAAAATGTTTAATTACTTTAAAGTCCTGAGAGTAAAGTGATGAAAGTTTTTGGGAAAAATCTGCAACATCAATTGATGAATCACTAAAGTAATGATATACCAAATCAAATGAAGTGTGCGCTGGAAGAAGTGTTGGATGATTGGCAGTAGAAACAATTGGTTGGTTCTTAAGTAATATAGGAAGGGATCGAACAGTTCTACACATACCTGAAATTGCTGTTGACAATTCTAAGTCTGTTCGAGCTTGAACAAAACACTTCTGAATCACTGCAAGTTTTTTCATGAATTCATCAGTTTCTTTAATAAGCTCATCTGAAAAAGCAAAGAATAATGGTAATAAGCTTAGAGAATATGTTGATTTTTCATATCTAATCATTGACGCTCTTTGCATGCGAAGCATATGCTCTGACGTTATATATGCTGGTTGTTCCTGTGATTGCTTTAAAACTTGTTTTTCGAAATTCATTCGAGTGGCCAGAAACAGCCGATACGCCGATGGTATCGTCCACGTTTACAACAGCTTTTTTCACAACGTTGTAAAAAAAATTTAAATTTTCAGAATTCAATTTTCAATCGAGATCAGTATCGTTGGGGCACCCGAAATTTTACAAAATTTTTGAATGATTTTCGAAATATTAGCAATACACAATGTTACCGCAACATTCGATGGCATTGAACATCGCCCTTGCATGTTCAGAACGGCTTTATGCCCGGATCGTTGTAACCATGCAAAAGATCTTGCTGTATTTACAATTAATGAATACATAAATTACGAAAAAAAGAGTGAATATGGTGATGAAAAGCAAGAAAAGTTTTATGTTGACATTAATCCAAACGCAATAGATAATAAGCAAGATCCTCAAATCCTTGAATTTATCAACAATCTTAAAAAAGGAGATAAAGTTAAGATATTATGGGAACATATATACGTAAACAATGAAGGAAATATGTATCCAGAGAGACAAGTTCGTAAGATTGAATTTGCATAAACATTCTTTTTTTTTTAATTTTTCAAAAACTAAAATGGTTTATGCCATAATCATGGAATGCATGAAAAGAATTTGGTTTTGGCTTGCTTTTAAGGCTTGGATATTTTTGCCAAAACGTTGACTTTACATCAAAAAAATCCATTTCAAACCAATTGAAAATTCTTTACCCGAAATAAAGAATCAGCCAAACAAATGGGAGGGATTGTTTCTAAGATTATCATGCATTATTTAAAGGAATTCCTTGAACCTGCTTCAACACAACAAATGAAGCTCAAGATTTTTAAAGGATCATTAGTTTTAAATAATATTGAATTAAAATCAACTGCTTTAACATCACAACTTATCCCATTCATAGTTCGGAAAGGAACAATAGGATACATAGACGTTTCATTCCCATGGAAAAAATTAAACAAAAATCCAACAATTATTACAATAAGAGATGTTTTTGTTGTTCTTCAGTTTGACGGAAGAATTTTATTAAAGAAAGACATGCAAGCAAGCAGGGATGCATTACATGTCGAACAAGAACAAACATCTCCAGTTGCAGAAAAGCAATCATTTATCCAAGGAATATTTGAAACAATAATTGATAATGTTAGAATTAATATCGAAAACATCCACATTTGCGTTGAAATTCCAATAGAAGAAACAACAATCTCCATTGGCTTAGTAATCAAAAAAATTAATTTATCAACTCTTGACGAGAATGATAAAGTTATTACAAGTATCGTACATCCCAAATCAGTTCATAAAGGTCTTACCATTACAGGACTTGCAGCATATTTTGACACATTTTCAGATCAAATTCCAATTGATTTATTCCAGCAAACCATGAAAGATCAGATCACTGGTGAACACCAATTCCTTTTAAGTCCCACTGACATCAGTACTATTCTTATTCATTCACATGATCCTCAAGATAAATACACAAATCAATTATCTGTCAATATTCCTAAAATTAAGTTAGGTTTAGATTTTCACCAATGTCGTGCCTTAGTTTCATTATCATCTATGGTACGAAAACTTCAAAATTCTCGGAGATATGCAAGTTGTAATCGGCCCAAAAGCTTTGAAAATTGTTCGAAAGTATGGAGATATATGCATCGATGTGCACTTGTTCAAAACCATCCCATTAACTTCAAGCCTAAACTTGCTCTAAACATTTTAAAAAACCGAATTCAATATTTGAAATATTTTCAAAAAGTTCGAAATTCAAAGAACACCACAAACCGAATAGGGTCCCCCAAATACAACCTATCGTCCTTTCAAAACAAGATCGGCAAAGAACCGAGTTTATTTTTACAAGAATATTCGGAAGCCATATGTATTAAAGAAGAAGCGTTAAAAGAAATCGGATCATTAACCGATATCGATTTATCGGAATTAAAAAATTTCCGTCAAGCAAAAGAATTTATTTTTTCCATGAAACAATTATATGGATCATTAAATATTGATTCGATCAAATTTGAAATGAAATATACTATTAATGAACCAATTATTAAAGGCAAGTTAAGTAAATTTACTTCTACTTTAGATAGTTTACCTACAGGTGCAAAAGCGAATCTAAAAATCGAAAAATTTTATATTAAATCTCCAAACAAAAATAATAATAATGAAATGTTCGAACATCTTAATATCGAAAATGAAATATTTTTAAATGGCGATTGTATAATTCCTTCTACGCCTGATATGACTACAATTAATTTAACAATTTCACCATTACAAATTATAGTTGATCTTGATACTATATTTCATTTAACAGAACTATTTACTGATCAAAGTATCCAATTCTTACCAGAGAAATTACGAATAACATATTTTGATTTTGGTGAAAAGATTCAACCGATAAAACTCATTAAAAATTATTCACTAAATTTAAATATTCCCTCGTTTCGAATTACAATTCCTTATACTACAAATCAAGAGAATGATTCTATTGATTTCATTCTTTATGATTTTAATTTAAGTAAACCTCAAACGAAAATAATTGCTGATAATGTACAATTGATACCAATTAATTTCGTGATCAATTTTTCATTAAAATTTTTACTCACTAATGAAATAGTAATGTTTGAAAGTCAAAACTTAAAAACAGATTTATCATTAGTACTTTATGATCAAAAAATTAACGCTGATATAACAATTGATTTTTCATTAGATTCATTTTCTTTATATTTAGTACAAACAAATATTGTATCATTATTAAATGCATTACAAAGTATTACAAGTTTATCATTATTTCAACGGAAAAAGAATTCGAAACAAATATTTGTGTTTGGTAAGAATAAACTCTTTTTAACAGCTAAAATCCCAAACATTAATATAATTTTAGATGATGGAATTGCGGATAAATTAATGAAAATATCATTAGGACCAATAATATCCAAAATTACATATGAAGATGAAAAATTAAATTTAAATGCTAATATTATGCCAATTAAAATTAATCATATTAATGAATTATTTATGGAAATACAAAATCCAATTAATATAACATTCGATTTAATAAATAATACTCAAACTATTACGATTAATATTGATAAAATTCATGGATTTTTATTATTTGATACATTACAATGGTTATTAAAATATATGGACTCAATAATTAAAACAATTCCTAAACCAAAACAAATACAAAATCAAAATCAAATAAATAACGTTAAATCAAATATAAATTTAAATGTTCAAGTTACAAATACAATTTTCGAAATGAAAATTCCTAAAGAAAATTTGATGATTGATTTAAAGACTATCGAAGTTAAAAACAAAAATAATAATTTAAGTAGTTTAAATGTTAATATTTCGGATCTTTCTATATATAAAGGAAATCATTTCATATTAAAACCTTTTAACTTAAATATTCCAATTAACTTCCCAAATCCTTTTGACTTACAAATCGATTTCGTTGAAGTTGGAATTATTCCGGAAGATATAAATCCTTTATTCGATTATATTCCACAAATCTTGAAATTTATGGTCAAACTTCGTGAAATGCCATTTATGCCTGAAAAGATTCAACTTTATTTGAAAGTTAAAAAAGTCAAATTATTAATATTAGAAAATATTGAAAGTTATATATCACAACTTTCGATTTTAAACATAAATTTGAACTTATTTTTAACTAGAAAATCAATAAAAACTAATGTCGACATAGATAAAATAAGAGGATATTATTTAGATAAATTAAGTTTTATTAAAATACCCGATAAATTACATGTTGAATTTAATTTATTAGATAATAACATTGAAGTTTTAACTAATTTATCTAAAACTAATGTTAAAGTTAAAGAAGAATTAATTTATTGGGCTTTAAGATTTAAGTTTAATACTGAAAATTTGAAAGGAAAAGATGAAACAGATATAAATAAACCAAGTAAAACTATAAAAATTAATTTAAATTTAAAGCCTATAAATATAACATTACTTAAAAAGACGAAAAATTTAATTAAATTATTTATAGATGAAACAACTATCAATTTAACAAAAGATGAAAAAATTGGAATTGATTTAAATAGTAATGGATTAACTATTAAAACGGATTACATAAAGCAAAAAGTTGTTAAATTTGAACAATTAAAATTCCAATTATTAAAAGATCGATTATTTGCACGAATTCCTAAAGTTATAATTTATATATCAATTCCATATATCTTTAAAGTCATTAAATATATCAAAAATATTATCCCTAAAAATAACAATTTAGTACAATATAATACAATTTTAGATGAAACAAATAATAAACAAATGAAAATACCAATGATTAATATTGATTTCTTAATGGAAGGAATGCAAATTAATATATTACCAAAACAAAACGATGTTAAAACACATTATTTATCAATTAATATACCAACGATTCAATTAGCTTTTAATTCTTTTTATAAGTTAATTGCATTAAATATTGGAAGTATAATAATATCAACAATTTGTCATAAAAGAAGACCAACAATAAAAATATCCGGAATTAAGTTATCTTTATCATTTTCGGATGATAATGATATAAATTTAGTTACATTTGATTATATAAATTCATTACCTACAAATAATAATAATAATGAAAATAATATAATCGAAAAAATAAATTTAACATTTAAAGTTGAACAAATACAAGTTTTATATACGAATTTATTTGCTTCAACAATAATTAATTGTTTAGTATTTGATTTTAATATGTTACCTAAAAATAACTTTAATTTACCAATGAAAATGATTCCAATAAATTTGGAAGTGCAATTAAATGATTTCCAAATTGTTATGATAATGGTTGAACCTATTGCAACATTTTTATTATCCGAAATTAATTTGAAATATAATTTCGGTGATTTAGATGCATCGATATCAAAAGTTAATGTTATATCTAAAGAAGGCGAATCAATGCCAATAATTAAAACATTAACAAATGATAATTTAATTAAAATCCAATTTAAGAACAAAGAATTATTTTGTATATTTTCGGAAGCACAAATTTATGTTGATTATCAATTATTAACATCAATTGTTACATTTATAATGTCATCACCTTTATTAGAATTAATGAAAAATGATAATACAAATACAAAACAAATGATTAAACAACAATCTTCATTTAGTTCAATGAATTCATTAAATTCATTTAGTTCATTAAATTCATTAGAATCAATTGAAGGTTTACAAATTACTATAATCGTTAGAATCCCTATAATTAATATTATTATACCTTCTTCATTAAATCCAGAAGATAATATGAATTTAAATATTAATTTTGGATGTCTTTTAGAATTATCAAATAGAAGAACTTCGATAGCATTAGAAAACTTTAATGTATTTATATCTAATCCGATAACAAAACAAAGTTTTTCACCTTTAATTTCTGATTTCGGATTTGTAGCAACAATTAGAAAAACTTCAAAAGGTCTTTCAATAACAATGAATATTATTGAATTAATTATAAAAATTTCTGTTTTTGATATATTATTATTTAAACAAATTATTGAATCAATACAGAAAACAGTTGAATTACGAACTTATACATATGAAGAAACAAATTTCAAATCGAAGTTCCAATTAGAAGACATTCGAATTACATCAGAAAAAATCGAGTTAATATTATGTGAAGATAATAAATCATCGAAATCATTATTTATACCAATATTTCGATTTATTATACCACAAATTAATACCATAGCTACATTAACACAAACAGTAAATACATTTATGATAGAATTAACACCTTATTTAGAGTTCTTTAATAATATTACTGGTTCATATGATTTTATTATTGAAACTTTTCCTTTATTATTAATATTAGTTTTAACAGAAGAAACAACACAAATCAATTTACAAGTACAAAAAGATTATAATATAAATATAAATTTACCAATTTTTGCGATTACTCGTATTAAAAAAATCATAAAAATATTAAAAGCACAAATTAATTTCTCACAACGTTATTTACGTTCATCAGAATTACCAATATTATCAATATCAAATGAACTTGAATCATATATATTAATCAAACAAAAAGGTGTCGAACTTAAACTATTACCAACTGAAATATTACCTATTTTTAATGTTAATGATTCTAATCTTAATATGATTGAATTTAAATATAAAAATTTACAATTTAATTTTAATCCAAATTCAATATCTTATCCAACATATATAACTTCATATCAAAATAAAAACATTATAATATGTGTAAATAAAATCCCTTATAAATGTGGATTATTAATAACATTAAAAAGTCCGGTACAAATCGAAAACTTATTAAGTGTACCATTTGATTTATATTATAAAAATGAAAAAGAAAATAAATTAATAAATTTAGGTACAATAAATCCTAAAAAACGATTTTCTTTAACACTTTCACCAAATGTTAATAATTATTATACGATAATACCTATAAATATTAATTCGAATAATGTCCAAAAATATTTTTATTTTACAATTTCATATGAAAATGATAAAATCGAAATATTTCAAGTTCCTATAAATAAGTCATATTTTAATTGTATTAAAGTTCCATATATTGATTATTTATCAGGAATTAAAGTCTTTGCGATTAAATCACAATTTATTATACGAAATTATTTACCATATCATATCCATATTCGATCAAATGATAATGAAATTCCAATTACTATTAAATCGAATGGTAAAAATAATTTATATTTCGGTAACATATTAAATAAAGATACATTCATTATGTCATTATCTTATGATGGTGAACATTGGGCAAGTACTTCCATTAAATTAAAATATGAAAAACCTCAAAGAATCGAAATCTTTAATAATAAGTCAAATACTATTGATTCAATTGTATGTACAATTGAAAAGAATAATGAAGAAGAAGAACAATTCTCAATTATTATCTTTTCTCCTTGTATAATATTTAATGAATCAAGTTTATTCTTGATCATTAATAAAGAAATTCTAATAAAACCATTTTCGAATAGTAATTATTGTCCAAAAATGATATTTAATAATAATAGTGAATCATTAAAACTTAATGTAGTAGCTAAAGAAATATCTAAAGAAACAAATGAGTTCATAGATTGTAATAAATCCGGTTATTCAACATTATTATTACCATCGATACAAAAGAACTTTTTTGTTCCTTTAACTTATAACTTAAATCATTCGATGAGTACTGTTGTCATCACATTTTTTTCATCGATCAAAATCATCAATAATTTAGACATAAACTTCAAGTTAATACCAACGGATAAGTTACCAATATTTAATGAGAAAGAATTAATGAATAATGTCGCGTCAAATAAATTCATGGGCAAAAAGATCGGGAATTCAATATTATGTCAATCAAACACCGAAATATTAATCACGACAGTCACCAAAAAAGGATATTACTACATAAAAGTTAAAGGATTTTCGACATATCCAATAATATCATTATTCGAACCTAAGAAAACAGTATTTCGAGTCCAAAACTCAATGAAAAGTATATTAATGGAATTAAACGTCATTAAATCGGAAACAGGTTATACCATTAAGTTTAACCCAATCGAATTCCCGACGCCAATAACTATCGCGAATCAATTAGACGTGCAAATATTCGCATTCCAATTTATTTGTTTTAAGCCATTTGAAGTTTTACCAAATTCAACTTCTTTGTTTGCTTTCGATGAGCCGTTGGCGTATCCGTCAATGCAAATATTGTTCGATAAATGTTGTTATAACATTTCATTGGTCGAAGATACGCAGCCGATTCAAATGGAACAAAAATATAAAAATAAATTCGTTTATGTTCAAGTGAAATCAAACTCAATTGGTAATAGAATGGTGATAATAACTTATGATCCAAATCATTCTTATTCATTATTATCAAAGTTTTCATTATACTTACAAATACCAAGAATTTTCTTATCAGTAATCGATCAAAACATGAGAGAATTCATTTTAATTACTTTGAATTCTATAAATTTCGATTTCATTCAAAGAGAAAGCGGTTTGTCTGTAAAATTCAATTTGAAAAATTTACAAATGGACGATCAGATTTCAATGAACTCAATTTTGTACGGAAGAAACGATTCGAACGATAGGCCGTTTATTTCTTTCCAATGTATATGTTCTCCTGATACACCGCTATTCACGTCATTCCAATTCATTTCATTGATATTACAAAGAATAGATATAAATATTAACTCCAATTTCATTTTCGAATTAATTTGCGTTTTTAATTTGTTGAAGAAATTTAATAAAATGAAAATCGAACCGGCAAAAACGAAAAACTTTGAATCAATTTCATTGATTAACATTAATTGGTTTGAAGTTAGCCCAATATTTTTAGTAATTTCATTTAATAAATCGAATGATCGAAATTCGATTTATAATAATAAAATGCCAAGTTACTTCAAATATTTGAAATTGATATCGATAAATTCCAAGAAAATTTTAATTCCCGGAATTTTCATTGCACATTTAATTGATCAAATTCAATCATTAATTGAAAAAATTTCCGATGATTATAAAACAGTTGCATTTAATCAAATGATTCAAATGCTTGGTGCTAGTGGCGTAGTCTTAAATGCATTTAATATTCCTTCGATCATTGCCACCAAATATTTAAATTTGACTTCATTAACGAGTGAATTGTCAAATGAAATTAACGACTTCACGCAAACGGTCGCCGAACGATACGATAACCGAAAAGTGCTTCACGGTTATTTTTCTGTTGAAATCATGAAACAACTTGTTCATCAATTAAATCAAAACAACTTTTATATAACTCCATTAGTTATCGGAGTATTACATAATAAGAATACTGGTATTCAAATCAAAAGAGTCTCAGGTTATAGTTATGGAGTTGGTGTTGCAGGTGTATTAACTAAATCATTTATTGAGAAAATGGAATCTACGCAATCGATGCAAAACATATTACAAGCGAGGCCAATGAGAGCTTACATCGAGAATCGAATAAATATATATAATAACGAAGTTGCGAATTCGCAATTATTAATTTCGCGGAATTCGAATTCTAATGAACAAATCAAATTAATTATAAAATATTTAGGAAATAATAATTTGATATGTATCACAAACGTAAACATTTACATCGTGAAATCGGATGTATCAGTGATATTGGATCATGCGCTGATCAAGTTAATGGTCGGAATCAAAGTGGAGGCAAACACATTGACAATTCTCTTTAAAGAAAGAAGCCCAATGATATTGAAAATAGATAGAAAATATTTGGATTCGGTAAAGTTGTTCCTGTTGTCACAAAATGAAATGCAAAGGATCTTTGGAAGATCTATAATTATATAAAGAATCTTTCCCATAAATTTGTTTTTGGTATGAAAAGTGTCATTTATTCCACTTTTTCATAATGGTTTTGTGGAACGAATTCAAATTTATAAATTGAATGTAATTGTCTGTAGACATTCGAAAATTCCGGGATAATCAAACGATATTATACTCGTTATTTTCGATTGCACAATAAAACAAATGAATATATATTTTAAATGAATCATCGATTTTATTATTTATGGATTAATTATATAAATAATCAAATTTTTCTTTCAAAAAAATTAAAATATATTTTTGTTACACTCAATCTCAAATTCTTTACACACAAGCAAAGACAATATGTTGAGTCAATACAAATATATTTCTGATGCGTACTTGCCTTTAAGAAATAGTACCACATCTTTCCTAAAAATGAAAAGAAATTTTTTTACATCTTATAATAATTCGAAGATTTTCATCAATTTACCATTGCATTTCGTCATGAATACACAATCCATTTCGATTAGGAGTCTTATTGGAAAATATTTTTATCTAATTTCTGATTTTTTAAAAATTTTTTCTTTACTTTTTATCAAAATAATTTTTTATTTCAATAAAGTAATTCATAATTTACATAAAAAGGAAAAAATGAAATGTAAATTCATTTTTCTTTCGATTATTCTCTTTTTTGTGCAATCAAGTGAAATATTTAATTCTACTACACAAACACTTACTGTAAATACTTATGATGAATATTTAGAAAGGAGTTCATATAAAAGTCAAATAATATATATTATAATTAATGATGGTGTTGATGAAATCGAAGATTATGCTTTTTTCAAGTGGTCATCACTAATTTCGATTGAAATTGGTGACTCAGTTACTTCAATTCAAGGTTATGGATTTTATTACTGCACTAATTTAGAAAAAGTTATCATTGGAGAAAATGTTAAATTAATTGATAATTATGCTTTTATTTACTGTTCAAATTTAGCAACACTTATCATTGGAAAAAGCGTAAAAACAATTGGAAATTATGCATTTGAAAAATGTTCATCATTAAAAAATTTCACAATTCCATATTTAGTTACATCAATTGGAACTTCGACATTTGAGTCATGTACTAAATTGGAAACAATTATCATTGGAGAAAATGTGAAAAAAATTGATAATTTCGGATTTAGATATTGTTCTTCGTTGAAAAATATTACAATTCCAAAATTAGTGTCTGAAATAGAATCAACTGCTCTTATAGGATGCATTAGTCTCGAATTTATAAATGTTTCTAATGAAAATGGTTATTATTCTGATAATGATGGAATCCTTTATAATAAGGATTTCACAATAATTGTATGTTATCCAGCAGGTATTTCTTCTCAATCATTTGAAATACCAAATTTGGTAACATCTATTGGAAATAATGCATTTTATTCATGCTCATCCTTAATAAATATTACAATTCCTAATACAGTCACATCAATTGGAGATGAAGCATTTCGTTTATGTACTAATTTATCCACATTAATCATTGGTGAAAATGTTAAAACAATTGAAGATTTTGCATTTTATTCTTGTTCATCATTGGTGAGTATTATAATACCAAATTCTGTTTCAACAATTGGTGATTATGCATTTGATTTGTGTTCTAAATTAGAAACAGTTATTATTGGAGAAAATGTAACAACAATTGGAAAAAATGCATTCTACAAATGTTCAATAAGGAATATTATAATCCCAAATTTAGTTACATCAATAGATGATTATACATTTTATTCGTGTGATAAATTAGAAACAATTACCATTGGAGAAAATGTAAATATGATTGGTACCAGCGCATTTTATTTATGTTCATCATTAAAAAATATTACAATTCCAAATTTAGTTACAACAATAAAAGATAGAACATTTTATTCATGTACTAGTTTAGAATCAATAATCATTGGAGAAAATGTGAGAACAATTGGAAACGATGTATTTCGATATTGTTCTTCTTTAAAAAATATTATAATTCCAAATTTAGTTACATCAATCGGTAATAATTTATGTGAAAAATGTATTATGTTAGAAAAAGTTAATATTGGAGAAAATGTGACAACAATTGGAGATTCTGCATTTTTTTCATGTTCATCATTAAAAAATATTATAATTCCAAATTTAGTTACATCAATTGGAACTTCGACATTTGAGTCATGTACTAAATTAGAAACCATTATCATTGGAGAAAATGTAACATCAATTGGTGAATATGCAATTCGATCATGTTCATCATTAATAAATGTTACAATTTCAAATTCAGTTACAATAATTTGTGCATATGCATTTGCATTATGTAAATCACTAATAAGTTTTAAAATTCCAAATTTAGTTACGATAATTAATACATCTGTATTTAATCAATGTTCATCATTGACAAATATAACAATTCCAAACTTAGTTATAACGATTGATGTTTGGGCATTTCAATCATGTGCCAACTTGACCACAGTTATTATTGGTGAAAATGTGACAACAATTGGGAGTTCTGCATTTCAATCATGTACTAACTTAGTAACAATTATCTTTGGTGAAAATATAGCAACGATTGGAAGTTCTGCATTTAGTTATTGTTCATCATTAAAAAATATAACAATTCCAAGCACAGTTACATCAATTGGAATTTATGCATTTAGTTCATGTACTAACTTAGTATCTATTACCTATGGTAAAAATATAACAATGATTGGAAGTTCTGCATTTAGATCATGTTCTTCATTAAAAAACATAACAATTCCAAACATGATTACAACAATCCAAGATTATACATTTCAATCTTGTACTAACTTGACTAATATTATCATTGGAGAAAATGTAACAACAATTTGTTATTCTGCATTTAGATCATATTCTTCTTTAAGAAATATTATAATTCCAAATTCAGTAATATTAATTGAAAGTTATGCATTTAAATTATGTGATAACCTCGAAACAGTTATCATTGGAGAGAATGTAAAAACAATTGAAAGTTATGCATTTCGATATTGTTCATCATTAAAAAATATTACAATTCCAAATTCAGTTACTTCAATCGAAAGTTATGCATTTAATTCATGTAATAACTTAGAAACAGTTATAATTGGAGAAAATGTAACAACAATTGGAAGTTATTCGTTTGAAAATTGTACTGATCTCAAATGTATTTATTTTACTGGCATTGAACCACCAAAATCTATAAGTTCAAGTGCATTCAATGATGTCCCAACGAAATATATTATGACATCATATTTGTATCCAAGTGCAACATTCGGTTCACTCACAGTAACCCATAAATTGGTTGATGAATGTGATATATCTCTATGGCCAACTCTTACGTTTACAGAATCAAATACATTTACACAAAGCTATACATATTCAAATACATTTTCACAATCAAATACGTATACTATATCAAATACTTGTCCAAATACATTTACTAAATCAAGCGTGTTTACTAGATCAAATGTGTTTACAAACACATATATGTTTTCACACTCAAATACTTTTACAAGTTCAAAACAATTCGGTGCAACATTTATTAATACATTAATTTTTACGCATTCAATCACACAAACAATAATTCAAAAATCTATTTTCTCGAATACTGTAACTATTTCTATATTTGATTCATCATATTATTATACAGAAACTTTATTTATTTATTATAAATATATAACTGTTAAATATTACTCATATATATCATATTATACAGGATTTTATACAATTTTACAACAAAATGAAACGAATAATATTGTAAACCAAACGAATATGATTATTATCATTTGTGTTTGTATTGCGATAATTATTATTGTCTCAATCATTATAATATTACTCATTCGTAAAAATAAACTAAATAAAGAAGAAAGTTTTGATGAAGAAAGCATAAAAGAAGAAAATATACTTGATGAAGAAACACCATCAATGAATAATATTAATTTTATTAATTTGAATGATATTGAAGAAGATCCATTTGCAAAGGATTTCAAAGAAAATAATTTTGCAAAGATTTAAATTTCAATAAATAAATAATGATTGTGACTTGCCACTATATTTTTTTCATGATTGATAATTCGCATAAATAAACAGGCTTTAGTGGAGTAAGTCGACATAATAAAACGAATAAATTTTATAGTCATATATTAAAATTAAATTTGATCAAAAATGACACTCTAACCATAAAAATATTTTTGATAATAATAAGTTTTCTTTATGCATTTATATTGATTTTTAATAAATATTACCATTTATGGTAAACAATTTTTTAATATTTATTTTTATTTTTATTAATATTCAGTTAATGTTTTCAATTCACTGATAGCAACAGGTTGATTATCAACTGATACTGTGTCCTTGTCAAGTTTTGATGATATAACAATCGTATGTTTGAGCATTGATATTACTGCGGTTTGCATCTTTTGACCGAAATTTGATTTCGCTCGATTATCAACGATGATGCAGATTGGATTAACATATTTCTTCAATTCTTCAATTGTTCGTTCAAGTTTTTCTTCTTCCTTTTGAACAAAAACAACATAAAATCCGTTAATTTTACGTCGTGTTCCAAGTAACGAAGCTGAAAGATCAACAAGCATAACTGTTATCTTGTAAAGCGGAGTTCTTGTACGCTTTGAATCTAATCCAAGCATTTCTGGATAACAATCACGTAAATCTTCGATCTCTGCAACAACTGCACCTTCAACAACAGATGGATTTGTTGCAACATCAGCATAACGAATGAATTTGGATAATAAAATTTTCTTACAAAAATATTTTAGATATAAATGTGATTATCGAAAACGTCATCTTTAAAATCATTTGCAAACGGATCTTCTTCTTGTATTTGCATAATATTAACATTTGTCAATCCATCGCTTATGGGTTTTCTTTCATTTTCACTATTTGATTCAACTTCTTCCAAATTAGAAAATTTTTGTTTGTGTTTTCGATGATGAATAATAAAAATAGTAATTAAACATATAATTATAATGATTATAACTACTGCGCACACAATTATTATTATATTTGTTTGATTGTCAGTTGCAATGTTTTCGTTATCCTCACTTAATGCAAAATAAAAATCTGAATAATAACTATATAATGTTGAATATTGGATAACTGTGTAATTATAAAAAATGAATTCTGAATATGTGAAATAGATTTGTGAATTATTAAATGTAAATAACATTGAATGTGATATCATAGAATGAAGAGTAAATGTCTCCGTTATAATGATGGTTTGCTTCAAAACAAGTGAATGTGTTAAATATGGATTTGTGCTAAATGAATTTGATTGTGGATATGAATTTGTTTGTGAATATGTATTTGACTGTGTAAATGAATTTGTTTGTGAATATGTATTTGACTGTGTAAATGAATTTGTTTGTGAATATGTATTTGACTGTGTAAATGAATTTGTTTGTGAATATGTATTTGACTGTGTAAATGAATTTGTTTGTGAATATGTATTTGACTGTGTAAATGAATTTGTTTGTGAATATGTATTTGACTGTGTAAATGAATTTGTTTGTGAATATGTATTTGACTGTGTAAATGAATTTGTTTGTGAATATGTATTCGATTGAGTAAATGAATTTGTCTGTGTAAATGAATTTGTTTGTGAAAATGTATTTGTTGGTCCGTTTATATTAACAGCATAGAGAACTTTTTTCCCTGGTGTTAACTCATTTGAAGAAAATAAAAAATTGAATGTTTGGCCATTTAAAATTGCTTTAAAATGAATTGTACCATGTGTTTGTGGAATGACATACAGATCATAAACCCTTGTTCCTGTTTCAATATCTTCTGTATGAACCGAGTCTGTAATATCAAAATCATTAATTACCTCGGAATTCGAATCAACAGTTGCTTCGCACGTGAAGATATTAAATGTACCACTGTGTCGCAAACCACTTAAATAAAATTTCCAATTCGATGAAATTTGGTCAGGGCTGAATCCACCTATAAGTCTAATAGTGATTGAAAAAATTGACATTTTACAATTAAAATCAGCAAGAGGATATGGGTTATCATATGAACATTGTATTCCATTTGAAGAAATAATGTTTAATTGTTTCTGTACTTCAGCTGTTTGTATTACATTGGTACGAATATTAAAATCACCATCCGAATTTACATTTGATGAATATGGAGTATATGCAGTAACTGTTAGAACTTCTGTTGTGCTCTCAAAATTGATATTTGTTTGTATTTCGTTGGAGAGATAAATGCACTCCACATTTCTCCACATATCACTGCTAATTGAATTGCTTATACTAACACCAAACCGATCCCCAGTATTGAGAATATCTGCATTTTCAACCATGATAATAATGGTTTGATCCAATGCAAGTATTTTTTGATTATTTTTATTTTGATTTAAAATTATAGCACTCACTGAATTGTTATTCTCGCTTTTTGGTATATGAATTGTAATTTTGAATTGCTCAGCTTCATCATTATCGGGAAGCAGAGGAGTAGAAATAGGTAAGTTTGTTGTTAATGCCTCTTTGTTTTGGTACAAGGTATCTATTTCAATATTCTTAATTATCTTTTTTTCTATGTAATTGGAATAATTTGTGAGATTTGTTTTCATACAACTAGAACATACAGAATCATTATAAGTTTCTTTGTGAAGCTTGAAACTTATGATGAAGATGATTTGCACAAAATAATACAACAAAAAACAAATGAAATAATTTAATGGTTTACTCATATCGTAACACAGAATTGAATGTATTAATGGTCGCACAAAGTGTTCATGAAAAATGTAAAAATGAAACGCTTAACAACACTTTAATAATAAACTATTGAATTAAAAGGAGCCGTTAATTCAAATATCGCTAAATATTTATGAATCATTCTAACCAAAAAAATAATCTTATTTCATTATTAAAAGACATCGAATCAATTGTCTTTGACTTAAATGAAGATAATATTGAGCCAAAAGTTGAAAGTATTATGAATTTATTTGATATTAATTTACCATATTCATATAATTTGATCATTTCACGTTTAATATATAGATCTTTTATAGTTCAAAAGAAAGATATCAGAATATATTTATTATTCATAAAGGCAATCAAGTCAAAAGAAGAATCAATTCAAGAAAATTGTGATATAATTGAAGTTTTTACACATTTTCTTCTTCAATTAAATTCGCAAGAATCCTTTTATTTTTTAGAAAACATGATTGAAGAAAAATACATTTCTTCTAACGTAATTCAATCAAAAAATACATTATATTTTGCCCATTATTTTACTGAATCTAAAATCAATCAATTGAAAAATTTTGAAACACCAGTTTTAAATTTCTTTAAAAATATTGAAGATCTTAAAAAAGACAACTGGAAACTACACAAACAACTTATTAAAGAAGGTGTTAATCCTATATCTGTCATTAAAGCAATTCGTAACGATGATATTGATAAACTTCAAGAAATATCATCACAAGATGATTTCAATTATAATCAAATTATTGAACCATCAATTTATGAATCGTTTTCATTTATTAATGATAGCGATGTTTCGTTAATTCATTATGCAGCATTTTTCGGATCGATTAAATGTTTTAAATATTTACTTATGAATGGTGCCAAATTAAATAATGTAAATAAATATGCAGTAGCAGGTGGGAATATAGAGATAATTCATTTGTGTGAACAAAATAATCGTAATTTTAAACAAGTTCATGAAATTGCTTTAGAATTTCATAGGAATAATCTCTTTGATTATTTTTATAAGAAAAAAGTGATTCAAGCTAAAGAACTTACTCACTTAGAAATCAAATGTATTAAAAATGATAATTATTCTTTGTTTGTTTCATTATTAGAAAAGAAAAAGTCAAAATTTGATTTAAATATCTTTAGTGAAACAGCAACAACAGGTAATATTTTTCTCATGAAATATTTCATGTATGATTGTAAACTTCCAAAAAATATTTTAGTTTGTGCATCAGATTCAGGAAATTTAGAGTTAATGAAATTACTTCTTGAACAAAAAGGAATTGATATTAACTATGGAAGCATTTGATTTAATATTTTCGAATTGAAAATTTTTATTTGGAATTTACTTAAATTAATTTATACTCCACTTATAATTGCATCTAAATATGGTAATATTGGAATGGTTAAATTACTTCTTGAACAAGAAGGAATTAATGTTAATGCAATGAATATTTATTTAATTTGTTTAAAGTATTTTAATATTATATGATGTTTTTTTATTTAATTTGGTGAAACAGCTTTAATTATGGCATCTAAAAATGGTAATATTGAAGTGGAAAAGCTACTTTTAGATAATGATGAGACTGAGATTGATGAAAAAGATATTATTTTGTTTTGTTCAAAGTTTATAAAAATATTATATTATTATTTTATACTTCATGTTTTTTTGATTTATTTGGTAAAAATGCATTAATGGTTGCTTCTGAACATGGGCATATAGAAATAGTTAAATTGCTTCTTGAGCAAAATTTAATTGATATCAATGATCCTGACGTATTTTTTTATTATTTGATTTCATGATTTCGACTTAATATTTGGAAGTTATTTAAAATATTTCAAACAGCTCTTATTATTGCATCAGAAAAAGGTAATTTAGAGATAGTTAAATTACTTCTAGAGCAAAATGGAATTGATATCAATAAAAAAGATAATTATTTATTTCATTTAAAACTTATTTAAAAATCTTTGGATTTCAAAATCATTTTTAAGATTTATTGTTATGACCTCGAACAGCTCTTATATTAGCATCTTGGTTTGGTCATACAGAAATAGTTAAATTACTTCTTGAACAAGAAGGAATTGATATTAATACTAAAGATATTTATTTGTTTTATTTAGAATTTATTTTGATAATTTTATATTTCAAAATAATATTTGGAAATTATTTAAATTATATAAAACAGCACTTATTAGAGCATCTGAAAATGGTCATATAGAAATAGTCAAATTACTTCTTGAACAAGAAGGAATTGATATTAATGCTAAAGATATTAATTTATTTTATTTAAAATTTATTTTGATAATTTGATGTTTCAAGATAATATTTGGAAATTGTTTAAATGAATTCAAACAGCACTTATTATAGCATTCGATTATGAAAACTTGGAAATAGTTAAATTACTTCTTAATCATGAAGGAATTGATATTAATATTAAAGATACTTATTTATTTTATTTAAAAGTTATTTTAATAATTTGATATATCATAATAATATTTGGGAGATATTTAAGTTATTTAATGCAGCACTTATGAAAGCAGCACATAAAGGACAAATAGAAATCATTAATTTAATTCTTAATAATAAGACATTGGATATTAATATTAAAAATATTTATTTGTTTTATTTGAAAATTATTTTAATAATTTGATATTTCAAAATAATATTTGGAAATAATTTAAATTATTTGAAACATCACTTATGATAGCAATTCAAAATGGACATACAAAAATAGTTAAATTACTTCTTGAACAAGAAGGAATTGATATTAATGCTAAAGATATTTATTTGTTTTATTTGATATTTATTTTAATAATTTTATATTTTAAAATAATATTTGGAAATTATTTAAATTATTTTGGACAGCACTTATGTTTGCATCTAGAAATGGTCATACAGAAATAGTTAAATTACTTCTTGAACAAGAAGGAATTGATATTAATGCTAAAAATATTTATTTGTTTTATTTTGTGTTTGTTTTAATGATTTTGTGTTTCAAAATAATTTTTGTAAATTGTTTAAATTAATTCAAACAGCACTTATTATAGCATTCGATTATGAAAACTTGGAAATAGCTAAATTACTTCTTGAACAAGAAGGAATTGATATTAATGCTCAAGCTATTTATTTGTTTTATTTAATAACAATTTTTCAAAATAATATTTGGAAATTATTTAAATTATTTAATACAGCACTTATTTTAGCATCTTCATGTGGTCATACAGAAATAGTTAAATTACTTCTAGAGCAAAATGGAATTGATATCAATAAAAAAGATAATTATTTATTTCATTTAAAACTTATTTAAAAATCTTTGGATTTCAAAATCATTTTTAAGATTTATTTTTATGATTTCGAACAGCTCTTATATTAGCATCTTGGTTTGGTTATACAGAAATAGTTAAATTACTTCTTGAACAAGAAGGAATTAATATTAATGCTAAAGATATTTATTTGTTATATTTGATATTTATTTTAATAATTTTATATTTCAAAATAATATTTGGAAATTATTTAAATTGTTTAATACAGCACTTATTTTAGCATCTTCAAATGGTCATTCAGAAATAGTTAAATTACTTCTTGAACAAAAAGGAATTGATATTAATGCTAAAGATATTAATTTATTTTATTTAAAATTTATTTTAATTATTTATTTCAATTTCAAAATAATATTTGGAAATTATTAAAAATATTTGAGACAGCACTTATGATTGCATCTAGAAATGGTTATACAGAAATAGTCAAATTATTTCATAAGCACGAATGATTTGCCTCAAAATTTAGGTGAATAAACAATTGGATAATATTGTCTGATATTTAAATATAAGCTAATGAATTTTTAAAGATCTTCAAAAGATTTATAAGTCAACCATAGTTTGTCAAAACCGGTATATTCAAATGAACGTTTACCTCAAAAATAAAATAATCAAAAAGACGTATCGTTATCTATAGGTATGCGCAAGACTCTTTGTGAAATTGGACCATTAAAAGAAATAACAACAGAAAACAAAACAAACAAAGGATCACTTTCGATTGTGGTTCAAGATAATTGCACCAAAATTCATTGGAAAATTTTTAGTGATAATAATTCTTATTATCTTAATATTTCTGATGATGAAAAAGAAGATTTTCACGCAAATGAGTTCAATTCTTATGGGTCATTTACAATTTCACATCAGTCATTTGATTTTCTTACTCTTTCTGAAAATCCATTTTCAATAACATTAACTCTCAAAGATTCTTCACAGTATCGAAATTTTATTTTTACCGGAGACCAATTATTTCTTGTTTCTGTATTTATAGAAAAACTTCTATATTTTGGCATAGGTGTTCCAACTTATGAAAAGCCATACTCTATTCGTTTTTGCGATGGACCCAATGAGCCCAATATCCAATCTTCGCCTGATATTCCAATTGAAGTTTTCGATGTTAATGATTTAAACACCTTATGGATAAATATCCAAACGTTTTATCTTAATTTTTTCAAAGATATCTCAACTCATGATCTCCTATCATCATCTTATCCATATTCCATTGTTTCTAACACCTATAATAAACTTTTATTGTCCGAAATTAATTCCACCATTTCACAATATCCTACACATTCCCGTATTACACTTAAAGAATTCGAATCTTTTTTCGATAGTTCCACAGGTAAACTTAAAGAACCGGAGACATTTATGAGACGCGTTTATTTTTCAGGTGTTGAAACAGAAGTCTTGTCAAAAGCGCTTCCATTCATTTTAGGTCTTTATCCACTTACGAGTACATTCGATGAACGGAATCAAATTGATATTCGTTGCGCCACCGAATTTAACATTATCTTAAATCAAATGGAAACGAATGAAACGCTTCCATATCCTCGATCAAGTATTCAACGCGCATATCTTGTAATTCATCATGATGTCGAACGCACTGATCGTAACATTCCTTTATTTAAGAAGAAAGATTGCGTTGGCCTTAAAATACTTCAAACGTTATTACGTACGTATACATTTTTTAATCCGCGCATATTATATTTACAAGGAATGAATGATTTAATGGTTCCATTAATGACTGTATATTATCCGAATGTTAATGAGGATGGTATACCCATTAATAATGATGGAAGTATAATGGATTATGAAAAACTTTATCCAAAGATATTTTGGTTGTTTAATTCTTTCTTATATCGAGTTGGACATGCTAAATTTCTTATGTCGATAAATACAAGTTCAATGAGTAAGTTAACAGAAATTACAAAAGTTTTGGAAATGATTTCACCAACTGTTGTGTTTTGGCTGAAAAAAATGGAACTGTTGGAATACCAATGGTTATATTCGGAATATATTTTGATGTTTAAAAGAACTTTCGACAATATTTGGTGCGTTTGGATTAAGTTTTGCGCTTCGCCAATGCCGAAGAAATGGTTGAGGTATTTCTTCGTAGCAATAATCATAGATAACTTCGAGAAATTAACAAAGATTCAGAAGGTCAGCGTGGTGAAGATGATGAGCGCTTTCCCAACGATTTTAAGCGAAGTCGATGTGGAAAGAATTGGGAAAATAGCAATGTGGATATCAGAGAAATTGGGAAATGTGGGCGAAGTAGAGGAGGAAGAAGAGGAAGACGAAGAAGAGTTGGAATTCTTTTCACCATTAAACTGTGATTTGTAAATAAAAATTAAATATTATTTATCTATAATAATTAAATCGCATAACAATGTGAATATTCAGTACTTTAAATTCATGTACGGAGGCTTTATCTGAGATGTTTCACTAAGGAAAATATTAAAAAGTAATCTTGTTACCATAAGGTTGTACATGAGTAACTTGATAGTTTCTGCCCATAGTAAAATACAAAAAATGTTTTATTATGTAGTCTATATACTAAATATTTTATTTATATTATGAATTTGGTGAGTTGTTTTCTCCTTATCGCTAAGTAAAAATCAAATGCATTTTTATTGATCACGAAAAAAAAATTAATCATAAATTCATATTGTTTTTGAGAGACTCAACAAATCTAAAATTAAGGTTTAAAACATAAATTTAATTTACAATAACTTTATATATAAAAATTTTCTCCATCTTTGTTATTATTCAAAAACAGGTAACCTGTTAACATATCATTATATTCCATAAAACATTGGAATTAAATCATCATATCCCTTTTCAACTATCATTTGAAGTGCTGTATGAAATAATTAAAAAAAATTTCAAACAAATTTAAAAAATTTCAATTCTTATAATAAAACTTTATATAATAAGTAGATATATTTTCAATACTCGTATCAATATCTTTATGTTTTAGTAATAACATAATAATCTCATAATGATCATTCAAAATAGCAGACATTAAAGCTGTACAAAATGGAACTAATAGTTTCCATAAATTATTTTGAAATTTCTAGAAATAAATGAAACATATATCAATTATAGTATTTAAATATCAACAGCATTTACATCAATTCCATCTTGTTCAAGCAACAATTTGACTATCTCAGTGTAACCAAAATCAGATGCATGCCAAAGTGACGTGCAAATTATTTTGAATAATTTCCTACTATTATATTGGAACCCAATCATATTAAAAGAAATTATAAAAACAACAAAAAAATATTTTTCACATTAATATCAATTCCTTCTTGCTCAAGAAGTAATTTAACTATTTCAATGTAGCCATTTCCAACAGCATATATAAGTGCAGTATTAAAATATTTAAATAAATTCCTCATATTATTTTGAAATATATTATTATTATATGAAATCTCAAATATGCTCAATAATTTTTTTCTTTAGCATTAATATCAATTCCTTCTTGTTCAAGAAGTAATTTAACTATATCTGTATAACCTTTTCCAGATGCCCAAATAAGTGCTGTATTAAATATTTTAGATAATTTCCAAATATTATTTTGAATTTTCAAATTATTAAAATAAATATTAAATAAAATAAATAAATATCTTTAGCATTAATATCAATTCCTTCTTGTTCAAGAAGTAATTTGACTATTTCTGTATGACCATTTTCAGTTGCATTCATAAGTGCTGTTTTATATAATTTAAATAATTTCCAAATATTATTTTGAAACATAAAATTATTAAAATACACAAGTTTTGCATTAATGTATATATTATTTTCTTTAAGAATTGATGTTACAATTTCAATTACACCAGCACTACAAGCACTCATAAATTTGGCTTTAATATTTTGTAACCAATATCAAGATAAAAATTAAAACATAAAATATTTAAAAGATATATTTTCAAAATACAAAATAAAGACATCTTGTGTTGAATTTCGATATTTTCATGTTCAAGAAATGACATAACAAAATCTATAATTTGATTTTGAATTGATTTCATTGAAGGAATTATAAAAGCATGAAATTAAATCGAAAAATAAAATATCATTCATATTACCATTGTTTTTCTTATCATTAAGTAATTTTAAAATAAAATCAAAAATCTTTTGCGATTTGATCATTGTTAAACTATTTAATGAATAAGAACATTGAAAAAAAGAAAAATAAATCATTCATTTTGTTATTAATATTTGTTTCAAGAAACAATTTTACTAAATTCGTGATATTACTATCTGATACATAGTCAAACAATTTATCAAACAAAAATAAATGAAATAAATATATTTTTCACTGGATTTATATATTTTAAATTCAAGTAACTTTTTTATCACATTTAAAAATCCGTATGTTACAGCATTTAATAATATTACATCAAATAAATTTAAGAAATCCCATAAGTTAATTAGAAATTAAAAGTCATTAAAAAATATATTATCTTCTAGTTGAATTTCTTCCTGTTCAATGAACTGTTCAAATGCATTCAGTATTCCGACGTAAAAATCTTGCATAAGGTGAGATTGAAATTAAATATAGAAACTTCATATCTATCATAAAAATAAAAAATCACCATAAAAAACCATTTAAAATATATATTAATCTTTGAATTATTATGATTTTTTTCCTTTTCAGTTAAAATTTTTACAATTTGGAAATAGTTATTATTGTATGAAATCATAAGTGCCGTATTAAATAATATTAATAATTTCCAAATATCATTTTAAGATTTCATATAGTTTAAATAAATATTAAACAAAATATATAAATATCTTGAGCATTAAGATCAATTCCTTCTTTCTCAATAAGCACTTTGACTACTTCAATTCCACCATATTCAGCTGCAGATATAAGTGCTGTTTTAAAATATTTAAACAATTTCCAAATATCATTTTAAGATTTCATATAGTTTAAATAAATATTAAACAAAACACACAAATATCTTGAGCATTAATGTCAATTCCTTTTTTCCCAATAAGCAGTTTAACTATATCAGTTTTACCATATTCAGCTGCAGATATAAGTGCTGTTTTAAAATATTTAAACAATTTCCAAATATCATTTTAAGATTTCATATAGTTTAAATAAATATTAAACAAAACACACAAAAATCTTGAGCATTAATGTCAATTCCTTCTTTTTCAATAAGCAGTTTAACTATATCAGTTTTACCATATTCTGCTAAAACCATAAGAATTGTATGAAATGGTTTAAATATGTTCCAAATATTATTTTGAGACAGAAAATGATTAAAACAAAAATTATATAAAAGAAATAACTGTTTTTGACATTAATATCAATTCCTTTTTGCTTAAGAAGCAATCTAAGTATTTCCATACGATCTTTTTGAGCTGAAATCATAAGTACTGTATTAAATAATTGAAATATATTCCAAATATTATAATGAAATCATAAATCATTAAAACATACAATAATTAAAGTGGATAAATATCTTTTGCCTCAAGATCAATCCCTTTATGTTCAAGAAGCAGTTTTACTATTTTTGTATAATCATAAATAGTCGCTAGCATAAGTTCAGTACGAAATGAATTATGAAAATTCCAAATATTATATTGAAAATAAAAATTATTAAAATAAATGCTAAATAAAATAAATAAATATCTTTTACATTGATATCAATATCTTTATGTTTGAGTAGTACTTCAACAATTTTTGTGTAACCTTTACTTATTGCATAATTTAATGCATTTTTCAATAATCGAGAAAAATTTCTTATATTATTTTAGAAATTTGTGAATTTTGAAAAAATATATTTTTCATTAACATCAATACCTTCTTTTTCGAGAAGCATATTTACAATAGTTGTGTATCCTTTGATGCATGCGCATATAAGAGCTGTTTTAAATATGTTAGGAAAATTCCTTTAATAATAAATAAAAAAAATTAAATAAAACATATAAATATTTTTAATATTTACATTTATTTCATCATGTTCAAGAAGTAACTTTACAATATTGATTAAATTATACTTTACTGCATATAGAAGAGGTATTATCAATATTATATTTTGACACCAAATTTTATTCTAAAACATTAAATGATGAATATAAAAATGGCTAAAATTAATATATATATCATTTTTCATAAGAAAAATAAATTTAATAAGTTCATGATTACATGACATAACTGAAAATAATAAAATATAATTTGGAATATGATTGTTTTTAACAAAGTAATTAAAAATGAAAGTATTCCCAATTTTTAGTGATTCATATATGATATCATCACTAATTTGCATTCCTTCTTCATGCAAATATGAAAATATTTCGTAATTACTTGATTGAATACATTTCTTACCTAACTCTGTTAAATTAGAATTTTTTTCAAACTTGTTTTCATAAAGATATTTAAAGATATCATTTTGATGAAATTCAATTGCTGTTTCATATGCGCCTTCAAATGACGAATTATTTTGTTTACATAAATGAATGATTTCAAGGTTTCCTCCTGCAATTGCATATTTACCTGCATTAAATACATTTGCACCAGCTATAAGTAAATATCTAAAAATTTTAACTGCCGAAAAAAATGCTGCATAATCAATTAATGTAACATTTTCTTGATTAATAAATGAATATCTTTCATACAGTGATGGCTTAATTGTTTGATTATAATCAAAATCATTTTCTGATGATATTTTTTGAAGTTTTTCGATTTCATCATTTCGAATTATTTTCGCGATTTTATTTGGATTAATTCCTTCTTTAATATATTCAGCATGAGCTCCATAGTCATATAATTTTTCATTTTCATATAATGTATCAGTGTTCTCATTAACGCATTTAATTAAATTGATAACTTCTTGATAAAATAACTTTTTGATTTTTTTATTATAATTTCCATATTTTCTCTTAACTAAATAATATGGATTTCTTTTTGTAATATAATGTGCAAAATATATATTATTTTTATTAATGGCTATTTGAGGTGAAATAAGTTTGTTTACAATCATCATTTCAAGAAGATAATTTGATTCTTGTGTTTTTTCAAAAAATAATATAATTGAAAGTATTGATATTAAATTAGAATCAACATTATATATTTCTTTCTCTTTAATGTCAAGTTCATTTAAAAATCGAAAATATATTAAGAAATCTCTCCTACGTGATATATATGATCTATATATCAAATGACAAATTAAATAATTAAATGATACAGGATATTCAACATCAAATTTTTTAATTAAAATTTGGCTTATAATTTTATAATTATCCCAGTTCAAGTCTAGTACATTTTTTTGTATTTTAATAAGCCATTTGATCTCTTTCAGCTGAAGGTTTTTACCCCCAGCCATTTTCTGTACTGTTTATTGTAAGATATTGATTTTTTAAAAGTGCTTCAATAACGGCTTAATACACCTATCGTTTGTATTTCAGGCCACCCCATTACGAATAAACTTCACAATGGATGCTTACTTCATTAATTGAAGAAAATCTAAAAGTTGTATTTCAAATTGGGGAAAACCCAAACAATAAAGAAGCTTTTAATAATGCTCTTCTTTATATTAATCATATTAATGAAACAATTGAAGGTTTTGATTTTTGTATTTCAAATTATTTCAACTTTCAATCAATTATTTCAAGAAAGTTTATTATGCTTATGATAAAAAATTGGTGTAGAACTAAATGGGAGCAAATTAATCAAGAACTTTGTTTGAAGATCAAATATATTCTTTTTTCAGAAAACAATTTTAATGATGATTTAATTGAACTCATCAGTGATTCACAATTTGTTTTTATGTGGAGTACATATCCCAAAATATGGAATAATTTTTGGGATGATTTATTTCAAATGTCTGTAAAGACAATAACAAATTTTTTAAATTCATTTTGTATATATACATCATCAATTTCAAAGACAAACTTTAAATTTCAACAATTAAAGAAGTCCATTCAAGAGAATAATATTGAAGATAAACTTATTTTATTTGTTTTTCAAGCATTAATTAGCAAAGGAAATGCGCCAATTGGAATAACAATATTAAGTTCATTAGCAAAATGGATAAATATAAAATATTTGATTAACAATGATATGATAAATCTAATAAAAAATGGAATCGAAAACTTTGAAACGATTTCATGTACATTTAATCTTTTGTCATCAATTATCAAAAGAAACATTAATCAAGAGTTAATTGATCAAATTATTATTAATTTACAAATACCACAAAAAATTATTATGATGATTTGTAACAATGTTGAAAATGAAATTTTGTTATCGATTTCAAATTTTGTTAAAACACTTGGAAACATAAATTATTTTAACAACGATTTAATATATCAAATATCATTACAACTTTTTACTAATCTTTTTGATTCGATATCTTTTAACGTGATAAATTATCTTAAAGAATACTTAAAAATTCATCCAGATATATCACAAATTATCTTAAATATATCATATTCACGTTTAAAAGATTTTTATAATAATAATTCACTCGAAGATTTCGATGTTTCATATTATAATTCTCTTTTTGATATGATCTTAATGTGTTTTAAAGTTAATTTAAATGATTCACTTGAGTTTGTTTTAAATATTTGTAATACAATCGATATAATTAATGAGCCTTTTCATTGTATTACACTTCTTGAGATTTTAAGTTTAATAAATCCAAATCCGGAATTTATTAAATATTTTAGATTTGTTTTAAATTTTAGTTATCCGTTGGAATTTACTCATATAAAAATAATTTATAGTTATGTTAAATATTTTATAAAAGTATATAATTGTTTTAATCCCGAAATTTCATCAACAATTTTTAATTTTTTATTAAATATTTATTTTTCTAATGAATTAAATGATTTATTCAAAAATGTCATTTCGAAAATAATTTTTTTGTTTGTCGAAAATGTTTTAATTCCTTTTTCATTTGATCCTATAATAACTTTAAATTTATTACAAACATTTAATGTAAATTTGATATCTTCATCTGCAATTTTAATACAACGTTTTATAGGCGAAAATGAATTATATCAAAAATGTATTGAGTATTTGTTATCGGTTAAAAATTTTCATTTAATTTTTTCATTTTTAAAAGAAATACATTTTGATTCGACATTTTTAATATATCAAAAAATTCTTCCTTTTATTATAACTAATGATGAGTTTCAAACATTATTTATATATTCATGTTATTCATCATTAAAAGATAAATGTTTAGCTTTGATATTAGAATGTAATTCAACTTGTAAAACAATTTATTCACAAAAAGCACTTCTCTTTGTTTGTAAAAGTATTTTCTTAAATGGAAATAATTTTGAACAATTTCCATCAATTTTAACAAATTCTTTTGGATTAATTCGTAACTTTTTATCTAATAATATTGATTGGAATAATAAAGATGACGAAAAAGTTGTACTTGTTGATCTATTTGAGATTTTTTTGTCGGCAATTTCATTATTTTTTGATCATATACTTGAAAATGATTTATTTTTAATTGCAAATTTTTCTGTAAATATTATAAATGAAATTTTTTTCGATTTTAAATTGTTCAAATGCATTTTAATGTTTTTATTTGAATTATGTAAAAAATATCCAAAAATTACTCTAATGAATATAGAAAAAATATTTGTTTCTGTTGTTGGAAATAATATTTTTAATATTTTGGATGAAGATTTCGTTTTTTTGGTTATGAAAATTGCTGAACTTCAAAGAATTTTATTTATGCCTTTTCCTGCTGAAACAAAAAATGTTTTAATTGAATCGTTTAAAAAGATTTTTGTTGAACCAAATCAACAAATATTTGATACGTATATATCTATAATTCAACAACCAAATAATGAAGAAATTTTAACGAAATTTTATGAATCTTTAATGAATTATCTCACATAAATTAAACAGAAATAGATTTTATTAACAAAGATAACGTGATTGGTGAGTTCCCATGGTTAACAAATGTAACTTCTTGATCACTTCGCCAAATTAATCTCATTATTTGTGAAGGGGAATGTTTAAATAAGCAGCATAAACAAACAGACCCCGTCCAATTTTCAGCAACCAAAACACCACGAACATCGTCTGGATCATCAGGTTTACTATAAGTTGTAACATTTGTTAAATAAACTACTTTTTGTGGAGGTTTTGCCCAAACATGTTCCGGGTCCAATCTAACATATTTAGATTCCCAATAATCGGCATCTGAATCTGAATCTTCAACCATATTTCCAGTAAAATTTTCCATTTGCTTTATTTGACCGTTTACAATCTCCATTCCAAAACCGTTAAAATGTGATCAAAATCAATTCAATTTCAGCTTCTTGAAGTTTCAAACATAAACAGGAAAATTCATTTTTTAGATGCAAATTATTTTAAATTATTTATGCCAAAAGATTTTATGCGTTATTTTATTTTATTTAATTCATAGTCCGAATTTTAAAAAATAATTTCCATTTTTTATTTTACATTATATTTGTATATACAAATTCGTTCTTTTCATTTACCATTCAGCTGCGTCCACTATTTTAATATTTGGCGGATAATTTCTATCTCTTCCTTCTAACGGATGATTACTTTTTGTATTCTTAATTTCCTTCAAATTACTTACCGGAACATCATCGAAGCACTCGTTTTCACCATAATATTGATCAACTTCAACATTATGTGGAAGGAATTTTAAAGGTGGCGGATTCTCTATCGTCACGTCATAACCGTCAACTGATACCGATAAGTTTTTTTCTGATTCGTTGGCAAAATCCAAGTTAAATTCAGAAAAAGAACCGGACTCCAAACTTTTTGACATGCCGATAGAGTTTTGTTGGTCGTTTTGAATGAAGTCGATATCCAAATATTCTGACACTTTATGTCGACCGTTTTCCGAGTCTTCAGATTCTTCTTCTTCTTCTTCCAATTCGAATCCTGAATTCGCCAGTAATTCTATAACTTCTTTCATTTCTGGTGTTTTCGCAATTGGTTCGAATTTAATATTTTTAATTATTTCTTCGATATTATTTACATTTTGTATATTTTCGAATGTGTTTATTTGTTGGTTTTGTGATATCGAATAAAATCCATGTTCAGTGCTTAGTCCTGTTGGCGTGTATTTCGGCTGCAGATAAGGCGGCACCAAACGCTTTAATTGTATTTCGCCCAAAGTTAAATCATTAAATTCATTATTCCGAGATAACAAAGTTTTCATTGATGAATTATTATTATTTATAATCGGACTTAATGAATATTCGTCATAACTATCATATGAAAGTAATGACTGCGGATACGACTGAATGAATTGGAATAACTCGTCTAAGTCCATATCATTATTACTTGTGTTAATCTTACATAAGTAATATGAACGTAATGTTTGTGGTGTTGAGTTTTGTCTTGTTCGCATTGTCGTACAAAAGTTTTCAAGTTTCGATGGTGAAACTTTGTTTCTGTTTTTCTCATTGTTTGATAATCGCTTTAAATCGATATAAGGCTTACCGATTGCTGCGAATTTTAATTGGATTAACTCATTATAGAATTGGAAGAACTTATCATAGTTTGAGATTAATGAATCGTCACAAGACAATTCACATATACTACTGTTCTTTTGTAGATATGTTAATAAGACATCACTATCATTATCAGTCATCTTTTGTCCATTTATATTTAGTATTGTTAATTGTAATTTTGATAATACTTGGATTAAAAGTTTAAAATTATTCGAGAAATTATTTTCTGTATTACCACATAATGATATACCCCATAATTTGTTTTTGGGTATATATGAAAATAATGTTTCGAGTTCTTTAAACTTGGTCGAATTATACATATAACTAATCGATAAATAGCGGATCGGAGATGTCTCAAGAAAATATTTGCAAAAGATTTCGGTGGAATTAAGTGGTATTCGATTGCCACTCCAATCTAATTCCTTTAAGCATGTGATCGAAGGTAATGTCTTTAATGAATCGAAAAATGAGCTCCAATGTGCTTCTGGTAATGATATTTGTGATAAGATTAAACATAAAGGAGAATGGAATGTGGATAAGTTCTTGAATAAACTTTGGATGGATAAATATGTAAATGAGCATTCCGTAAAATCAAGTAAATAGATTTGTGGTGGGAATTTAAAGGTCTCGGAAAATGGACGTGTTAAATTTTGCTTAGCTAAAACAATGTTAGTCAATGTACTACATCCTGAAAATAAATCAAATCCAATTGATAAAGGATTGGTCCAGTTAGATAATGAGATGTCTTGTAAAAAGCGACAATGCTTAAATATGGAAATAATGTTTTGAATAATATTATCATTATAAAGATCTTTGGAATCAATGTTGTCAAGTTCAAGCATTTCAATGGTACGATAGCAACGATGGAATAAAAGTGATTCAAAAAGTAAATTGAGTGAATCCTGAGTGAATTGAATTGAATTGAAACTGATCCGCTGATAATCCCCTTTGAATTTGTTAAGCTCATTAATAAGAGTTGTAACAATTGTGACGGGAATAGAACAATGTGTAAAAATAAACGTTATGGAATAATTTGATGGTAATGAATTAAGACGTAATTGTTGTGGGATAAAGAAATCATAATCTTCAAATATTATCGTGCGAATTGAGGTTGATTTCTTAAGCATAAAATGTGCTATACGACAAACAGAATATGGTGAAAACCCTTTGAAGTGAATTGAGGTTATTCCTTCAATTTGAATGATTGGAGTAAATATACATTTAAGAATAGGAGGTGGAGAACATTGGCTACCGAGTTGAATGGTGGTATTGTGTTTTGGATTTACTTGTTTGAAAAGAGCAATAATTGACTCATCTGGTGTAACTGAATATTGGAGACAAAGACAAACATATCTTAAAGCTGAAAGTGATTCTTTTGGAACCTTGGAGTTGAATTTATCGATTTTATATGGGAATGTGGTTAATTTGATTGGATTTTGGGTAACATCAATATCAAGTAAATATGCTTTAGAAGCAAGGATTTGTGCAACAGCTTCATTTGCGTGATCGCATGAAAAGAAAAATTTTTCATTTAAATAAGAAATATCACGCCTTTTTGGATCAATATATTGGATTTCATCAATTGTAAAAACAGAAATAAAGTGTTTGAGTTGTAGGTGATGAGAAAATGTTTTACTTTTAAAAAAGTAAATACCAGCCATATTAACAACAATAATACAAGATGTTGATTTTCCTTTTGAATTTTGCATGGAACCATTTTCTGCAAATAATACTGGAACTGTTCCATGTCCGAATGACGAGGGAAGTTGTGATAATATTGATTTTTTGATGAATATTTTTTCCATTTTAGTTTTTATCTACAAAATAGTTCAATTGAACGAGTGACGGTTATTTTATCGATAAAAATAGAAAGAAGAAATTTTCTAAAATGTTCGCACTTACTTTTTCATGTGTTTTATCTCCGCTTCTCCTTGCTTAGTTGGCATTTTGTGATTGTAGCATTTTATCTGTTCAAAAAGAAGGTATTTTCATTTTAATTTTTCTCAGTTTATTTCTTTCATTATTTGGTCAGAATGCCTTTATTAGTGCTTGGGTTTTATTGCTTTTTCATTCAAAAGAAAGAATGAGATCAAAATATTCATTAGAGCATATGGTCCACAAAATTTATTTGATGCAGGTATTGCAAAATATGTTATATCCAAAATATTTGATTCATAACGAATATGTTACATAAAAATGAAAATTCACTTAAAATTACAATGATTGATGGATTTTATTAATCATTTTATAAACAAGATAAAGCATCCTGAACAAAAAATGAAATATATTCATTTTTTTTCCTGCATTCGGTACGGTAGGACATAATACTAAGATCCAATTTATTAGTTAAAAAATTACTACAAAGTAAGCACAAGCCACTTTTTGCACTTTGAAAAAGCCAGAAATCCAATTTTAAAGAAGCGTTTGAAAAGTTTTTGAATAACATTTTGCGATTGAAAAGTTTTCATAATAAAACACGAGATCATTTAAACTTTTTGCAACTAAAAAGATAACTTATTGGTTCAATGCGTATTCAATTTCTTTCACATTATTTGCATTAATGTTCGTACGTACATGTTAGACACTATGCAAACCTTAAAATTCGTGAGTAATGTTCATCAAAAATTTATTTTACAATTTTATCTAAGTATCAAGTAAAAAAAAACTTAAACAGATGATTTCTCAAGGGATAGAGGGTTACTATTTATTTCATTTAAATTATGATTATGATTCAATAAAATTTCAGCATAAAATGCGTAATACTTCTTTGAAATTTTTAATCACAAATTTTAAAATAATTCAAAAATATTTAAATTCCTTTTTTATGAAAAGAAAATTTATTGTAATAATTACTCTTTGTATTATTTGTTTGATTTTACTTTTATTTAATATCGCAAAGCGAGTTCATATTTATGTAATACGATTTTTCTAAATGATCATAACAAAAAAAAGTTTAAGCATATTGTTCCTTTTTTGTTTGTGATATATTTTATAAATTCATTTGAAGTTTTTTATGAATCAAATTCCACACTTATTATAACATGTCAAAGTGAATTCGATAATAGAACTGCTTATAAATATAGTGACATGTTAGTATTAATGGTATTGATGTAATAGAGTCAAATGCTTTCAGTCAGTGGGTATCATTAATATCAGTAAAAATTGGAGAAAATGTAACAACAACCAGAAATAATGCATTTGAATTTCGTAGTGTGTGTCAAATCTTCAATATATAAATATGTCTGAAGAAAATATTAATTACTTTGATACTAATGGAATTCTTTATGATAAAAAATTTGCTAAAATTATTTGTTACCCAGCAAAAATTTCTAATGAAACATTTGAAATTCCAAGCTCAACTATAATAATTGGATGTTATGCATTTTCCAATTGCCAATTAAATGTAACGATTCCAAATTCAGTACTTCGATTGGCGATTATTCATTTTATCAATGTGAAAAATTAAAAATGATTTTTAATGGTGCAAACATAGCAAAAATCGGAAGTCAATTGGCGATAATGCTTTTAAGAGCTGTAAAAATCAAGAGAAGAAAGTATAAAAGAAGAATTGCAAGAAATTGATAATATTAATCTTATTAACTTTAAAGATATTGAAGAAGATCCATTCGAAAAAGATTTCAAAGAAAATATTTAAATATGTGAATATGATTAATATTTATTTTTCAATAAAAAATTAGTACTTGGAATTCCATTTTTTTATCACCTGAGAAAGTATTTTTACTGTTATACGCGATAAGTAAAAAGTAATGGATATAAACCATGTTTTAGTTAGTAAACCTGTGTATGAGTTAATCAAATGCGTTAAAGCTTGGAAGTGCATTTAACCTCTTCATTACCCCCACTTGTTAAACTTTGGAGAATTGGATTTAATAATAAGTCACATGCACCTCCTCATAAGATCCATAAGTTTGGAGATATCCAATTTCATGGCATTCAAGAATCTTTATGTATTTATCAGAAGTCATATGAAAACAATAAATATATGAAAGCAATATTTATGGTCACACAGAAATATTTAAATTACTTCTTGAAAAAGGAATAGAATTTAATACTAAAAATATTTATTTTTTTTTTTTATTTGACACCCACCATTACAACCCATTATTTCGAGATAATATTAGAAAAGTATTCAAATTATTTTTTGGACAGTACACTTAAAAAAGCACCTTTTTAGCTTTTTAGTAATACTAAACACCTAATAAAGGTTTGTATAGAAATCATCAAATTACTTAATTCAAGGATCTTTGAAGCATAAAAAAAATTATATTTGTTAGAACCTATATGTTTTTTATAAAATAAAATTGCTAATGACTTATTTTTCTTTTTCAGAATCTATTATATTTAAATATATTATTATTATAATAATATTAAGATCAACAACGCTTTTTCAAATGTTACATGAACTTTAAAACCGTTTATTCACTTAACCACAAATAAATTCAATCAAAATTAATCGTTTTATTTTCGGGAAGGAATGTCGCAAGAAAACCCAACGGAGACTCTTCTCTCCCAACACTCTAATGAAAAAGCTCCTACCGGCACAAGCAAAAGCCAAAAGGAGTCAACACATGCAAACGATGGAGAACAATCTTCGCTTTCTTACATACAATCATCATATACTTCTCTTCATGTTGGTAATCATCAAACATCAAAATCAGGAGATGATCCAAGTGGTTCTTGTGGTACCAATTCAAGTAAAAATGGAACACCACAAAATCCTGTTATAGTTATTGATGATCATACCGATGACGAAGCCATTCAAATAGGGCTTACTTATCGACAACCTTCATTTTCTTCTCTTCGTGGTGATCTAATTCCAAAAGGAGGGGAGAATCCAATGATTGATGCAATCCAAGAAATGCCAATTGATGAAATCTCCGAGGAAGAACAAAACCCTCCTCAAGCTGATGATGAGTTTGAGTCAGATCCACAGATTGCAATTGTTAAAGAATTACGAGATAAAAATATTTCTAAGTGGAAAAAGATGGGCTATGAACCACCTCCAGACTTAATTGAAGTTGTTCGTTCTGCTTCACAGTTACAATTAAATCAAGCCGAAAAAGCCAAATCAACACAAAAAACATCTTTAGATAAAATTCCTCCTATTAAAGAAGAAACTCAACCAAAATCAGTTTCTATTACTCACAAGCGCTGTGGTTCTCATGGCACACCACTTGGCGAAGCCTCCACTAAAATTCAAAAAATGTCAAATGCTATAATTGCTTTATCACCTGATGAATCTCCCACTGACAATGAAGAGTATATACTGGAAGAGGAAGAGGAAGAAGAAAATACCGAAAGTAGTGATATCGAAGATGAATATGATTTATCTGATGAAGAAGAAAAAGATGAAAACTTAGAACTATTTGGAAAGTTAGGTCTTATTGTCAAAGAACCAACCAATTCATCCATATATCAATCTATCAAAACAGGTGATTTATCAATAATTCGAAACGTCACCACAGCCCGTGAAACCTTTGAGAATTATCGCGAACAATGCATCGAAAACCTTTGGGTTGATGAAGCATCATATTTGACCGATCTCATTAACGGTCTCCAAACTAACGATAACGAAAGTGAATTCACTCTTAATAAACGTATCGAATATGAGCGAGAGAAACTTCGAATATCCATAGAGCTCCTTCAAGAACAATATCGAATTGCATGTAAGTCACTTGATGACAAATATAGTTCCAAAGAATATTTATTAAAGCATTCACAACCATCACAAACACTTCTTGCATTAAAAGAACATGCAAAAGAATTAATGAAACAGAACAAAATCGAAGAAGCAAAATATGAAATCAAAAACATTAAAAGCCTTGAAAAGAAAGAAGCACATTCAGCATCAGAACGAATTAATGCAAGTTATCTTCGCGAAGATGAAAAACTAAAGAAAGAATTTGCTGTGAAATTAAACTATTTAAGGATGAAAACTGATGCGAAAATCAGATACATACGAAACTTAAATTGTAATTATAATAGCGAATCATTAAATGATACGACCGAAATAATCAAAAATGAATTAGAAGATAAACCTTTAAATGTGAAAAAACCAAAATTATTAAACAGAAGCAAAGACAGAGAAATTATAACCAAAATGGCTAAGGACTATAGAAGGAAAGCAATTAGTAAAAAATAAGTTGATGTTTATTTGCTTTTAAACATGTGATTAATTACGATGATTTTGCATTCATTTATCTCTATCGTTGACAAATCCGCTGATGTTTTGTTATAACAGAAATCAGAATATAAATAAACATATGGACTGTTAAAACAGTTGTTTCTATTTGTCTATGAGCCCATGTAATTAATATGTATTAGTTTGATTTTTCTTCATTTAATTGAAATATATCATTTTTTTTTGAAACATTTCCTTGAATTTTGTTTTATTGTGAACTACTTGATTTGGCTATTTCAGTGTTATGGTATAATATTAATATGTATATTTGCGAAAAATTAAATTATTCACATGAATAAAGTTTTATTAACGTAATATTTCGGAAGTTTTCTAAAACATTATATACTTTTTATTTTGATATTTGGAAGAAATTTGATATTTGTTGTGTTTTCTTTGTTTCGAGTACAGTAATACCGGCACTTTTCACTTTCTGATCTTTTTTTTCATCTATGATCATGTCCTTGTTCAAGAGCAAGTTCACAGGCAAATGATCACTGAAATCAACTGTACTATCGATTGTACAATCTATGATCATTCCATCTTTTATGCTATCACGATTAATAACAAAGTAATCAATTCTCCATCCATGGTTCTTTGCCCTTGCAAAACCTCTGTAGTTGAAAAATGTAAACTGTTGTTTTGTAGGATATAACTTTCGAAAGATATCAACATAACCTTTGCCTAAAAAACTGTGGAACCAATCTCTTTCCTCTTTCGTAAAGCCAGCAACTTTTTCGTGACCTTCAGGCGTCCAAATGTCGATATCCTCATGTGCTACATTAAGGTCTCCAGTCCAAATGACCATTTTCTTCTTTCTGAGATTTTCGATATGCGTTTCAATTTGTGGATTAAATGTGTTGATCTTGTACTGTAAATTTTCAAGTTGTGCCCCAGCATTAACAACATAACTATTAACAAGATAGAAATTGGTAAATTCAGCTGTTATGCAACGACCATTAGGATCCGTAATACCTGAACTCGGTTCAATGGAAATAGGTTTATACTTAGTGTAAATGGCTGTGCCAGAATATCCTTTTCTTTCTGCGTGATTAAAATATCCATGATAACCTTCAAGTTTGAAATCTTCAACTGGTGGTTTGGCTTTTGAATGCATTTTAGTTTCTTGAATACAGAGGATGTCAGGTTGAGCATTTTTTACATAAAAAGGAAGACCATGTTGCCATGATGCACGAAGAGAAGCAACATTAAATGTCATGATTTTTAAAACATCTTTCGGAAGTGCCTTATTTTCGGCAGTGTCTTTTGGTTGAGTTTCCGTCTGTTGTTGCGGATTTTCCTTTGCTTCTTCCATTTTAATTGACTTCACTCGAACAAGTAAACTACTGAAATATTTCTATGTTTCAATACTTTCAACAAAAATAAACCGTCATGCAGCTTCCTCGGAGTGAAACGAAACATTTTCAGTAAAAAAGCAATAGTTATATATAAAACCATATTTCAAAACCTATTTATTATGAATTTCCTAGATTTGTATACTTTTATATGTATAACTTAATATTGTAGAAAACCTCACTGAAATAAGTTGTATTTACAACCTTTGACTGTAATTCGTAATAGAAAGATAGTAGCAATTGGAATAACTATAATATGCAAGTGTAATCAAAGATATAAGAAAATGAAGTATTATTATTATTATAAATAAATGTTAAAAAGAAATTATTTAATAAAATTTGTACTTTATTTAAAAATATTCTGTTAATATTTGTGCACTCCCCAAGGAGAATTCTTTGAAATATTTGACACTGCATTAAATATAGCAACATATTTGGGATATCTTGTTGCTAAATTACATCTTGAACGAAGAAATTTATATCAAAACAGTTGGGATTTATGTATTTTATTTTTAATTCATATGAATAGACACAGAATCATAATATAAATCTACCAGTACATGTATAATTGCATCTAAGAAGTTTATACAGAAAATGTTAAATTAACTTTTCTAGTTAGTAGGAACATCATATGATTATTTGAAAAATTTTGGATTTCAATCTAAATTTATTAAATGCACAGTAATAAATTTTTTCTCCATGAACACTGTTTCTATATTTGCTTCATTATAATATTTACAACAAAATATTAAATTGAAGAATAACTCCAAACGAATTTACATTTCAAATAAGTCAACAACATTCGACACGATTTTTTAATCAAAAACAAATACAAGAGCGCCACTCACTAATCAGAGTACACGTATTTTCCGCCCGCACTTCTCGATCTTTGCTTCACTTCCTGCTGCATTCTATATCTATTCACGGCGTCATCATCAGGCAGCAGTATGAATGGCAGCGGCGGCACCGCCTCATCGAAAGTGTTCAGCAACGACATTTCCATTTCTGGGAAATTATTTTTTTGTATTTTCTCCTTTTTCTTTTGTTGTTTTCTCCCTTTTTTCTTTTGCTTATTTATTATTCTTTGCGTATTTTGCACGTTATTACTATTATTCGCATTAACATTTTGCGGATTATTACTATTGACATTATTCGAAACTTTCGGCTTCTTATCTTTCCAATCCAATTTCTTCACTTCGAATGGTAACTCGCCATCAAACGGAAGTATTATTTCCCCATCTTCATATATCGCTGGTCCTCTTCTGTTCTTTTCTTCAGACAACGGCCCTTTCATTCTCGTTGCGTATATTGCAGCTTTCGCTTCGCCGTTCAAACGCACCAATTTAATGATCGCGTTGAAGTGGAACGAGCGACGAATGTTATGTATATAAGGGAAGTTATAACCATTTAAATCTATAACAATATCAATGTTTGTGATAGTGAAACATGAAAGTGGAATTCCATCATCTGCTTCAACTTCGTCAGTGTGCAACAAGAACCCAGGCAAAAAGATAATAAATGACCCGTCATCTAATGGCTTTTTGGTGTGTAAATGTCCATCTTCGCCGACATAGAGTTCGGCAGGTTGCGGCTCTTCATCGAGAATTGTCATCGTCGAATTCTCGAAAAACTCAGTGGTGGACTCACTATGATATGAATCAATATGACTGACTTCGTATTCTTTGTCAGTGTATAACAATTTCATTGTTAAATGTTCTAAGCCAGATAATATCATTTGCTTATCACAACCAGTTAAAGTACTTAAGGAATCAATAAAGACTTTCCAGAATTGCCGTGGACGATTAAATAGAAATGGTGCAAAAAGATGAAAATATTTCGTGATAGTTGTCTTGAATGAGATTTCTTGGCGATTTAAATCATGCTCAAGTTCTGCCTTAAGAGAACCTTCGGGAATATTGGAGAGAAACTCATGGCGATCAAAGTCAGTGGGTATGGTATGAATGTGGTCGGGATATGAATCATCAAATTTGACATCTGGTATCGTTCGTGTATTAATGTCACCTCCGCAAAAAGAACAAATAAATGGTTTGGGAATAATGCCGTAATCTATGTCTTCACATCGCTTATGAACCCACATTTTACAGATAGAACATTGAATTAATGGCTCAGTATAATCATTATTCTTGTTACATTTACAACATATCTTTTGGCCACGACAAAATGGACAAAGATATGGTTCATTGGGCGATAAACGGGCAACATTTACACATATTCCATGAAGCCAAAATTCACAAAATTCGCATTGAATAAGATATCCTTCCGCATGGGTTTCCCCACAGACACAACGAATACCATATTCACCGGTTTCAGTGTCTTTGAAATAACATGGTTTTGGAGGATTCATCTCTGTCAATATGGCTTTGTTATTTTTGATCTCAGGTATAGGAAATGTTCGTACTGGCTTTTTTACTTGATGCACTGGTTTTTCATGTTTAACTTGGAATGGAATAGAGATTGTTGTTGGAACAGGTAAAATATGAATGTTTTGAGAAACCTGAGGGTATGTTATAGATGGGTTCGTATGACGTTGAATATTCGGGATTGGAGGAAATGGATAATAATTTGTTTGATGTGAGTAGGAATTGTTCATATTGATCATATTCAACTGCGGATTTATTTGTTGAGGAAACATCTGTCTTATGTTAGCTTGGGGCATTAGAGGATTAAAGTTGGGCGGGACATATCTGTTCATTAGATCTGTTACTGAATTGAGCGATTTAACCGAAAAATTGATTCAAAAATCTAATGAAAATCAGAAAAATTTTCGAAAATATCTTTTTAATAAATGAATAAAATGATACAAAACTCATATATTTAACAGCTAAAAATATAGCGAAAATTATTATTATCAAAATATTCCAAAATGTTAAGTTAATCAAAGGAAGTGAAGGAATTAATTTCCATTTACGTTTCATTTTCAAAAAAGTGAAATAAAATTGAAAAGAAAACCGTCGAATTTCAAAAGCTTAAGATTTAAGCAAAAAATTCAAAAAGAAAAAAGATTCTAGGCCAACGAATTTAGCATTTGAAGTTGTCACATGCCAATTCAAGGAAGTAGAAAACCATCTTTCCATCCTCTTCTCTGGCAAACATTAAGTAGTCATCAGGATCACCAGATTGACCCATGTAAACTTCGAAATCTGCGAAGTGCTTGGCAATGAATGATACAAACTTCTTGGCATTAGCCATGAATGTATCAACAGCTCCTGGGTTTGATTGTTCAAGTTGCTTCTTACGCATTGGCATGAATTGTTTGGCCCAACCCATGAATGCGGCCTTCTTCATGTCATATGGTTGAAGGTTGAAGTTTTCTACGATATCAATGACTTGGTATTTTGAGTTTGGATCTTCTTCATCAGCAAGCTTGTCGATGTAACGGGATTCAAAAACTAAGCATCCAGCTTCTTCATTTGGTTTTGATGGATAAGCATCATTGATCATTTCGTCATGATTCACTGGAGATTCGTAGAGCCTCATTCTACAAAGTGAAGGACCTCAGCATTCAAAATTTCAATGTGAAGTTCAACTTTTTGTGCATAAAAAGTGCTATGGGTTTTGGTCGGACACAAAAGTGCTAAAATCTTTTCTTCTGAAAAAGTTATTCTTTGTTAGTTCACACACGCTGTTGTTTGCTGTTAAAAGCTGTATTGCTACAAAACATAGTAATTTTCATTAAATAAAGATTTTCTATTTGTGAACTATAAAAAAATTGGAAATTTTAAGTGATCATTATTACTTAAAACATTCAATTTTAAAATAACAAAAGATGAAAAATCTTTTATACAATGGACAAACAACTCATATATGAAGTCGTAAAGATAAATTTTCTCATTTGTTGAAAATTGTCTCTACCAGTGTAAAGTCAGATGATTTGATCGGTAACCGAAAGTGTTTGATTAGAAAAAGACTCTAAAAAAAATAAAAACATAAAATTCGCACGTTTGCCTTTTACATATTAAATCTGAAGTAGTTGCTTGATTTTCGGATCTGCATCTGGATCATTTAAATGTTTTGATGAATACATAATTGTGCTTATTAATCCTGTTTGACGAGGAGTGTAACCAACTAGAAATTCCATACCTTCTCTGACATGAAAGAACGAATTTTGTAGGAAAGCACCTTCTGGGTTCAAATGATCAATTATTAATGTTGATCCTACAACGCAACGTAAACACAAAATTTTTGCTCTTTCCGCGTCAGGAGAACTTTCATTCATTGCAATTGAGGTACAAATGTCAGCAACAGATCCTAAAAGCTTGAGAAGCATCTCAAAATCATGAGAACCAGATTTATATTTTGAACGAAGAGCTTCAATAACATCATTAAGCATTGGCGATTGAGCTGCCCAGAATATTGTTGAGTAATTTGAGTTATTTATAACATCTTCTAATTTTGAATTGAAATTATGAGAAGCTGCATTTCTTCTAAAAAAGGCTAAATCATTAAGGAGACCTGGTAAGGTTAATTTTATTTCGTCAAACCTGAGGATTATATCAAAACATTCTGCAAAACATCGAGTAATTGCAGGTGATTTTTCGAAAACGTCAGTTGTTCCTTCGCTAATGAGTTTTAATACCAAATGGATTAAATTTGTGAATTTTTCTGTCACAGTTTTAGCAAAAGAATAAACTTCCATTTGTAGTAAAATATTTGGATAAACTGTTTCCCATGCAGTTTCTTTATTTTCAGGGGTTGGGTTTGTAAGGGAGTTTGCAATTAATAATTTCCCGTCCTTATAATTTGAGAATCTAGAAAAGATTGATGCAGAAGGATCAGATATATTTTTCATAAAATCATTAAAAACTTCCCTTTCATTATCACCTTTTGGTAGTGCCTTTTCCAAATTAATATAAATATTTGGTAAGGAGTTCTTTGACAAGGAAAACAGCCCTCCCATAGCTGATAGTTTGGAAAAACTTTTTGAGGTTCGATCCCTTTGAATATTTTAAGTGCACATTCAAAATTGCGGCTTTTTGATAGATATAAAATTTTATATTTTTTGAGATAAATTACGCCTCAAAAAAGTTATAAAAACAAGTTAAACCCTTAATTACTCATTAAAACATAATAGCGCAAATCCAAAAACTATTGTATCAAAAATAACAACAACCAATCGCTTTACAAATTCTCATGCGAAAAATGTATTCATGAATGGGAACTCATCTAGTATCTCCTTCGGGAAGCTATTCTGTATCCATTCGTTTGGCATACTTTGGAGGAGGTCATCAAAATTTCCTTGATATGTAATTGAAATTGGCTTAAACTCAGCATTAGGTTCGAGCCCAAAATACTTACAGAACTCATTAACATCGTTTTCTATGGGCATCATCTCGTCCGGCTTTTGCAATTCCATTATTTTGAGGACTGTGGCCGGATTAAGTTGTTTACAAATGTCAGCCTTCGACTCCGGAGAAGCGCAAAGTGTCGTAGCCATCATTAAAACGGACACAGCTTCTCGGAATAATGGAAGTGGTGTTTGATAATCGCTTTCAAGAATTGTTAATAATGTATTCCACTGAACAGCATTACTAAATAGGCACCTGGAAGGAGTCTGTACTAAAGATTCAACAAGTTTAGCATCAACAACGCATTTGAGTTGAGATATGATAAGTTCAATAATCTTCGATGAGGCAGTAATTCCATTTGATACTTCTTTAACCTTATCAACAAAGCCTTTAGCTAGTGTTTCCACATCAGAAGACAGGCTAATAATGCCACTTCTAATATCAATAAATTGTGGAGTAATGGAATTGATGTAAACGTCAAAGTTACTGGATACAGTCGGAGAAAAGAATCCAACAAAAGTCTTAACTCTATCCTGATCAAGTCTAAGATCAGTTTGAATACACGATAGAATATTAAGAGAAACTAAAAATTGTTCTAGAAGAGTCCAATCCTTAACAAGGACTGATTCCTTATACAAAGTATTAAAGTGGGTAATGAGTTGGAAGTATTTTTCATCATCAAAAGCAGTTGGCTCGAAAAAGTTCACATGAGTGAAAACCGAAATAACCGCCGAAACCGATTTCGGGGTGGACGAAAAGTTGAGAGGGGATTCTTCCCATGTTTTGGAGAGAATGGACGTGATTAAGTTAATGGCATGTGGGAGCGGATCGGTCTCTTCTTGCTTGGGTTCGCTTTGAATGGGATCTATAGGTTTTGGGGATGCTTTTGATTTTTGTGATAAAAATGCACTTAATCTGCCACCAGCTGCAACATGATCTTGTGCAATGTTAACGCTTGCATGCTTAAGACGGTTTCGAGATGATTGACGAGATGGATGGGACCGAGTAAATTGTGCTAAATCATTTCGCTTTTCTTCACGCTCTTGATGTCTTTGTTGGAAGAACTTGTTGATTTTTTCTTTGTCATCTGGTGAAACTATATCACTGACATCCCAATCATCTTGAACATCTGTAGTAAGTTGGATGGCTTCAGACATTGAAGTGAGGTTATCATCTGTGTTAGTGCCACTACCTGCAAGACCGGTCTGATTTGATGATGATGAAAAAGTCATTGTTGCATCATTTTTTCCTGAATGTGGCGTTTGAATTTGAACATTAATCATTTTTGGACCTGTTGTATTATAGAATTGACTAACATCTACTTCAAATTTACCAAAAATTTTCTTTTTCCCGGATTTGAAGATAAACACCGTAAAATTAATTATTTTTGGACGAACTGAACCTGATGACGTTGCATACATTGTTACCTTACAACGAAAGTGTTTTTCAAAAACAACTTCTTTTTCATCATTTGCAAATGATTTTTCGGTATATCCTACAGATCCATGCCTTTTCCATTCAATTTGAAATGGCTCTTTGTGTTGTTTTTCGAGTTTCAAAGTGTGGAACGTGAAATTAATAACAGTTGCATAACGCTTGTATCTTGACATTCTCCAAACTCTTTTCCAAAAGTGACAGTTGACTTGACTCGAAAATTCTCGAAAAGTGACAACACTAGCGTTTCTTGAAGAAAAATCAGACAAACATAAAGAGATATCAGCATGTACTGCATAGCAAAATAGCAAACAATTTTTTTTTAATGTTTGATGAAAATTATTATTATGAATTATCATGAGTTAATATATCAATATTTTTTGTAAATTTGAGAAATATAATTTTTGTGTTTTGTGTGATGTCTTACATTATTCATCGAACAGTTTTGAGCCTATTATTTGATAATAACAAAGATAAATTTTTATTATTTTTGACACATGTGTCGAAAGCGAATAATTGTGGGGAAATTTCGGGTAGAATTCAAAAATTGAATATTTTTTGGTCATATATTCAGATGTTTATAAAGGAGCCGAAATTTTTTTCTCGATAGGGATATCAAGCATTTAAAAATATCAAGAAAAAACAAATACTTTTACCAAATAACATGATGTGTAATCCATTCACTATTATTTCTATTTCAATTAGTTAATTATCCAATAAATTATTCATTTTTATAGGAAATTATTATTTGAATTGTTGCATAAAATGTATTCATCCAAACTTTATTACTCTGTATCAATAAATTGAATTAGTTAATTGAATATAGTTGTTTTTTAGATGTGTTTAACATGGAATTATTGATCAACAACGAAACCGTTTTATTTTAAAAGTTTATAAAAAACTGTAAGTAATAAATTGTTAACGTATTCTAACGAAGTTTGTGAATAAAGTTGAAGAAATCGAAATTCGGCCAAATTTTTTGAAATGAGCGCCTTTATCAAGAAGCTTTTTGGATGGTTTTCTGGTGAGGCGCCAAGCCCAAAAAAAGTAGTTCCTATATCAGATTATCGAAATACATCAAGAAACTACTTTATTGATCCCATTCGACTACAATTAAAGAATAATACACCAAGGTGTGACATTGCAATCCAAACTATTGACACAAGTTCAAAATTATCAGATGTAGCAATTGGAGAAGATACACCAATTAAAAGAATTCCGATTGAAAAGAATGGAAGAAAAATGAGAACAGGAAAAAGCGAAAAAAGCTTAACACAGAAAATGAAAGATCAAATAGAAGCCAAAGAAAATACTAAAGGCATGCCATTTGTTAATTCATTTCCAAAAACTTTTTCATCTAATACACAAACCTTAGGTTCAGACGAAAATCAACAAACCAAAGAAGAACCATCAAACGCATCATCCCAAATTTCTAAATTAGATTTACCACTTCAGCCAAATTTGCAATTTGGGCTGAACAAACCAACTGACGAAAAGCCAGCCACTGCTTCCACAAGTTTCTTCGGCGCATTAAATGGTGCAACAAATTTGAATTCATTTACTTCACTCCAACCAAAAGCAGATTCCGCCGCCAATAGCAGTGCACAAACAGAAAACAAACAAGAAGCGCAGCCTAAGCCATCTTTCTTTTCATTCCCAACTCCTGAAGCTAGCAAAGAAACTAAAGATAACTCGACAAAGAAAGAGCTTGAAACCAAACCAGTGACAGAAAATAATATATTTTTCACTCAAGCAAATGAAACTAAAGCAAATGTTGAAACCAAACCAGTGACAGAAAATAATATATTATTCACTCAAGCAAATGAAACTAAAGCAAATGTTGAAACCAAACCAGTGACAGAAAATAATATATTATTCACTCAAGCAAAAGAAACTAAATCAAATGCAGAAACCAAACCAGTGACAGAAATTACTTCATTATTCACTCAAGCAAATGAAACTAAATCAAATGCAGAAACCAAACCAGCGACAGAAAATAATATATTTTTCACTCAAGCAAATGAAACTAAATCAAATGCAGAAACCAAACCAGTGACAGAAATTACTTCATTATTCACTCAAGCAAATGAAACTAAATCAAATGCAGAAACCAAACCAGTGACAGAAAATAATATATTATTCACTCAAGCAAAAGAAACTAAATCAAATGCTGAAACCAAACCAGTGACAGAAATTACTTCATTATTCACTCAAGCAAATGAAACTAAATCAAATGCAGAAACCAAACCAGCGACAGAAATTACTTCATTATTCACTCAAGCAAATGAAACTAAAGCAAATGCAGAAACCAAACCAGTGACAGAAAATAATATATTATTCACTCAAGCAAAAGAAACTAAATCAAATGCTGAAACCAAACCAGTGACAGAAAATAATATATTTTTCACTCAAGCAAATGAAACTAAAGCAAATACTGAAACAAAACCAGCAACAGAAATTACCTCATCATTCACACAAACAAATGAAATCAAATTTGATTCCACAAAGAAAGAGACTGGAGCAATGCCAATAACAGAAAACATATCATCATTACCACAAGCAAATGAAATCAAACTTGATTCAGCTCAGGCAGCCGCAATGAAGGATCCAGAAGCGTCTGCAACAACAGCAAACGCAAACGACGCTCCAACGACCGAAAATCGAGAAGAAGCGCACACGCAAGCTGCAAGCGAACAGATATCTTCGATTCCAACAGCAGATACAAACAACCAGAACATACTCACAGAAGATAAGCCGACGTCAGACGCAAATAATGGGACGAAGTCTGGGGGTTGGAACGGCACGTTTGAAGTGCCGACCTGGAGCGGAAGCGCTTCCGCAGAAAGTGGGTGGGGCGCGCAAAGCTCCAGCGCTGGATGGGGAGATTCATCATGGGGCGGGTCCACGGGCGAATTCTGGGCCAGCGGCAATACCGAAGAATCGGTCGGCTGGGACAGCAATAGTAGTGGCGACTGGAACAGCTCCAATTGGGGCAACTTCAACGGATCAAGCTCATGGGGAGTAGATAATGCAAAATCAAACACCAATTGGCGAAAATAATATTTATCCAATAAAATAAGATAAAGTGAACTTTTTGGTTTAATTTTTTTTGAGTGTGAAAATTATATCAAAGAAATGATATCCATATTTGTAATTTAAAATTTTTGTTTAATATTTTATTCGAATTAATGAAATTAATTATTAATAATGGTCACTAATGGTAAATTATTAATTTTACATAAAAAATTATAATTCAAGTAAATAAGTTGTTTTTACTCAAATAAAATTTTTGTTTGGCAATTATTATATGTTTAATCAATTTTTCTTTACAAGTGACTTATAAAGAATTTCATGATCATATTCATGGGCATTCTCAGGATCATATACTGTTGGCGATGTTTTGTGTTGAACATACTTCATAGAGCTGAAGAATGAGCGGCCAATGACATTTTCCTTAAATATTGATAACATAACACAATCAAGTTTTTGTTTCAAGGTGATAAGTTCAACAGCTTGTAAGAGGAACCTACCAAGTCCTTTTCTAAAGTACTTTGGTTCAATTTGGATGTCGTATATAAAAGAAGATGATTCTCCATTTTCAAGTTCAAAGCGAAAATGAATAAAGCCAATAGGTTCTTTGTTAGAAAAGGCAATAAGGAACCTTGCCGATTCATGTATAAGTTCACCTTCTTTTGAATCTGGATTCCATCCCCATGTATTTTCATATATTGTTTTCATATTTGTCTCAATAAGCTTAAGCGCCCAATCTAAAATTCCTTCTGGAAATTTGTTAAAAGCAACAATTTCTGCACTGAGTCCGTTTTTGTTAAAATTTTTGAACATTGGAACAAGTGTTAATAAATCTTCTATTTGCTCACATTCTTTGATTTGTTGACGTTTTCGATTTAACATTTCTGTTTCTTTTCTACGTTCTTCCTTTCGTGCCTTGGCTTTGCTTGTAGACATTAAGATTTAACAAGACCACCAAAACGAACGTTTATTTGATAAACGGTTTTAATTAATAACGGCCGACGTGAAAGATGGAAGAAGAAGAAATAATTACAGAAGAAACAATAATAGATGTTGTGGGTGTTATACCTGCTCACTTGAAAGAATTCGAGAACATTTCAATTGATTCAGTTTCACCATCTAATATATATGTTACTATCGATGGAAACAAACTTAAAGGTAAAATAACAGATACCATCGAAACAAACCTCTTCTTTGCATTAGACCAAGAAACGCAAAATGCAACAGTAATTTCTTCTGCTGATAAAACAGTAACACTTGAAAATATATTTTATGTTCCAAAAGATGAATTTACTAAGCCATTTGTTCCAACAGATGCCATTAAAAAACCAGAGTGAAAGCTATTTGTGGTTTAAATATTGAAATAAATTTTATTAATTCAGCCAAATTGTTGTAATTTACTTTTCATTTGTTGAATGTCAACACCGGTGATCGATGCTAATTCTTGGATTTGTGAGCCTTGATCTGCTTTAAAAAATTTAACATGAGGAATAGAGTTAATACCAAAATGAGTTGTTAAATCACGGTGCTCATCAACATTTATTTTCACAAACAGTGTCTTTGGGTTTTCTGCAGCAAGAGCTGGTAAATGATCGCCCAACCGGTTACATGGTGGACACCATGTTGCAAAGAAATCTACAACAACAAGACAATTAGCTTCTGCTATTTGCCTATTCAGATCTTCAAGCTTACCGCTAAAAATAATGAGGTTGCTGGGTGTTTCAACCATTTCAAATAATTCCTTTGATCATTAACGTTCGTTTTGACCGTTTTTTTTATAATAAGAAATAACGTGTTTTTATAAATGGAGGAAGGAAAAAGAGAATATATTTCTTATAATAAAAAATTTAAACCAGGCTCTGTTGGTGTAAAATTAACATTTGCTCCAGATGAAATGGCTTTTAGCAGAGAAGATATGCCATTAAAAGCAGCTATTGCAAGAAGAGATGTATTGTTAACATTACAGCCACAAGTTGATGGAGTATCAAAAATTCCGTGGAATGGAGATGTTCATGTTTCTCATATGAAAGAACCTTATAATCCACATACAATTTATGTTTCTACAAAAAATGAAAATGATCCTGATTTCAGAAGAGATTTTTATGATCCATCTCTTCCTTGGGATGCTGCAACAACTATTGATAAAAAAAGAGAAGCTAAACAATTTCAAAATTTTACATTAAAGTCCAAGGAAAACACAATTAAAAAATCACAACCATTGGTGCAATCACCTTGTCTTGTCAAAAGGCAAAAACAATATGCTAAGAAGATCAAAGAAAATGGAATTCCTGCTGCACAGCCACCACCACAATTTGTTGTTCACAAACCAAAGATATCAAATGGATCTAAGAAAATCATTCGTAAATCAGATATAATACAGAGATACCATGATGGAACATATTCTTATTGTGATGCTCTTGGTGGGAATGCATGGTCCTGTTGTGGAAATTGTGATAAAGATTCGCCTGGATGTAGGAAGAAAAAAATTAACCAACTCACAACATTGTATGATTAATAAACTTTTATATATCAAGATTTCATTTTGAATGTAAACAATGCAAAAAGTGGGTTCTCTTCATTGAAATATTTAACAGTAACTGTTAAATTGCTGATCCTATGACTCTACTTCGGCCAACAAGTACAACACAAAGAGAAAAATCAAAAGCCATAGAATTCACAGCAAATTTAGGATTTCCACATGATAGAACTCATCTTCCTTCCAGTTGTTCAATTAATCGTTATGCATTTGAGTTATACTTAGAAAATGTTCAAAGACCAGAACTACTTAAAGCTCTTTCATCAGATCATATTGAACATGGGTTTAAAATTATTGCAGAGGCATCAAAGCAAGAAAATCTTAATGATTTACAAACCCTCATTAATCGAATATTTATATACGCATTTCTTGAAATTTTATATTCAGACAAGAACGAAAGAGCCACTCTTTTTATTCAACGCCAGTCTCATTACACCACACTCAGTGAGGATACACTTCGTCAACTTTCGAATATAAATATTGAAATGACAGATTCAAGTACAACTATCTTCGAAAATATAATGGAACCAATGAATTGTTCCTTTGGGGCAACTTTTTACAAAAATTTAGACTCTTTTATTGATGAATCCACAGCTCCCGCAATTTCACATCTTCTCAAACCTTTCTTACATTTCGACTCCGAAACAAATTCTTCTGTATGTGAGAGGTCAAAAGTTTCTTCCAATCGAAACCCTGAGCTGTGGGGACAAAATCCAAATTTCACTCCGAATTTTTTCGAAGAAATCAGTTTCTCACGCGCCAGCACAAATCCACACTTATGTGCTGCGTTTAGGATGACACGTGACATTCCAACACTGATTATTTCGAGACCAAAATTTATTGCTCCATTATTACCAACAATTACATGCCTCAACGCGCCAAAACATGTTGAGTGCGTTGCGTTAGATAAAAGTTCTCCTTCGTTTGCATACTCTGTGGGTTCGGAATTATTTTATTGCAAATGCGGAGAAATGATAAAATTAAGGTGTCATACTGAGGCTGTTTCATCATTAGCAATAAGTGATTGTGGAGAGTGGTTACTTAGCTGTGATATAATAGGAAATGTTCGTATTTCAAATCTAAAAAATTTTGATAGGTTCTGTGAATACAAAGAAACATTATCATGCCCAACTTCAACAGCATTTGCACCAAAGATCCCACATCAATTTGTTGTTGGGACACTCAATGGTGAAATATATCTATATGCAACATCAAGAAGACAGCCTCAAAGGCTATTAATTGGCCATTCCGCGGGAATAGTTTCGGTTTTGATTCATCCAAATTCAGAATATATCGCTTCAACTTCGATGGATGGTACAATTCGAATTTGGAGTATAACATTGGGCTGCTGCGTAAGATTATTCAAGGCTGCTGGTAAGACCCCTACTTCTTTAAGATTCTCCCACTCAGGAAAATGGGTAATGTCGACTTCTTCAAGGGGGAACTTAACGGTTTTGGACATAGGAAGTGGCAAAACCGTCAAGACGATCAAACCGTCAGATCATTCAATTGTTGATGCGGTTTTTGTGGCCAATGATAAACTTGTTGTTTGCTATGATAAAACAGGGAACTTCTGGTTTTGGGAAACGCACGAAACTTATGGTGCTCAAGTGGCGTCCGTTAGAATCGATAGAATAAGAATAGCTTGTATGACTGGTTTAGATGGAGATGAAATCAGATTGGTTGGATGCAACAAACAATAGCAGAAGTAGTGCCTTCAGTTAGTTTTGTTAGTTAACATTGTTTATATGTTTTGAATGTTTTTTAAAATAAATATGAATGAATTTTTTTTTCAAACCACAAAAGAATTTTTGTGCTTTTGCCATAGATAGCAAGAAAAACATTTAATTTGTTTCTATATATCAATGAATTTAGTTTCTCTTCAAAGAGTTTAGGTACTGTCACTTTTGAAAACCAAAAAATTCACAGAAAAAGTTTGTTCTTATTAAAATTTTTCAACAGTATCACCCTCACTTTTTGAAAGCAATTGCTTTCAAATTATTTGATGAAAAGTGCTGGATTCTATTTTTGATAAGCATCAGACAGAAGTAACTTTTGTAATTTCTCGTTAATATTTGGTCCAACAAAACATCATGTCATTCGATAATGTATGGTATACCTTGCAAGGTTTTTCTCTTCATTAGTATCATATCCTTTGTTGCTCTTCTAATTTGCGTGCTAATGGATGACCTAATCCTTGCGGTTTATATACTGTGAGTAAAATATTTGGTTCAAGTGGATCTGCTGGTTGTGAATTAACTTTATCCAAACCATCCGTGACGACCGTTACATCATTAAAATAGCCAATTTCTAAAGTTTACATTTTATAAAATTTACCAACGTTGGTTAAAAAGTAACAAAAATTTCCCAGAAAAATTTGAATAATGTCATTTCAAATAATAACTGATTCAAATTTTGAGTGTCAATTCGATTGAAAGAAACGGTCCGGAAATTCATAGCCCCCAAAACGTTTACCAAAATTGGATGGAATCCTCTCAATTTCCATAACTTTTCACTTTATGTTACAAACGTCTTTAAAAACGTTATCGTTGGGAACGAGCATTGAAAACCATTCGTTTTTTGACGGTTTTACACAATTTCTTTTTGTCCGATTTGAATTTATTCATTTTGTTTAATGTCCAACAAAAGGCAAGAACTCTGTCAGCAAATCTTAAAGTTACGTCAAAAGCAAGAAGGATTGAAAAAATCAATCACAGACCTTGGAACAAGGAAAAAAAAACTTATTTCATCTTATAATTTGCTCAATAGTGTAATTGATGCAAAGGTTTCTTATCACATCCTAAACAAGTTAAAGAACACCCAGATTGATACATGTACGAAATCATATAAGGAAGAAAAGGAACTTCAATCATCATTAAGAGAAAATTTATTTGACTTATCAAAGAAAAGAGTTTCAACAGAAAAAAAGATCAACGCAGAATTTAAAGCAAGGTCAGCAAGCATAGAGCACCTTGAAGAAGTATGTCTCAGAGAGTTCCAAACTCGAACAAGTTATCACCAATTAATCCACGAACTCTCAAAAGAGCTACAAAAGGTTGCCAAAAACCCAGAGCTCTACGTCAAAATCGAGGAATGCTGTTCAAAGTGTAGCGATTTTTCATTAAACATATTGAAAATTCAAAGAGAACTCGATGGTCTCAAGACAAGATCAAAGAAACTACACAACGCTCTCAAGTGCAAAGACAATGCCAAAGTTGTATCGCTTCCCAAACGAAAAATCAGTCCAATAATTCAAACATCAAAGCTTGTACAAAATGAAGAAAAGATAAGTGTTTTAGCTTGATATTAACATTCATTCTTTTCCAAAATTGTTTTAAGTAAAATTCCACATTAGTAAAGTTTCCTAACAAAAATTGAGGGAAAATTTTATCTAAACGTATTTCCCTATGGCCATAAAAACCGTCGCATCAACTCATTTATCGTCATGTATTCAAATTTTCAGAAGAATGATCGGATATTTGTGAGGAAAACGATCCGCAACATAAAACTTGTAAATTCTGGTTAAATTTTCGTTAATTATACAAACAATATTTCTTATTATTACTATGTGTTATTTTCTTCTTCTTCCTCTAGTAAACGCTCTTGTAATATATTTGCTTTGTCTATTGCCCATGCATCTTTGAAACATTCATATTTCACTATTTCTTCGAATGTTGGCCTTTTCGATGGATCCTTATTGAGTGTTCCTTCCAAAAGAAGCTTCAAAGAAGGATCAAGCTGAACATCATCTCCAAACTCAAGTTCTTCCTTTTCTAATAATTGTGTGACTATGATAATTGTGTTTGCAAGTGTTATTCCCTGCGCTTTCTGTAGGTTAAATGGTAAATAACCAAAGATTGCAAAATATAATGAAACTCCATATGACCATACATCTGTTTGTTTTGGGTAAAAAGGGTTTCCACTGCACTCCTCTGGTGAGAGGAATGCTGGAGAACCTTTTGTGTCACAAAGCATCTGATCTGCAGATTGGAGTTCATAAGAATCTGATAAATCTGAAATAACAAAATACTCTTCAGTAAAGCTTAATATGTTATCTGGTTTTACATCGCGATGGACAATGTTGTTTGCATGAAGTACTCTAAGTGCTTCTGCAACTTGATGGAAACAAATAAGAATTGATTCATATGATATTGTTTTGTTTATAATTTGTGATTGAAGTGTTCCATTTTGTGCATACGGCATGATTATTATATAAGAATTTGGCATATCAATAACTTCAATTATTGAGAGAATATACCTATGTGGAACTTTGGATAGAACATCAATTTGTCTGTTGATTGCCATATATAACGGTTCTTCTCCAAAAGATTGTCTGTATAATTGAGGTGTATTATAAACCTTAGCAGCGAAATGATCTTTTGTATTTTGATTTTCTACTACGTAAACATGACTCATTGCTCCTTTTCCAATTTCTTTTAGGAATTTATATTCAAGGACACATGAATTTTCGAGATCTGTTTCAACATTTGGAGTTGATCCTTGAACCAAAATTTCTTGATAAAGAAGTTCGTTATTTTTTTTGGTATCCTTTGTTTCAATGTCTATATCATCTAACCATGAAGAACAGCAGCCCATTTCCGAATTTCGTTCCCGTAATAAAATACGTTAAAATCATTTCACTTATTTTCGCCAAACGATTAATCGGTTGATCTAAACAAAATATTTCATTTCATATATAATTATTCGGAAATTTTCTTTTTTATTGTTCCTTTATATATAAAAATCATTTCCCTTTTATGTTATTTACTAATTAAGCAGCGCTGCTTTTTATGCATTAGTTGTGTTATAATATTAAAATATTTAATCAAAATGAGTAACTTCGAGGAAGAGATTGAAATTCAGAAGCAGTAATTTCACGAAACATGGGTTCATTCGGTTTTGTATTTCGGATTGGTGTTGATTTTTTAATTGGCATTGGAGATGAAATTAGTGTAACTTGTTTTTCTACTTGCGAATTCCGAGGGTATGTTATTTCATTGTTAGGAGCGAGTGAAATAGGCATTCCGCATAAGACTCCATATTTTTTCAATTCGTCATGCATAAGTTATACATTTTACGGTCATTGTTTTACACATTTTCATTTTGATTTAAGTGAATTCATTTCATTGTTTATTGCTTATTCATTGATTTTCCAGCCTTTAAAACCTCATCCACCAAAAGTAATTGTGTTGCGACAAGAGGAGCCGATTGTATTTGATTCTTCTTCACGCAGTAATTGTCCCAAATTCCTTTCGTCTTCGGGTCCATCATTTCACCATTATCGATATCGATTCCGACGATTTGTTTTTTGTCTGCTGCGTTTTGTAGCGCAACTATTACATCGACAGCGTCGTGTCCTGCGTTGTGCGCGATGACACGAGGGATTTCAAGAACAGCCTCAGCGAATGCTTCGACGCCGAGCCTCTTCTTTCCGTCGACGTTCTTCTTGTACTCGTGCAAGTGCGCGGAGAGTGCCGCTTCGAATGCACCGGCTCCGACAATGACTGCCTCATCTGCGATCGCATTGTTGACAGCTCGAAGTCCGTCACGGATTGCGTCCTGCATTTGTTTGATGGTGTGGCTGTTCGGGCCTTTGATTAAGATGGAAACGGACTTTGGATTCTTCAGATCTTCAACAAATGTAAAATGATCTTCGCCTAAAATAGTCTCCCAGACATGCCCGGCCCATCCAAGGCAGTCCTTGGTGAGGTTCTCGACACTGTTTGTTTCGATGGTGCCACATGCTTCATGTAATCGTTCCATATTGCGACGTTTGGCACGACGTAATGCGGAAATTCCGGCTCTGTAAAACATTTCTAATGAAGGTGGGTCGATGCCTTTCATGTTAATGACAAGGAAATCTTCGCCATTCTTGCATACCTCATTCTTTAAGTCAATGATGGCTTGAACCTTCTTGTCTACAAATGAACGCTCGGCTTTGACAAGCTTTTCGCGATTGACCGCGTTGGTTGCATTAAGAGATGTGTTAACTTCGGTATTTTCAAATTCTAGTGAGACATTAAGCGCTAAGATATAACAGTTGTGAAGGTTGCGCTTCATTAATGGATGACGAAGTCCATGATCTAATACTAAGCCTTTGACTAATTGTGTATCATTTGCTAATTTGGTAAGCATGGAAAGTTGCTCAACCATAAGAAGATCGGCCGGTCCTTTCTCTGGTTTGATTGTTAAGACAGCGTCAGTAACAATCTCCGCTAATTGATTAACTAAATCTTGTGGAAGTTTGGTGCCAATCGAGGTGCGAGCAACTTCAAGAAGAACATCACGATTGTTTTGGTCAATTTTAGTTTTGAATGAATCAAGGAATCGTAATGCTTCTTCACGAGCTTCTTCAAGACCATTTGTTAATACACGTGGATGAACACCTTCGGCAAGACGACGCTCACAGTTCTTAAGAATACCATCAATTAAAACTATAGTGGATGTAGTACCATCACCAGTATTATCATCTTGGGCAACAGCTGCTCGTGCTATAAGCATAGCTGTTGGGTGGATGATGGTGAGGTTCTTGAGAAGAACATTGCCATCTTTTGTAAGTTGGATATCACCTGCACCGCCAACAAGCATCTTTAATGTGCCTGCTGGACCAAGATTAGTTTTCAGTATATCTGCTAAGCTGTGAGAAGCGTTTAAGTTCATGGTCAGTGCTTGATCACGTCTGTAGAGTTCAGCTTGTTGGTTAAGCTGGGAAACAGCTGCCATTGTTCAGTAAAGTGGCCGAAGAGACCGTTTATGATGTTCACTTTTCATTTAACATCTTACTTTTTCAATGCTTAACAAGACCCAAAATTTTGCTTGAACAAAGAGAAAAATCTTTCATTTGTGGCATATCCAAAAATATTTGTATCAAAATTCTTTTTGATTTTATTGGCTAAAACTGTGTTCATTAATAATCTCGGCTAATTTGCTGTTGTAACTTTGTTCTTATATGAATTTTGAAAACACATTATAAAAGAATATTTATACTGGTAAAAATTAATATTATCAAAATTTATTTCTCTTACATGTTGGGAATAATTATTTTACCAGATCCTTTGTTGAAAGTGTTTTGTAGAATGAATATTCAATAGGTGATAACTCTGTACGAGATCAGTATATCAACGATATTAATTGAAGCAAAAATATCCTAACAAAATTCATATGAACATTATTTCAAGAAATGTGTTAAATTATTGGATTCAAGTTCATTTTTCTTCAAATAATGATTTTTATTGACCACTGAAGAACAGATTATTTTCAGATCTTAAAAGAACCACTTAAAATTTTGTTAGAAAAAATAATTACTTGTAATATTGATGCCCATTAGAATTCCCTTTTGTTCAATAAAGAATTTAATAAATGAATATCTTTCACAAAGTGTTGGCTCATTCAAATTTATCTGCATGAAACAAGTTCAAAAGGAGATGTATCAATACTTATTTTAAATTAAGTATTCACCAAACAATAAATTATTAAGTACTATATCTATAGTAATGATTATCATATCAATGCAATTTACCCTATGTATCCTATTCAACAGCTGTATGTCGTTTCATACCCAAACCACCCCAATTTGCCGACAAACTTACACAATATGTAGAGTCTTGGGAAAAACCCTGTCTAATTCATTAAATAAATATTAATTGTTTAGGTGTAACCTAATTGTTTGGGAAGAGATGGGCGAGGGTGGGTAGCTCTGTATTATCCTCCGATGTTCGAGTTATTATTTTGTAATGAGTTTTTAAATTAATTTTCAAACCTAGTTTTCGTATTCAGAATAAATTTTATTCCCACATATCAATTTATTTTAAAATAATCAATTCTATTATTTATTGATTAAGGTTCGTTCTTCTTCTCATATATTGATCATTCAATAATACTTGATTAAATGATTCCCAATTTTATTTTTGTTGCAAGACTCATATCAATTTGATACATGTATCTATATGCATATTGTTTTCCACTAAAGGTTTCATTCCTGCAGCCATAAAAGATTTTATTACTTGATAGTGTACTGTTGATTGTCTCCATGAATTTGCTTTTGGTCCTTTTGATATTTTAGGTAATGTCTTCTGACTAATGATGGATCAGTGTTAAATATGTTCCCAACAATCGTAAATTTCTTGGGATTATCTTCAATTTCTTTACTAATAATCCAAATTTGTTCACGTAATTTAGCATTTTTAAAATCTTCACTGTCGATAATGTCACAACCATTTAAGCCAACATCTTTAATATCTAGTAGCTTTAATTCGTCTGGGTTTTTTGCGGGAGAAAGTTGACATCGAGGGTTTTTTTGCTTCATCAATAAAAAATATTTTTGAATCAACTCATAGAATATTTTGAATCCCACATTTTTAACAGAAAATATAAATGAATAGTTTATTCTAACTTTTTCGTGCAAAGACAAGGTTTTCCCTGTGCTCTAGTTATTTTGAAATATCAAATTATTAAAATAAATTTTAAATAAAACAAATAAATATTTTTATTATTAATATCAATTCCTTCTTGTTCAAGAAGTAATTTAACTATTTCTATATGACCTTTTGAAGATGCCCAAATAAGTGCTGTATTAAATAATTTAAATAATTTCCAAATATTATTTTGAAATAAAAAATTATTTAAATAAATTTTAAATAAAATAAATGTATATTTTTGGCATTAATATCAATTCCTTCTTGTTCAAGAAGTAATTTAACTATTTCTGTATGACCTTTTTCAGAAGCAATCATAAGTGCTGTTTTAAATAATTTATATAAATTCCAAATATTATTTTGAAATATTAAATTTTTAAAATAAGTATCAAATAAAATAAAGAGATATCTCCTGCATTAACATTAATTCCTTTTTGCCCCAAAATAAATTTAAATAGTTCAATATTTCCTAAAACTGAGGAGAAAGATAAAATATCATTTGGAATTTGAATGTCTTTGAGGAAATGTTTGAAAAGATATATATTTCCAATTTCTACAGTTTTATTAATAATTGCATTATTAATATGCATTCCTTCTTTTTGTAAAAATATTAAAATTTCATAATTATTGTATAAAATGCATTTCACTCCCAAATTTTCGAAGAAAGAGTTTTCAGATTCTTTATAATCATCATAAAAATCATCAGAATATGAATCATAGCTAGATGAATATTGATCTTGATTTTCTTTAATTTTATTCTCATAAATGTATTTAAAAATATTATTTTTATGGAACATAATCGCTGTTTCAAGAGTATCCTCAAAAGATGAATGATTTTGTTCACATAAATGAATGATTTCTTCATTCCCACCTGCAACTGCATATTTACCTGTGTTTTCTACATTTGCACCATTCATAAGTAAATATTTAAAGCATTTAATTGATCCAAAAAATGCTGCATAATCAATTAATGTAACATTTCTTTGATTAACAAATGAACATATTTCATAAAGTGATGGTTCAATTATTTGGTTAAAATCAAAATTTGTTTCTGATGATATTTCTTGAAGTTTTTCGATTTCATCATTTCGAATTATTTGTGCAATTTCTTTCCGATTAACTCCTTCTTTAATATATTGTTTATGAAGTTCCCAATTATCCTTTGATAGTTCTTCGTAGTTTTTTCTAAAATTTTTTTCAAAAGGATCACCATATTTTACTATGTTTTTACTTTCTGTTTTATAATGTGCAAAATAATTTGTATAAATGTTTTTAGTAATATTTGAATCAATTAAATTTCGTTCAATCATTTTACAAATCAAATAATATGATTCTTGTGTATTAATATTACTTATATAATTACAGAATATTTTAACAATTTTAGGAGTGTTTTGATTAATTTCTTCTTCTTTTATCTGAATTGTTTCTAAATAATTTAAATACAAATCATTTATATCTTTTCTTGAATAGAATGCAGAATAAATTAATTCACTAATAATTAAATTAAATGAATATGGTTAATTTAAATCAAATAATTTCTTTGTTTGATCAATGGAAAAATCAAAATTTTCTTTTGTTAAACCAAAAATGATTTGCTCAAGGTTAGAAAGCATTTCGATGTAGATAGATTGACTTTTAATTTCTTCATTATTTATAATATAATTTGACATTATAAATGGGATTGAGATGTTCTAAAATGGTTATAGTTATAATGAGGTCAAAATGTCAAAACCGATGAAATTTAACACCAACTTAGAAAGTGACAAATCATGATGATTTATGTGTCTAACTCGTAGTAGGTTCAGATTTAATCTCTCCAACTTTGCATATCTCAGTTAAGATACAAGTTCTACCTAATACAAAATTTTAATTTTCTTTTTTCTTCAAAATTATGAAATTATTCTCAAGATCTAACTAAACTTTGATACAAGCTTCACCACGCCAAATATGTAAATGTATTATAAATGAAATTACTCAATTTTTAATGAAAAATATTATTACTTCTGCAGATCAAAAATAAACGGCTTTTTCTGGTGAAAAGTGTCATTTTTTGATAAGATATTGAATTTGTTTTTCAACTTGATGAATTCATTTGATATCAAATTTGTTCCATTAAATAACCATTTTGTACTAATAAAAATTTCTCTATAATTATTTAGTGTACAATATACTAAATTAGTACTGTTTATATCTTTTCTTTTCAAATATAATTTAACACCAAATCCTGCTAACATTTTAACTCGTTCAATATTATTATTATTAACTGAGTTATATAAATCTATTAAATCTTCAGTATCAGATTTTCTGGATAAAATTTCTTGATAAATTGGATTATCTTTGCAAGGATAATTATTGGCATTTTTAAGTGATGTCCGTACTAAAATATGAAATTTTACATATTTTGGATTAGTATTCCCATAATATTTATTATGAATTACATCTTGCATCCAATAAACTCCTTTTGAATTTGGAATAAATATATTAAAATTATTTTCAATAATTTTTTTTATCATTTCAGGTTTGTAATTCTTTGAAAAAATATCTAATATTGTTCTTCCGTCTTTAGTAGGAACTTGTATATCTTACCCATTTTCAATAAATACATGAAAATCATAGCTTTTCTCAATTAAATGAAATGGAAGGAGTCCATTAGAATCATAACATGAAAGATTTGCCCTATATTTTTTAATAAGAAGCTCAATAACTTGTATGCTTGAGCTTTGGGCAGCTATATGTAATAAGCTTTTTCCGTTATCTTTTAATTCTAATACCAAGGGCATATTATATATCAAATATTCAATTATATCAGTTTGAGAATTTTCAACTGCTGTAAATATTGTTTGCTCTTTATAATTCTTAGGTGTAACTGGGTGATCAAATTTAATATCAAGTGCTCGGATTTTATTGAAACTTTCTGAAAAATTACGTAAATTTTCTGGGGTATTTAAACGATCAAAAAAACCATGATTAAAAATTATTTTTTGCTGTGGTGAGTGAATGACATACATATGTTGGTACTTCAGAAGCTTGTCTCATACGAAGACTTGTAACTTCTGGACTTGTAAAATTAATTGGTTCAGGTGTAAATCCTGTTCCTTTTATTTCATTGCTATTAAATATACTATAATAAAGTTCAGAATCAACAATTGGCGATAAATATGTTGAATCATCTATTTGAACACGCATCGCTGATAACACGATTTGGACTTTGTTCTTTGCATCACTTGATGATTTTGCATTTCGAATAATCCCTAAGATGATTGAAGCTGCTTCAGGTTTTGTTATATACCCAACATCTCGATTGAAACCAGCAATGATATAAATATTAACTTTTTTATAAAAATTGTCATTGCAAAAGAAAAAATAGGCAGATCTTAACATTATATAATATTCTATAGAATCCGTACCAAAACAATGCATACTAAACCTTCTAAACCATTCATATACTTTTGGTGTTTGGGTATTATATTTATTAAAGGGTGCTGTTGGATTTTGACCCATATTTATGAAATAACTTTACAATCTTAACTAAATTCTGTTTGTTCGCAATTTCCAAAGGTGTAGTTTTAAAAACGATGAATAAACTCCAAAAACATCATATGAATTTTATATTTAATTTTTGTAATAATTGATTCTTTCGTTAGTAGTAACTTGACAACTTCGATTAAATTCACTTCTACATGTGTAAAGGTGACCAATTAGTACAAAATTGATTCCATCATCATAACATAAATTTACTTCGATTCAATTATCATTTAGTAAAATTTGAATAATTTCCAAATTTTCTTCTTCTGTTAATGTCGACCATTTTCAGCTGTTACATCACATTCATTATTATTTAAACCTTTATGTGCTAATAATAAAAATATCGAAACAATCCGTTCAGAAGTCAATTCTATATCTGCGTTTTATTTTAATGTCATAATCTTTCAAAAAAAATACAAAATTTTTTACAGAATGATTTTTAAATATATCAAATATATAAAAAGTTTTTTAAGCAATTTGACGAAAGGCATTAATATGAATATTTTCATTAATAATTCATAAAACATAATTTTGTTTCGATAGTTATATATAAAATTTTTGTTAGTACAAAATGGTTATTTAATGGAACAAATTTGATATCAAATGAATTCAATATCTTATACCTTTTTCACTTCATCTTGTCGTTTTTCAAAATCAATTTGTCATAAGTATAATATTTTATTATATTTTAATAAAAGCACATTTAAAACCCATTTTAAAATGAATAATGTGTAAAAAGGTATTTTTTTTAAATAATTGAAATTAATTATATTTATTTAACTCATCAAATTTTAAATTTTTTTTTAAAAATCGTGATATTATTTAACACATTGTGTACAATAAATGCTTCATAGAATTTTATGATTCCGATAGAATAATTACATTATATATACAAATTATAAAATAAAAATGAATTTGAACTTTTTTTAATTATAAATATTTCAAGCTTATGGGTCTTATTTCATCTGTTATCCGACTTTTTAATTTTGCTAAATCTTCAAAATTTGTTTTCATCAAAATTCAAAGAACTTTTAAATTATTCACTGATCAATTTATGGATACACTCAATTACCACACAATTTTCAATTTTTTGAGAATTGAACTGATTCCTTTCCAAAAGTTGATTTTCAACTCACCTCACATTCTATTCATATTACTTAAATATGAAACACTATTCGCCGAAGGAAAAGGACATTGATACTCTCCTCAATACAATGCTTTCAGGAGGAGATCCATACATACATAATTGTTGGAAAGGCATTAGGTATGTCGAAGAGAACACTTCAGCGCTACATGATCAAGATCTATGAAAACAATTTTATTGCTCGGGAGCCTTCAAAGAGGGGTGGTGCTCACAACATAAAGATTAACGATGAAATTGAAGATTGGATGATTCAATTTGTTGAAGAATACAGCTCAACCACTATTCAAATCATTAAAAGACAACATGTGCGCTGCCTTTCCGCAACAAGGTTTGGATAACATTTCTCTTACGAAGATTCACAATCACCTTGATGCCAAATTGCTTTCAAACAAAAAGCAGCGCTACATTGCTCCAGATGCTAATTCCGATGAAACACTTCGTTTGAGGGCGGAATACGTCAATGAACTTACAAACTTGGACGTGAATATACATCAAATTTATATCGATGAAACTAATTTCACCATAATGACCAGGAGGAATTATGGTAGATCAAAAGTTGGGACAAGAGCAGTTCAGCCTTCCGTAATCGATGGCTGCAAAAAAGTAAATATAATTGCAGCAGTGAGTCCAAGCTTTGGTTAAGTGTATCATGAAAGAACACTTGAAAACGTAACAAAAAATGTATTTGACCAATACATTAAGGACTTAATTGAAATTTCGAAAAGAGAACACTCAAATGAACGTTTTGTGTTCATCATGGACAATGCAAGAGTACATCAAAAAGATGAAGTAACCGCTCTTTGTACTGGTGAATATATTCGTTTCCTATTCCTTGCTCCTTACTCACCCTATCTGAATCCAATTGAAAGGTGTTTTAGCCAAATAAAAGCTCATGTAAAAGAATGGTTAGCACGAAACAATGATAGGTTAGTAGCAACAGGCGATCTAGCTTGGGGACAAAAAGGTGCAGCAAGATCTCATATTCTTGATGAAGCAATCCAATCTTCAATTGGAACAATTACCAAAGAAAATGTTCAAAAATATTTGAACTACTCACGCAAATACTATCAAAAGATATTTTTGATGGAACCAATTTTGGATGAATAAAGTTATTCATCGAGAAAAATTATTTTTTTGTTTTTTTTCAATATTTTTTCTATGTTTACAAATATTTTAATATTATGGCCAAAAAATATAATTAAATAAGATTTAATTATTTGCTCAAATCATAAAATTCCCCGAAGTATTCATTGTACACATAGTGTTGGATAATATTAAGATTTTTTATAAATTTAAAATTTGATGGAATAAATAATATAATCAAATGCACTTCTACCATGGTAATAATTTAATGTATGAAAAATTTTTAGGCAATCATAGTGCGCATCAACGATGAGCCCATCGACCAAAGCTAATACCATGCGTTCGACACCTTTAATGGCGATGTCCTGAACGTCCTCAGCTGCATGTCTTGCATCGAGAGCCTTATCATGTTGAGTAAGATCATCGATGATGAGTACTAGCTTATGAGCACTTCAGCGAAGCAAATCGCTACATTTGTCCTCGGCAAGTCTCCATGCTGTCAAAGCTAGAGCCAAAGCGCCCCGGAGATGTTCAAGATATTTGACAAGAGTGACTTCCAAAGAGACCAGAGAGTGAGAAACTTATTTGGTGACTTCCAATGGATGCCGTATGAGGACGTGATCGTCTCTTGTACGTCGAGCTTTCACAGTTCGTGGGTTTCGTGCAGAGGTCGGTCGCGTTCGGCGAGGTGTCGAACATCCTCCTCGACCTGCAGTCGATGAGAGGGTTCGGGGCATCATGGTCGGTGCTATAGTTCGTATTCGCGCTGATTGCATCATCAAAGGAGAAGAGAGCGCGTGCCGGTTCCGCGCTGCAGGAGTTCAGAAAGAGTGTGTGTCGGTGTGCGCTGCTGCTGGAGACGAGGAAGAAGGCGCCTAACGAGGTGATGTATATACTCGACAGGATAAACTTGCACTTGAGGACGAACTTCAATTGCTTGAAGGAGGAGAGTATGTAGTTTAAGACCGTGAGCGACCTAATGACGTTAATATTCCATATGTCGACAATGGAGCCAATAATAGCAAAGAAAAAATCAAGTTCACTATTACAAACGATCTTATTTAGGCACATTTTAATTTTTTGTGCAGATATTTCACATAGCATAACAGACGTTCTTTTAATTTTTTTTTGTTTGCCATTGGTTCCTATTCACTATTTAATTTAAAGTTTGCTTTTTAATTAAATATATTGATCCAAATTTAATTTTTAGATTCAAACTCAAATATTGAATATTTTATTGTACACAATGTGTTAAATAATATCACGATTTTTAAAAAAAAATTTAAAATTTGATGAGTTAAATAAATATAATTAATTTCAATTATTTAAAAAAAATACCTTTTTACACATTATTCATTTTAAAATGGGTTTTAAATGTGCTTTTATTAAAATATAATAAAATATTATACTTATGACAAATTGATTTTGAAAAACGACAAGATGAAGTGAAAAAGGTATAAGATATTGAATTCATTTGATATCAAATTTGTTCCATTAAATAACCATTTTGTACTAACAAAAAATTTTATATATAACTATCGAAACAAAATTATGTTTTATGAATTATTAATGAAAATATTCATATTAATGCCTTTCGTCAAATTGCTTAAAAAACTTTTTATATATTTGATATATTTAAAAATCATTCTGTAAAAAATTTTGTATTTTTTTTTGAAAGATTATGACATTAAAATAAAACGCAGATATAGAATTGACTTCTGAACGGATTGTTTCGATATTTTTATTATTAGCACATAAAGGTTTAAATAATAATGAATGTGATGTAACAGCTGAAAATGGTCGACATTAACAGAAGAAGAAAATTTGGAAATTATTCAAATTTACTAAATGATAATTGAATCGAAGTAAATTTATGTTATGATGATGGAATCAATTTTGTACTAATTGGTCACCTTTACACATGTAGAAGTGAATTTAATCGAAGTTGTCAAGTTACTACTAACGAAAGAATCAATTATTACAAAAATTAAATATAAAATTCATACAATAAACACACGGCCACAAAGAGTCTTTTTTCGATAGTAGTTATTGTGCGGTTGGCCATTTCCGATATTTTCTCTTCTTTTCATCTGGTCTATGATGCCGTTTACTTTTTCACAAATGTTGGGGAATTTAAGAGTGGTTCAGACTCTTGAAGATGTCCCTTCATAAAATTTGTAATTACTTTTTCGAGCATATACACTCAAAATATAAATAAAATTTTATAGTAAAAATTATTTGGCTAGATTCGGATTATTTGAGTATATGACTTTTATTTATATAAATTGAATATTTCGAAATTTGATCAAAAAATTATGAAATAATTTTTTGATTGTTTATACATATTAATATTATATAGCATAACATTGCTTAATCTATCATTGGGTTTTTTCTAGAAATATTATTGATTTTGAGAAAAAGTACATTTATTATGAAAATTTACATGCCAAAAGATCATCATAACTCTAGAAACTCACCCTTTTTTTCTCTTTAAAATTTTATATAAGCATTTATATATACTAAATTTAATTAATTTGAAATATTTAAAGATTTCTTTAGATTTCTTCTGCTGAATTTAGAGAAAAAGTAGTATTTTGCACGCCGGTTTAAAAACCGTAATCTCTTGAATAATACAAGGGTTAACTTTGTTAGGTTACTCAAAAGCGAATTCATAAAAACAGTGATCAGTCACAGAATTACTAATTTTGAAAATATTTCTTTTGTTCGTGATGGCTTCAAAAAGTGGATCTTTCACAATTAAATGAATAAACCTTTCAATTGAGTATAATAAACCATTTAAATTTCCATAAAAAGTGCCATCAAGATGGATACTAAAGATCCAACCTATCTTTTCAATCTCATATATGAGGAAGACATAAAATGAATCAATCTGGAAAAAAATATTGTGCTTGGACATTGAAAGAAGATAAAAAACTTAAAGATCTATACAGCAGCTTTAAGGGTGATCTCAATAAATAAATGAAATATTATCCTTATCGCTCTCCAGAGTCAAAAATGAACGTTAAGTAAAATTCTTAACTCTACTTCGCTATTTTTTTTGTGAGAATAATTGATCGGAATCACTCTGAAATTTACAGAAAAATATCGTCAACGATAGAAAGAGCGGTTGTAGGATGCCTGGGTACCCGAACTGAGAATATAAGCATATTCCGCTGAATTTTTTGCTTTTCATTAAGTTCTTATCATCAATTAAGTAAAAATCTGTTTTCGAATTGAGGAAATAATATACGGATCAAAATGTGTTTTTTTTAAAGTCCAATCTTAGTTATTCGTATAAAACCTATCGGTTAACCGACCAGACAACTCGTTCTTTATCAGAATTTTTGAAAGGTATTAGCGGTTTTAACTTTTTGATTCAAACTCATTGACGCGTCAAATGCTTTCTAAGAAAACTTTAGGTACAATTACCCAATTAATATCAATTCTTTTGGCACTACTCTGTATCATTGTATCCATTATCAGGATGTGTTTATATCCTTTTATTGTCATTATTATGCCATCGATATTTGTATTCATTATAGCCCTTCTTCTCCTTATTTCAGAACTATATGTCTTCACAATTTTCCGTTATTTTGGCTTGTTCTGCAAGATTTGGGGAAAGGCGATCATGTATTTCATAATTGGTGCTTTAATCTATATGAAGCCTGGATTTTGTATGCCTGTATCAATTGTTCTTTGGATTTTCACAGTGATTTATGTTGTTCTCAACTTTGTATTACCTGGAGCATCACTTCCATTTTTCCAAAGGAAGAGCCCACCAACGATTGGAACTACTAACAATGATTATTATGATACTGCTGAAGTTCTCATCTAAAAATTCATGCCATTTGTTTTTTATTTAGTGCTCTTCTCGAACGGTTTTATGTGTTTTGAATGGTTTATTTTGTACGAAAAAACGTTTTTTCGAACATTTTGCATGGAACAAACTCAACTTTTAAATGAACAAATAGATTCTTTGCTTAAATATGACTCACCTGTTTTGGTTGAGAACCTGAATTCTACAAAAAGGATTCCTCCGACAGGAGATATAAAAGAAATTAATATTAATACTAATTTTCTTGATAATTTTTTCACACCAAAAACATTTATAAAGGGATCACAAAAATTTGCACAACATGTAAGTACAATTCCTTCATCCAGAAATGACGTTTTAAAACTTGAAGAAGATCTTGATAATCTCCTCGTTACCAAAAGAGCTCAGAACAAAGGAATTTGTCCAGTTAGGTCACAAATTTATGAGGATTGTATGAACGAGATAATTCGACAAGTTTCCATTGAAATGCCAGAACGTGGTGAATTATTATTAGATATTCGTGATGAATTTAATAAAACAATCCAATCATACGAAAGAATGTATGAATCCTCAGTGTCACATGGGATAAGAAAAGCAATTCATAGAGAACAATACAAAAATGAATTAAAAAAAAGTAATGAACAACTCGAAAAAGAAATAGAAAATTTCGAAACAAAAATCAAAGAACTCCAAAACAAAATCGAAGAAACTGAGAAAAATGAAATGATTGAAGCGGAAGAAAAAGAAAGAGAGCACAGGGAAAAAGTGAATGAGCTTAAAGAAGAAAACACGAACTTAAGGAAAAAACTCGAGCAATTATATACACCGGATTTTGCAACATAATAATCTTTTTAAATGTGTTACTAATAAAATCTAATAACAAAATATTTCCAAAATTTTTACTTGTTTCTTAAAAGCTTTCTCACTTAAATATAAATGATAAGATTATTCACTTGTCACGAAGCACACACAAGCAAAATTTTGGGACTTAAGGAAAAGTGACAGGTGGGGTATCCTGCACATGTATTGATTTATAACTTTTGTTTTTTGACATCTGTTGGGGATTAACTTGGGCTTAAGAGCGAAGGTCTAATAATTTAGTATCTTTTGTTGCCACAAGTTTACTTCTTGAACGAGAAGGAATGAATGTTAATGCTGCAGGTATTTGTTTGTTTTATTTGTAATTTATTTTGATAATTTAATATTTATAAAAAATAATTGAAAATTATTTAAATTATTTGTAACAGCACTTATGTAGGCATTTGAAAAAGGTCATATAGAAATAGTCAAATTACTTCTTGAACAAGAAGGAATTGATATTACTGCTAAAGATATTTATTTGTTTTATTTGAGATTTATTTTAATAATATAATATTTCAAAATAATATTTGGATTTTATTTAAATTATTTGAAACAGCACTTATGATAGCACTTAAAAAAACCAACTAATGGAGATCGCACAAAAAAAACCCCTCAATTTTGCAAGTCAAATTTTCGCTCAAAATTTTCAATGCATACCGTCTTTTGGGGTGGGTGTGGCTATCGTTACTCTTTGAATATTCAAAAAGTCAAGTTTTCAAGTACTTTGAATGGGTGGCATTGTCCACCCCAGATAACACATGAGTGCTGAAAGAACTGCTGAAACAATCAAGGAAATTGTCACGCAAATGAAGAATGCATTCGGAAGTGACCATAATTTCAAAAGCAAAGAAGATAAAGAAAATTTCCAAGAACTGTATGATCAATGGAAGTCATTTTTCGACAGTGTTTCCAATGCACCAGATAAAAGACAAGTAATACTAGACTTCGCCGAAAGGGAAAAAAAGACCATGCGTGTTATTACTGAGTGTATTGTTGATCCTGCCAATGATATCTATGGAAAGAATGTTAATCTTCTTCTGAACGATGTTGTCAAAACCAAAAATATTGAGTTAATGGGCGTAGTAAGAAAATTAGGTTCATTCTCACCACTCACTAATAACAAAGAACCACCACCAATCAAAGAGACAATCCATGAATTCCGAGCACTTTCCAAAGATCTTGGCTTTCTTATGTTTGCTGTCAAAGCCAAAATGAAGAAAGTTACAGGTTCTTTTCTCAAACATGAACCATTATTTCAATTAGCATATCAACTCTTCAGACTTACCAAAGATTTCCAAGAACAAGTTGAGGAGCTCCGTGGTGGTTCACCCTCACAAATGCCACCTCGCATGCCCCAACCACAATTTTCTCAACCTCCACAAATGCAACCACAGATTCCTCCATCCCAACCAAAACAAGTTCCTCCGCCTCCACAGTTCTCCCGACCACAAGTTCCACCACAAATGCCACCGCGTGTTGGTCCACCTCGTGGCGCCGCTCCATTGCGTCCTATTGGTCCCGATCCCGAAGAAATACGACTCCAAGCTCTTGATAAGTATCGACTTAAGTGCAAAGAAGAGTTACGAAAGCGTATCCAAAAGGCGATTGCAGATGCTGCGATACCGCAGCCACCAGAAGGGTTTACTACAGATCTTAGTGGGCTCCAAGAGACATATAATAAGCTCGAAAAGGAAAGAGAAGAAGCCGAAAAATGCTGCGAGTTCATACGTAACCTTCCGGATGGTTATTCCGGCGATGGCTCTTCAGCCGAAGACTTAAAGGCGTCGATCCAAGGCATTAAGTCTGAGATCCAAGAGCTGGTAAATAGAGCGGAAAATGACGAGAAAAGCTTCAGACAAAAACACGAAATACAAATGAGGGCTGCAAAGACAATGGTCATGCATATGCCGAAGTTGACAAATTTCGTAAATGGAATCGCAAAGTATTACCAAATGGAAGACGCAGCACCCGAAATATTTGCAGAAGAAAACGTCGAAAATGTTTCCGATTTCCAAACTGTTAACCAAACTTATGACGCTTGCGGATGGGCACTTCATAATATTTATTCTGAAAAAGTAAACTGAATCAAATTTGTTAAATCTGATAACTAATTAAATGATCAAATTATGTTAATTAATGTCTTTTTCTGCAGAACGTGTTCAAGCAGAAGGTTTCACGATCAAAATTGTTATTAACATGTTGATGTATAGTAGCCATTTATTGAAGATAGGTACGATTTTTCTTTGTTTTTCAAAAATTTCTATTTTAATTTTAGTAAAATTCAATTTCATTTTGATCGTTAATTCGACGATAGTGTATTGAAATATTTCGATGCTTATTTTAAAGAAAATCATTATTTTTTATATAATAATAATAAAAAACACATTTCTTATTTGTTGATAGTATTTATGATATGTTTGCAAAAAAATGCATTGGTCAAGTTGTTGAGTTCGAATAATAATTAAAAAATTATCGGTAACTGGTTGGCACTTTTTATATTGTTATTCGGACAAAAAATCGCCAAACAAAATTGAATGAATTTTTTTCAGACATTAATGAGCTTTGAATGAAAACAATCAATGGAGTAGACATCACCCTGCCCGACCCATTTAAATCTTTAGCGACAGAATTCCACTTAAAACAAATCGAAACTAAATTTGATGGTGTTACTAATGGTTATGTTAAGTTTGATATTGACATTATCGGACCATTTGTTTTTTTTTCTCAACCTCGCACAAGAGGATATCTATTTACACTATTTGTTCCAAACTATACTCCGTATGATCCAGAACCACGTGGTGAGAAATTTGTCTTCCAAATTCAGTCAGTTCACAATTTAAAATATGTTGATTTTCTATTTAATGATTTACATTTAGCTCACAAGTTTTTTTGCTATTGGGGTGAATCATTAGGTGACATATCTTTATTTGTTTTACGTAATTATCAATATGAAGCATTAGTATCTGACAAAGACAAAATCGCAGCTTTGTTTGAAGGATGCAACAAGCTTGTCAATGTCATGCTCAATATCAATAATGTCAGTGGGATGCGTTTTCAAACACTTCGACTTGATACAGCAAATGTTGGCTTTGATACCATGTTATCGCCAATAGTTACAATCTCAACATGCACAGTACCGACTAGATGTCTCTCTTATCCACTCTCATGTTGTTTTTCAGTTCAAGCTAATTCCAGCAAATTTAATGTTCCTCCAAAAATTGTTTACTTTAAGTGTGAAAACGAAAACGTAATGGTCAAATGGGTCCTTAACCTCTTTGCGTGTGCCAATTTCCCTCAAACATCACAATCACCCAAAAAGTCATTATCATCACCAACTTCTCCAAAGCCATCGACAGATAACACGAACGAAACCACAAATAACATCGAAGTAGCTTCAATTCATGAACAACAAATCATCGAAGATGACGTATCCATTGTCGAAGACAACCAAACAGAAGAAGAAACGCCGATTATGATATCAGTCGAAGACATTTCGCACGAAGTTATCGAAAGCAATGACGATTCGTCAGTATCTTTGACGATTCCAGAGCTTTCGGATGCGCCAGTGGAACCTAACGAAGAATGGAAAGAAAACGAAGAAAATACTGAAGATAATTTGAGGGAGAGATTATCGGAACTGAATAATGAGAGATCGCATATGCATCATAGACTTGAATATGTCCCTCCATCTTTTGATTCTGTTAAGGAGCTTCTTAAGGTTACATCTGATTTTACTTATGATAAGAATCATACAAACAAATTACAACATTGCTTATCACTTTTTACTCCGGAAGAGTTATCGACCGATAAACTCTATAATAACCCTATTGAACAATTGAGTACTCCTGAAATTGCTGCAAATGTTGTGGATCATCGTTTGGCAAATTCAAAAATCGATTTTTCAAAATTGTTGGACTTTAGTTTCTTCCCTGATTTTGACCTGAGCCAATTTTGTGATGGTCCTGCAACACATCCATTCCTTGAAGAACTTACTCATTTAACAGATAGAATACACCACAGCATGACCGTGTACCATCAAAACGGGGACCCCCTAGGCGACCGTTTATGTATTTTAGTTTTGATTTTGCTAATGAATGGTTTATCTGTATCGGCCAAATCTTTAGTTCCAGCATTTAAAGAATTACATATTAAATATGCCGAATATAAACAAATGTGTCAACTAATGGCACAAGAAGTATATGTTGGATCACAAGGATCTATAGCGGCTTGTATGTTAATTAGCAAAAATCTTTTAATTCCATTTTTAAAGGAATTACTACTTAACCAAGAATGGCTATGCAAATACTATTATTCTAGTTCATTGATACGTTCATATGATACGATTTTAAAAACATTAGATTTATTAAGACCAATATTATCAGTTCATACTTTCAAAATAGCAACAAACGCTAATATCGCAGTAGCACAAGATGAAGTTGAACGATTTATTAACACTCCTGCATTTGCTTACAAAGAAGTAGATTTATTATTTATTTCTAATTACGATCCTGTAAAAGTAATTGAGCGACAATTTGATGTCTTCTTGAAAAAGGTATCATTGTTTCAAACTAATGCTGAACCCTGGAATGTCCTTATGGAGATATGTGCGAACCATTATAACTCACCATTGTGGGAACCGTTTAAAAATTCAATACTATCGGTTAACCGATACGCCACACAAAATAAAAAGTTGGAAACATGGATTGCTGAAGGTTTAAAAGGTAAGAAACTACATTTTTGGTTGATAATGATTATTGTAAACCAAAAAAATCTGAGAAATTATTATTTTCCAGAATCATCATTAATTGAATTACATAGAGCTTATTATTTATGTAGGTCTGTGTATCAATACATAAATGAACAATCGGTGTAAGAAAGGAAAAAATTGATTTTTGTTAAAAAATTTTTTTGTTGGATTTTTTGTACGTTTATATTTTCTTAAATAAATTTTTAATGGAAAATTCAGGCGAAAAAGAAATAAAAGATGATAATATTCAGGATTTCTCATCAAAAAATGATGATTCAAGTAACGCAGAAGATAGGATTAAAGTTTATTTAAGAATGCGTCCATTATTAGAAAATGAAACGCCAATTAATTTTTCAATTAGTGATAAAGTAATTACAATAAGACCTCCATCAACTCCAAATTCTTCTTATTTTTGCGTAGATAAATCATTTTCATTTCGTGAAATAATGGATGGACAAACATCGCAGCAAGAATGTTTTGAGATAGTTGCATTACCTTTGCTTACAGATTTCTTAAGAGGATGTGATGTTCTTATTTTTTGTTATGGTAATACAAATGCAGGTAAAACATATACTGTAAGTGGAACAACAGAAAATCCTGGAATTCTTAGACGTTCCATGGACTTTATAGTACCACGAATTATTTCTTCTAAAAGTAAGCATAAAGCCAACCTTTATGCATCCTTTGTGGAAGTTTACAATGAACGAATAAATGACCTTTTAAATCCAAACAATCAAAATCTTAAACTTGGAATTAATTATCAATCAGATGTTGAAATCAAAGGCGTTACAGAACTTCCTGTTAATACAATGGATGATATTACAACCTTTATCCAAAAAGGTGAAAATGTTCGACATTTTGGATTTACTGAATTAAATAACAAAAGTTCTCGATCACATTCAATTTTTCGCCTTAAACTTGTTTATAAAAAACGAATTTCATGGCTTTCAATTGTAGATTTAGCAGGATCCGAACGCTTATCAGTAATAAATTCAACAGTTACCTCATTTAAAGAAGCATGTAACATAAATAAATCAATGCTTTCATTAGGTAAATGTATTCGTTCCTTAAAAGAACAAAGTTTATCAAAAAACAAGAAAAACCAAATTCCTTATCGAGAATCTAAATTAACACATTTATTTAAGACCTTCTTTGAACCTATTAATCGACCATCTAAAGCTGTAATGATTATAAATGTTTCGCCTGCATTAATACAAATAGAAGATACAATATTTTCACTTACATTTGCTGCAGAAGCTTCGCAATGTGTGATTAGACAAGTATCTAGGCCTGATGGTGATATACTTGATTCAGATGATTGTGATGATATATTATGTAATGAAGAAATAGAGACTAAACAACAAATAGAAACTAGAATTAAAGCTGAACTGAAAAAAGAAATGGATGCATTCATATTAAAGAAAGAAGAAGAATTCCAAAAACAAATGGAAAGAATGAATGCAACTTGTCAAGGTATATTTTTAAACAGATTCGAATCATCAACATTAAAACAACAAAGTCAACAAGCTTGGATTCAAGATTGCTTGGTAAAATTAGAAGAATATGATGAAGAAATTGATTATTTGTTAAAGAAAAATCAAGAAATAGAAAAACATAAAAATTATATGAAAGCTGAACTAAGACAAACATTAAATTGGCTAAAATCAGCTAAAGAAACAAATGTTGCAATACTTAACCAAAACAAGAAAATGAAGGAAAAGGCTCAAGTAATGCGGAAAAAGTCTTCTTTCATGTCTTTAAATAAGGAATATAGTTCACCACTTAAAAAAGAAAATCAAACACCAAATCGCTAGCTAATTGGATTTTTAATAAAACATTTATATTTAAGAAATATTTTTATTTTATTTTTGAGCTTTAATATTTAACACCCTCATATTATCTTTTAAAGGATATGAAGTTAACATTGTACATTATATTCAGTAGGAACAATTATTTTAATTTGATTTGGAAAGAATCAGATATAAAATTCGACTGCCTTGAAAAACCTGTAGACCGACAACAAAATTTTAGATAAATCATAAATTTTTATATAATTTGTTAGCAAATAAAAATTTTAACATATATTCATTCCCAAAAATATGAATTCATTTCTCGTATTTATATAAGAAAAAAAATTTTTCGTGTTAACATTCTCCCTAGTGAGTGAAAAATAGGAATAAAAAAAAATAAATTAAATCGAAAAAAAAATTATTAAATACATTGTCTATGAATGCTGCTGCAGTGTAGACATGGGTTATAATAAGGTGTCAGTATACAGGTTTTTCACTGCAGTTATCTAATAAAAACATGCCAAAGGAAAAAGTTTGACAACAACAATAACAGCAATTAATACTGTACATTGTTGTTGATAACATTTATGCGCACACTAAAATCGGATGTAATAATATTTTACATATTAAAATCAATTTATTTAATATATCATTTATCATTTAGTATGCTGTCGTTATGCTGGCTCTTCAAGTGCATTACTTTTATCATTCCGACATCCAGCGGACTCGGCTCCACTGTTCTGTCCGCTGCCGACGAAACGATTTCCTCGATCAGCGCCGCGAACAATTCCTGTTGTGATATCACGTCGTTAAATGCGTAATAAATGTAATATCCGTCGACTTGAATTTGGTTGAAGCCATCAGATGTGAAACACATCAGTCGAATTAACTCCATAAATGTCTTCATGGAATACATAACTATCGCCTCCACGATTTGCTGTACATCGAATTGAAGTTCCCGTGAAAGTTTCAATCGATTTACAGATGTAAACAATCTATCTATCTGATGTATACCTTCTTCTCTTATACCGAAGAACGTTGGAGTAGTTACGTTAGAGTAAAATGATGAAGATTTTAGTATTGCATTTGATTTCCTTAAGTTAACGTCAATGTTATTAATATCATTAGAATTGTTATTTTTAGTTAAATCAAACAAGTCATTAATTTCCTTTGTAAGGTCATTAATTTTGTTAATGAATTCTTTTATAAATGTTGATTCCTTTGTCGGTTTTTCATCGATATAATTCCATTTGATGCCATAGAAACCGTTTATTATTATTTTGTCGGTTTCTTTACGACAGTTGTTAACGTATTTATGCAAACAGACATTGGCAATATTCTTACAGTCGATGATTAACCGCTCTTGTAAACTACGCAAAGGCGATTCGGTTTCTATTGTTGACAACTGCTCAAAAATTTCAGGAATTTCTTTCTCGATGAAGGAAAATGATATCATTGCAAGGATTAAAAGTTTGGATGGATCTGCTTTTTTAAATTCATCGAATAGTTTTTCAATCATTAATGAAAATTGTTGTACTAGGAAATGTAATGATTCTTGATGTTCCATCATTGCCAATATTTGATGTTCATTAATTAATTGATGTGTCGAAGTCGAAAAGTATGTTGTTAAATTGGTATATAATTCTTTGCCGTTATTGACATTAATTATTTTTAGTAATTCATTAAAGACATTCATTGTCCGTGCTTCCGTATATTTCTGTAATAGCTTATGTAAGTATTTTGAGATTTGTTGTTCATTAGAAATAGTTTTCATTAAATCAATAAACAATGATATGTAAGACGCAATTTTCTTGCAATCTAAAGTAAATAAACTTTCGCATGGAGTTAGCTGGATGATTCGCTCAAAAGAATTGTTCATAAAATCACTTAAAATGCCTTTTAACTTCGCAGGCCCATCAAAGTTCGACGATAATGGCATTAAACGGTCGTTGTACTGTTGCACAAATTGTGAAGCATCATCAATTACAATGCTCTTAAGGGTGGATAGGGCAGAAAATGGTTCTTCAGGAATCGTTTCATATTCTAATGTATTATCAATAATTAAAAATCGATGATGAGCGAGTTGACTACAAACTATACTTAGCGGCGTCCCAAGCTTTACAAGTAATATTGCATATGTAATAGAATCGGTTACTGATACATCTGTATTTAACATTTGCCCTCGAACTCGTGCTTTAACTTCGTCCATTATACTGATACACTCTTCGTGGATCCGTTGGAATGAAGGAAAGTGTTGTTGTGTAGATAATATACGCTCAACTTTACACCATATATTAACTGCATCGGAATATTGATCATTTTTAAGATAGCTACGAAGTCGTGCAGGCAGCTTGGATATAAATTCAACTCGTTCAAGAAGACGTGAAATACCTACTAATCTTTGGATTTTTTGTCGATTAGATTCTAAATCTGCACTAATTTGATCATTATGTTGAGCTACTCCTGTAAGACTTGATTTGAGTCGATCCATTTGTTCTGTTAATGTAACAATATGACCACTTAAAGAATGTACTGTATCTGAGGCACCTAAAAATTTGGAATAATTGTCATAAACAAGTGTCTGTAAATCATTATCAAATGCTCTGATGTCAGTAACAAGAGAATTTTCTCTGGCTAATAACTGAGTTAATGTATCATTTTTAACCTTGTCTTCAAAAAAAGCTTTAGCATCAAAATTTGGAGAATCAATGTCTTTAGCTTCTTGTTCTTTGTTTGGCTGATCTAATCCATAATGTTGTCGAAGAAGTTTATCTGCTGAAGACATTATGAATTGACTCAGTTTGTTCGAATTAACATTAACAAAAAACAAATATTTATTAAAAAGTGTCGTCGTCATGATCAGAACTTAAATCTTCATTTTCTTCTGATTTAAGTTCATCTTCATCTGAATCTAATTCATCTTTTTTGTCTTCTTCAAAGGAGTTCATGTGTTCATGCTCATCTATTTCACTGTCTTCTTCAAAATCATTTTCAAATTCGTTTTCTGCTGACTTTTTGCTCCTTTCGGAATCATTATCTTCATTTTCGCTGTTTTTACTTTGTTTGTCATATTCACTTTCATTAGATTTATCATTTTCTTCTTTTGTCTCTTTATTTTGTTTTGATTTATTGCTGGAAACATTTTTAGAATTATCGCTTTCTGATGATTTCTTCTTTGTATCAGAACTATTATTTTCTTTTTCGATTTTATCACTTGATTCATTTTTCTCGTTTATATCTTTTTTGTTCTTTTTTTGGTTTTCTTTTTCTTCATCGTTTGATTTATTGTTATCACTGGAAACATTTTCATTGTTTTCACTTTCTGATGACTTCTTCTTTGCATCAGAACTATTATTTTCTTTTTCACTTTTATCAATTGATTCATTTTTTTCTTTTATATCTTTTTTGTTCTTTTTTTGGTTTTCTTTTTCTTCATCGTTTGATTTATTGTTATCACTGGAAACATTTTCATTGTTTTCGCTTTCTGATGATTTCTTCTTTGTATCAGAACTATTATTTTCTTTTTCACTTTTATCAATTGATTCATTTTTTTCTTTTATATCTTTTTTGTTCTTTTTTTGGTTTTCTTTTTCTTCATCGTTTGATTTATTATTATCACTGGAAACATTTTCATTGTTTTCACTTTCTGATGATTTCTTCTTTGCATCAGAACTATTATTTTCTTTGATTTTTTGGTTTTCTTTTTCTTCATCATTTGATTTATTGCTATCACTGGAAACGTTTTTACTGTTTTCTTTTTCTTTTCTTCTTTTTTCATTTTCTTTATTTTTCCTATTTCTTTTAACTTCATTATTTTCATCTTCTTTTCTTCTCTTTTTATTATTATCTTCATTTTTTGAAGTGTTTTTATTGTTTCTTATTTCTTTATCTCTTTTATTTCTTTCATTTTCCTTATTTTCTTTCTTTTCTTTGTTATTATTATGATCAATTTTAACGCGAAGTTTTTCATCTTCTTTCCTTTTCATTGGTCTTTTCTTGTTCTCTTCGTCACTACTTTCCTTATCTTCTTTCTTCTTGTTTTCTTTATTATCACTTGAACTTTCTTTTTCATTTGCTTTCTTTTCATTATTATTATGATCAATTTTAACGCGAAGTTTTTCATCTTCTTTTCGTTTCTTTTGTTTTTCTTTTTCTTCATCTTTTTTATTATTATTTTCATCATCGCTTGAACTTTTTTCTTTATTCTCATCACCACTATTTGAACTTTCTTTTTCATTCTCTTCTTTCAATGCTGGTTCTCCGCCCATACTTATTATATAGTCTTGAATTGACATTTTTGCGCCTTTTGGATTTTTCGCCTTTGCATCAATTTCGTCGAAATCGATACCGAATTCATTAGCTAACTTTCTTAACTCTGCTTCACTATTTCTATCTGATTTTCTTAGCAATTCTCTAACTTTAGAATTTGTATCTCTTCGTTTAAATTGCATTTCGGTATTTTTCTTTAAAGTGTTTCTTAATACAACAGTTTTATGTTGTTCCAATTCTTCAATTTTCTTAATTTTTTCTTGATATAATTTTTCTTTCCGAATTTTTTGTGTTAAATCTTTTCGTTTTTGTCTTTCGACAGCAAATTGTTTCTTTTCCATTAAAATCCTTTCTTTCAATGCTTTAATTTCTCTTTCTTCTTGAAGCTTTTGCATATAATCTTCATGTCTTTGAAGTTTCTGATTCATATTATCATCCATTTCTTTACGTTTTTGTTCCATTTTTTGTTGATACGCTTCTTCTTTCTTAGACATTTCTTGTGCATAATCAGTTGTACCTTTAATTGCATTCATTCTTTGATCATTCATTTCTTGTTTTCTCTTTTGTAATTTTAGGTCATTTTCGGCATCCTTTTGCATTAACATTTGATTCTTTTGATTAACTTCTTCTTCGCGTTTTTGTCGCCATGTTTTTGCTCGATAAACTTTTTCTTCTTCATGTTTCTTAAGTTGTTTAACTTTTGCTGTTAAATCTTTCTGATATTGTTCTAAAAGTTTATTAATTCGTAAATCTTTTTCATGAGCTCTTTGACGCATTTGCGTTATAATTTGTTTTCGATTTTTATTGATTTTTTTGATTCGTTCAATTCGTTGTTTTTCTTCTTCTTCGTTTTTTCGTTTAATTGCTTCTTGTTCTTCTTTTTTAGTTTGAAGTCGTTTTTGTTCTTTTTCTTCAAGTTTTTTCGCACGTTCATCAAATCGCTTTTGTTTATCATCATTAAGTTTCTTAATTAAGTTTTGCGTTTGTTGATATTTTTCTTCGCGTTTCTTATGCTCTTCAATTGCTTGTTTCCTTCGATCGATTTCTTGTTGTTTCCTTTGTTCTTTAAATTGTCGTTCTCGTTCATCTTCTTTAAGTCGAAGTTGTTTCATCTTTTTCTCGTTTTCTTTAGCTTCTTCTTCAAGTCGTCTTTGTCGCTTTTGTTGTTCAATTCGATCTTGTTTACATTTTTCTTTTCGTTTATTTTCTTTTTCGATGCGTTGTTTTTCTTCATATTCATCAAGTTGTGTAATTCGATCTGATTGATATTTTTGCATAAGTGAAGATAAGATCCATTGTTCGATTTCGCGTTTACTACGTTGATCAATTTTATTGTTATGTGTTTCTTCAAGTGTAGAATATGTCATTAACTCAGATCGTTGAGACTTCTTGACTTCATTACGTGCTGTTTCCTCTTTTTTGGCATTTATAATACGCTCGCGTTCTTGGTTGAGTTGTTTAATGCGTTCATCAATTTCGGCTGTTAATTCTTGATTAACAATTTCCCGAAATTTTGGATTACGTGTATAAAGATTAAGATCTGCTTCTGTTGGATATTGTAGTTCCGATGGTAAAAGTCCTAGATTATCGGCGGCTTCTTGTGTTATTGGATCATTGAAATTTATTGCTTGTTTCTTTTGTTGTGAAGAACGAAGACTATCTGAATTACGATCCCCTTTCGGTGAGTTTAATGGAGTTAATTGTTTTTTAGAAGACTTTGGTGAAATTATTGTAGGATTAGAACGATTTTGTGGATTAATTAAAGGAAGTGTTTTATTTGAACTTTTTTCATTTTTTTCAGTATTGGAATGCTTTGAACTATTACTTGATCTAAGATCAATTTTTACAGGCTTAGCTTTTTTTGTTCTTGTTATCATAACATCTTTTCCATTAGGGGAATCCACTGGTGCCTTTTCTTCAGTATGATCTTTTAATGAAGGGTCTTCTTTTTCTTCTTCTTTTGACATTGGACTGATGAAAAAACGTGTTTTTAAAACCGTTTATTTCTCCACTTTTTCAAAGCAAAGCGCGGGTTTCCCGTAAACCACACAATCAAAAACACGTTAAAATTTACGAAAATCGTTTAAAACTTTTTTTATGTTATAAAATGCTTTAAGTCTTTGATAAAAGTAGAAAAAAATTCGAATAAACAAACATTTATTGAACAACAGTTAGTCGAGTAATTCCTTCATTTCCATTCCATCGTCTTGGAAATCGATATTTGGCTGTAAAGAATTAGATTGTCCGTCGTCATCCACAATTATTGGCGGCGGCGGCAACAGGATTCCTTCTTCCCATTCTTTCATTCCTTCGAAGTTTTTATTTTTCAAGAAATCTGTATTTATTTCGTCGAATTGTTTATTTGTCAAATGTTTACAATTCTCTAATGAGTCATATTCGACGAATTCTCCTCTTCTAATTCTAAACAAGAAAGTCATCGAAGCCAATAGGCCAATATTTAATATCCAATATAACATATTTTCCACCCAATAACTCATTTCTTCGATGAACTTAAAAGATATGATTACAATTTGATAAGAGAAATAAAAGACAATTACATATGAAAGATATGTTAATATTATATGCTTACGATATATAGGTGTAGAAATTGGAGAAATCCCATTCTCCATAATAACATTTAAATGGACAATTAAATTCTTTTGTAATACTTTAAGACTCGAGATTAATGATACCCATATAATTGATAATAATGAAACCATTAATACAAATAATACAACTTGAAATGCGACAATAGAAAATGATGAAAAAAGTTTTTGGAGTAATTGATATATAGTGCAATAACTAACAACTTCAATGATGTCAGATATTTGCAATGATGTATTAGTTAAACACCAGCCTTTGCCAGCTAATATTAAGACAGAAATTAGTGCAACATTACATAGTGGATCTAAAATGCCTTGGAAAACAGCGAACAATGATTTGTCATGATGGCTCGAATAATATTGTAAACATATATAATCAAAAAGAAGTTTAATCGTTACAAACGCTAATGTGACCGTGAGATATTTATGAAGCCCTGTGATCTTATCTTGCCATATGATTTGATTAATTATATATGGAATAAAAAGGAATATAAGTGTTAAAAAAAAGATGGGCATAGAAATAAAACATGGGATATAACGTGAGTCTAGAAGGGAATTCCCATTTTTGAAAAAAATTGTTACATCATAAAATGATGTATTAGGATAACATGAAACAATTAATAGATAATATGTATCTGCTTTGGGTATAATTGTTGAGGATTTGTATTCAAAGATATCTGAAAAAAATGAAAAATTTATCATCGAAAAATGTGGACGATTTTTTAAACAAAATTGCATGGGGTAAGAAAATGATAGCCGTGGAATACTGGAATATTCTTCTGAGTCAAGAACGGCTACAAAATAATGACCCGATTTTAATGTCTGAAGCATGAGAGAAAAATTTGCATATTTTTGAAGGCCAAAATCTGGAAATGATGTAACAACTGAGCTTTCATCCCTTATTTGAAATTTTTGGAGAAAGCATATTACACAGAAAAACATCCCAAAATCTTTTGAAGACCGTTAATTAACATCGGTAATATAAAAAATTACCGAAAATATTATCACCGAATCTCGTAATGTAATAGATAACACTTCACAAACAATCAACAACGTGCTTATTCTTTCCATGAGCAATGTTAGCATTTAACAAATTAATATGTTTTTCAACAATATAGATTCCAGGTTATTAATCTCAAGCAAATATAAAATATATCAAAATAAAAATTATTTCCAAATTAATGCATTTATCAAATTGTTTATGAAATAACTTTAAATCTTATTTAGTGTAAATATTTGATTTAATAACAAAAAATTATTTTTGATTTAGAATATAATTAAAACTTACACACAAAACGATTTATGATAAATTTTGTATCATTTATTGGGAAAAATTATAAATTTGATAATATTTTTCAAAATAAAAAAAATTCTTTATTGCTTAAATTCAGATACACAACTCCAGCAAAAATTTAAAAATCATGATTTTGTTGTGCAAAAAATTCGAATTTTTTGTATATGAAAAACAAGGGAATAAAAATAATAAAAAATATACTATTTTTCACTTGAATATGATCATATTTCGTGAACGAAATATTTATTTATGCTGAAAGATTTTATTACGGTTATTGACTCAAATATTCAATAATTTAAAGAAATGATATTCTGTTTGTTATTAACGTACTTTACAATGGGGCGGGCCAAAAAAAGAATTTTTTTAACGTGCATTTTAAAGAACGTTAAAATTGTGGAAAAAAAAAACAAAAAAATGAAGTTAGTCTTGTTCTTTGAAATAAACTTTAGCACAAGTGTAGGTTAGTTGTAAGAAATTGTGCAATGCATGTTCTATGGGATTTATGTAAATCCTGAAAAGCTTTACACAATTTTAACAAAATTGTGATAAATTTCTATGTTTTCAAATTTTCTTCACCATATCAATGTGTGGACAATATTCATCAAAATATTCTTCCCCTTTAAAAGTATATCCAAGTTTTGAGTAAAATTTAGATGCTCTTACCTGCGCCGAAAGTATAATAGACTTTCCACCTACTTTTTTTATTTGTTCTTCAAGGTTATCCATTATTATTTTCCCATAATTTTTTTTTCGAAATTCCTTTAAAACTGCGACTCTCCCTATATGAAATTGATCTTTATTGTTTTTATCAGGAAAGCATCTGCCTGTTCCAATTGGTTTATCTCCTTCAAAAAGAACAACATGATATGCAATTGGATCAATTTCATCAAACTCATTATGAAAACCTTGTTCCTTTACAAAAACTTCGTTTCTAATAAGCTTTGCGAGAGGATTTCCTTCGAGTCCATGTGTGATCTTTGCTTTGACCAGAGACATTAACACTTAGAATTTCAATGTAACCACTTTTTAAACAGATTGTTGTTCTATGCGGTTGAAAATTTCGAATAATTTTATCACGATAAATGAAATATTACATATCTTTTACCTTAATAAAATAGAATGGCCGATTAAAGTTCTAAATATATTCTAATTTTAGATTTATTATAATATGTTCCTGATAAGAAATGACGTAAAAGGAGGGTCTTAGCCACGTTGCTTTTTGAATACGAATTCAATTGAACGATTATTTTTTCACAAAAAAACCACTGAGAATTGGTTTTCGATTGTTTATTTAACTTTTTGATAATATTTTTTCAGAATTTTTTCAGTGAAAAGCGCAGCACCCCAATACAACAGTTGGGAAAAGACGGTTGCAAGTTCAAACTGTGTAATTTGAAAAGTGGCCAAATTTTTCCAGAATTTCCAAAAATATTCCATTTGCTTTTAGCTTATACTTAATATCGATTTTAAAGTTTTTGTGCCTAATGTGAGTCTAATAATTATAACAATAATAAATTTCTTATTTCTTGGAATTTCTATATTTATTTCTTCCCAAATCCTTTAACGGTCGTTTTGCCTCTCAAATTTTAACGTTCAATTTCAATGATACAACTTTTTGAATAATGTTCAATTGAAATAATTTTGTTTTTAGCCATCCCTTATGGCTGAGAATGGTTCAATTAGTGTTCAGATCAATAACTCTATTGAGGCAGCATGTAAGGAAGTTGAAAAGACATGGGAAGGCATCTTAACACTTTCAAATATTCTATCAGATAATTATTCAGATACGGCTATAAGGAGGCTTCTTTCGTATAATCCAAGTAACCATAGCATAGCTTCAAATCCAAAGCTATGGAAATCAGTTGAGAAACTCCTCAACATCATTTCATTAACGTCAAAAAAAATACAGGCAGATCCTAATAATTTTTCTTTGTGGGCAACCCTTGGGCATTGCTATTTACTTTTAAATGATTTTCCAAATTCTTATTCTGCATATACTCGTGCTCTTAATATAAATGGTGAAAGCAATGATCCTTATTTTTGGTTAGGCATAGCCTCAACTTATCAACATTTTGGGTATTCAGTTGCCATTGATTTTATGAACCATGTCATTTCACTCTTATCAGAAATAAAAGAGTTAAAATCAGACGTAAAATTCCGTTTATCCATGTTATATCGCGAACGGAACAACTATGCCAAAAGCACCAAAATTCTTCAAGATCTTCGACCATGTCCACCCCTTAATTTACGGGAAGATGATCTTGTTTTTCAAATTGCTTTTAATTATCAACTTGATCAACAATACATTAAAGCCAATGACAAATATCATCGTTTATATAAATCACATCCCAATTGTATCAAAGTCATTCAACAATACGCATGGTTTTTATCATTACAAAACGATATTTCATCGCATGACAAAGCGAATAAACTTATATCATCAGTACCCGGTGATCCATTGCTCAAGTTTGCTGCTGCACGTATTGCAATGAAGCATCAAGATATGAATACAGCATATCAACGCTTCTCTGAGTGTAACTCATATTTTAGTGAGACTCCATTATTTTGGTGTAATCTTGGCGTGTTATATTTCAAGAATGGCCAAATGAAAGATGCTATAATTGCATTCCAACGAGCACTATATTTGCGCGGTGACATAGTCGAAGCTTGGGCTAACCTCGGATTAATATTTGAGCTCAAGGATATGGCGAAAAATGCATTGGATATATATCAGGCATCGTTTGCACAATGCCCTAAATCGCCAATGCTAAGAGAAAGATACGCAAACTTAAACTCAGGAAGAGCAAAAATGCCAACGCCTTCAATGATATTGGATATTGGCGATTCAAGTTACTTCCAACAGGTCCCAGAAAAAATTGTAGCAGAGTATAACTCACTACCTCCAGCAATCCCAGTAAATGGGCTTGAAGAAAGTGAACTGGCTGTGATAAGAGAGTTCTCTTCAATTCACAAATCAATTTTCTGATAATATTTGAATAATAAACATTACCGTTTTTGTTAATTGATGTTTTTAAGATTCATTAATGTTGGGTGTAAAGATGGAAAACGGAATTTAAATTTTGAAAAAAAAAAAATCGCAAATTTGTTAATTTAACAAATGATACAATAGAATTCCAATACGTATTTTGACTTATATTAAAATTATTTGGTAATTCTATTACATTCTTTGAGTATTTTTATAATAAATAATATTTTATTTAAAAGCTGCTTTGAAAATTGGTATTATATGGAATTAGTTTCAGTGATTTTTGCTCATCTCTTCTTCGCTATAAAAATTTGTGATAATTGAACTGTATTATAATATAAGAAATAATGTAAATATCAAATCTATTATAATTTTTCACATTAAATTTATTACTCATTGGAATTGATTCCAAATCATAATATTTATCATTTTTTGTAACCTTATATATATATATATATATATATAAAGTATATGTTAATAAAATCTTTCTCGTTGTGTTTATAATCATATCAACCGAAATATAATCTATGAATTCCTGTTTTCGTTATAATGAAATCTTTTCATTGCATTTTCCTAAGTCAGATCTCAACTTTTTTCAAGTGATTAAACCAAAAAATTATTTTATATATTTATTTCTTCTCACAATATTTGCGAATGCGCAACAAAAAGCTTATAGAAAAATATGACGAAAATACACATACTTATTCCATTGAGTTAGTTACTCAGGCTGCAGAAGGCCTTCTGCCGAACGACTCTAAAATGCACATAAGTGGGTACTCACCATGCTGGAATAAATTCCGATGAATTCGCAAAAAATGTTTTTATGACGACGGTTGTTTATTTCAAATCAAAACGTTCCTGAATAGAAACATCGGAGGTTTTTTATCAATTTTTGGATCAATCCAATAAGCGCATGTGTGTGTGGGCAAGGCTTGATTAATATGAATTTTCCTGCAGATGTAACATAGTCAAAATTTATATTGTTAGAATTCAAGATATGCATATCTTTGATGGAAATTCTTTTGATTTACAAATTTAATATGAAATCTAATTCAACAAAAACATTGTTATAACAATTGGTTTAATTTCACTGGAAATTAGGATAATGTTAAAAGGTTTTGTTTCAGATATCGTAGATGTAATAACTAGTGCAAAACTCGAATAGTCCATCAAAACATACTGTGATGACATACTCATGAACGCCATCTTTAGGTATGTTTTAACAATAGTCCAAAATCATTGTAGCTACATTTTATGATTTTTTGTTGTTTTACACATCAATAAATTTTTTTGACTGTTATTTAAACTCTTTTTTGTTTCTTTCTTCATGCTTTTATTTTAGATTTTTCAGCAATTGCTTGGTTACAATGTTGTTCACTGGTTTATATACTTGTCGTTATTAATTTGTCACTTCACTTATTTAAAATGAGCACAAATCCCCTCTTACAAAAGCTTATTGAATTCGAAAATGTTATTTACAAACTTAGCGAAGAAAACCTTCAAGAGACAAGTGAAAATCTATCGAAATTTTTTGATGAAAAATACGCCTTTTCATTCATTTTGTTAGTCTGTCAGTATGTTAAGTCACTTGTTATGACACAACGCCATGATGGATCTTTATATATAAAGTTTTTACAAGAACTCGAAAAGCAAATCAAACATCCAATTATTAATACATTGAGTACATTTTTAGTTGATCAAGAAAAGAGTGGTGGCGAGTCACATTATATGCTTAATAAGCTAGTTGAGCAAAACTTATTAGATCCAAACTCCATTACACTTGAGGACAAAAGTATATTCATTCATTATAAAAGTCAAAGTGAAATCAATCAATTCAAGCAAGAAATGATAAATGCGATCCGAGAAGTTGCATATAATTATGGAATACCACTTGAAGATTATGGTATAGATCCATTTGCTGAAATAAATCGAATGTTTGCTGATAATTTCAAATATCACAAAGAGAATTTAAGCGCAGGAGAAACACCAAATGAAATTATTAAAGCCATTAGAAGAGATAATCTTGAAGAGCTTCAAAAACTTGCATCTGCTCCAGGCTTTGATATTGATGAAGTAATAGCTCAAAATCCATATGAAAGATATTCTTTTATTAATAATGGAAATAATACACTTATTGATTATGCAGCATTTTTTGGCTCTATTAAATGTTTCAAATATTTAATGATGAATGGCGCTGATTTAAGTGCATCAGGAACATTTGCAATTGCAGGTGGAAACATCGAAATTATACAGTTATGTGAACAAAATAAATCTGGATTTAGAAGAGGCCTTGATACAGCAATTGCATTTCATCGAAATGAAATATTTAAAGGCCTTTATGAAAAGTCTAAACTTAATGATAATGATTATGCAAACATGAAATTTACTTGTATGACATTTACTAATTTTGAAATTTTCGAATTTCTTGAAAGTCAAAATCCGGCTGCAAATCATTTAAGTTTAGCACAAGAAACTGCACCATATGGAAACATATGGATGCTTCAATATTTATATGAAAAATCTCCATCATCATTTAAAGGAATTTTACCATATGCAGTAAGATCGAGAAATCCCGAAGTAATTGATTTTGTACTTGAACAAAAAGATATTGATTTTAATGCTTTAGATAATAGAACTTATTTTCAATTTTTGGAATATGTTTTATATTATTTGGACTGCTTTAATGTATGCATGTTTAATAGGATTAACTGATGTAGTTAAGATATTACTTCAACAAAAAGATATTAACATTAGTAGAGTTGATAGAAAAGTTTTTTGTTTATTTGAACAGTTTATTTTTATAGTTATGGTGTTTATTAATAATATTATTTCATGCATTTCTTTTTGCTTGTGGATATAATCATCCTGAAATTGTTAAACTATTTCTTGATCAAGGGAAAGTTAATATAAATAGTTTTGATTTTGCTGTTTTTTTAATATTATTTGGAGTTTTTTATTAATATTTAGAACACCATTCATTTTAGCATGTGCTAAAAATTGTGTTGAGATTGCTAAATTACTTATTGAAAGAGGTATTAATGTAAATCAATGTGATGGTATTTATTATATTTTATTAAAGTTTTCTTTAAAATTTTTGGCGTTTGTTTTATATATAATGGCCACCAATTATAATTGCAAGTGTAAATGGTTACACTGAAATTGTTAAATTACTTCTTGAGCAAAAGAATATTAATATAAATGCTCAGAATGATGAAGATGTTTTTTAATAACATAAGGAATTTATATTTATGTTTTACAAATGCACTTATTAAAGCTGCTTCAAGAGGCTTTTTAGATGTTAGTAAGATGCTTATTGAACATGGAATTGATATAAATCATCAAGATTATGTTTATTATATTTAGTTATTGTTTGATTTATATTTTTGGAAATGTTTTTTGATTGTTTAAACAGCATTAATCTGTGCAAGTTCTGAAGGTTTTATTGATATTGTTAAATTATTACTTGAACAAAAAGGAATTAACTTATATGCGAAAAACAAAATTTATTATTTTGATTTAATATTAATAAGTAATTTTCGGGGTTTATTTTTGGTATGTTTTGGAATGCGTTTTGTGCTGCTTGTGTAGGAAATCATGTTGAAATAGCTAAATTACTTTATGATCTTGGTGGATTTGATGTCAATTATAGGTTTTCTATTTATTTTGTTAATTTGATGTTTAAATTTTTCATTTGGAATTATTTTATATTTTTTAGAACAGCTTTGTTGTTTGCTTGTTATAAGGGTAATTTAGAAGTTGTTAAATATCTTGTACAAATTAAAGGAATTGATATAAACGCAAAGTTTGAAGAAGTTTATTTTTAATGTTTGAAGTTATATTTATTGATTTGACATTTCTTACATTCACTTTCAACACCATTAATGTATGCGTGCGAAAACAACTACCCTGAAATTGTTGAGTTCTTACTTCAACAAGACGGAATCGAAATTCCAAAGGTTACAAACATTTACCTACCTGAAATCCAAAAGCTTTTTGCTTCATACAAAAGTAAATGAAAAGGAAAGCTAAATTAGGAAAGTTTTAACTTTTCAAAATAAAAGAGAAGTTGCATAAGATTTTTTTTTATGAATATGTGTTTCTTTATTTTAGATCATTGTCAAATTCTATGTTATGTTTATATGTGCAAATTTTCTCATTGAATTAACACATTAATCTATAGATAATTAACTTACTTTACACAAATTAGAGTTGGTTCATTTCGGAAGCCATTTTTACGAGAAATGTTCAATTGGTTCTCATTAGATGGTAAATATAATTAAATGCAATCATGGTGTTTATTGTATTTATATGTTTTATCATGAAAATTTTTTCACAAAAAGACGATGTAATAAACTATTTGCCCATGATTTCAAACAAAATATAATCATTTATATCTAAGAAGAAAAAAAAACAAAATTTGCCAAGACCAAATAAACGGCAGATTAAAGAACGTTTAAAAACATGATTTCATGAAATTTGTTCATTCGTCCCACATCTTATACAAATTCAAAAAAAATAAAGACGAGGTCGAGACTTTATTTCAAAAAGAACCTCAAAGCATTCTAATTGGAAAATAGATTATATATTTAAAGATAATCGTAATTGAATGCCATTTTGACTAAAATAAAGCGAAAGCAAAACGGAGGACAAACGCCTTAGCTTAAAATGTTTCTAAGTATTCTTAAATATGATCTTTGTCAATGAGGATCCTAATTTTGAGTTAATAATCTTAAAAAATATCATAACCTTTCAACACTAAAAGCTAAAGAGAAGATAAAGTTTTAATCAACATGAAACATTAAAAACACTTTTTATGTTTAATTTGGAAATTGTCAAGAAATAAATAACGAAGAAATGAAGAAAATCTATAACTATAAAGAAAATGTTAAACAAGAAATAATTTATATTATGGTGAACTTATCCAATATTCTGTAGAATTTTTTCTTCAATATTTTTGTTGAGGATTTCAGTAATAATTAAACATTCCATTCATCTCAATATTCCACTTTATATGCACAAAGAACTGGAAAAAACAAAGCATTGAACAAAATTTGGTGAAACCTAAAGACGGTTTGAATTTGATAAGCCCTTTTCTGTACCCTTTGAATTTTTCTGAGCACAATGTTTTGGACTTCAGCTCACAAAACAAACAATAAAGCATTCAAATTTGACAGAAACCTGATAAATTTTGGTGAAAATGACGAAAAATTGCATCATATGATTGAAAAGCGGAATATTCTGAACAGAAATTTTCAAAATAAAAGCGATGCAAGTCTCTCAAATTTTGGATAAATTTTGCTTCGCTCTCTGAAATTTTTTCTTTGTTTTTAACCGCAATTAACACCGACCAATGAAAAATGTATCAAACCGCAATGTTAAACTATGAAAATTCAATAAATTTTGCGATGGAACTTCTGAAATTTTTTTATCAAAGTGGTTCATTTCACTATGGGTGGTAGCTCATCTTCAACAACTACATCTGATGCCAGCAATAATGCTGCACAAGTTCTTTCTTTCAAGATGCTTTCATCGCTCTTGAAAGATAATGAAAATATTGTGATTTCCCCTTATTCGGCTTATGTCACTCTTATGATGGTAGCCTCTGTATGCCCAGAATTTTCTCGAAAGCAAATATTAGAAGCACTTCATCTGAAAGATGATTTGACGCCAGAAGAAATTCTTTCTGCTCTTAAAATATTAATCAAAAAGATTGAAGACACTTCAGAAGCCACAATCCGAAGCTGCAATAACATATGGCCAGATGCCAAAAAAGGCAAACTAAATCTTTTGCAGCCATTAAAAGATCATCTTGGTATCAAAATTACACCAGTTGAATTTCCTCAACCTGGTTGTGATATAATCAATCAAAAAGTATCTGAGTTAACAGAAGGCTGTATCAAAGATCTCCTTCAACCTTCTGATCTTGAAGAATGCAAGTATGTCATTACCAACGCACTTTATTTCAATGCTGAATGGATTAATCAATTCGATCCTGATTACACTCGAGATCTTACATTTTATAATTTCAATGGAACTGAAAAAACTCAATTTATGCATGAGACTTCTGACTTTATGTATTACCAAAATTCCGACTTACAAATTCTTGGTATGGATTATCATGGTGATTACTGTCTGCAAATATTTCTTCCAACACAAAAAGACATTAATTCCTTTAATAAATTAAAAGATTCATTAACAATGCAATATGCAAGTTACATTAAACAACTTAGACGTGAAGAAGTTAGAGTAGACATACCAAAGTTTAAATTCGAATGGGGAACAAAATCTATTGTAGGAGTTTTACATGATTTAGGAATTACCGACGTGTTCGTAGCTGAAGAAGATCAATTTTATATTAATGATATCGTACAAAAGGCATACATTGATGTAAATGAAGCTGGTACAACTGCTGCTGCTGCAACAGCTGCTGAAACATTGGAAACTTGTTTAATTTCTCCGAATAAAGAACCACCAACATTCGTTGCTGACCATCCATTCATTTTCACAATAGCAAATAAGAATGGAACAATTTTATTCACTGGTGCATATCAAAAACCTTAAAAACATGGAATTGGTAAACACCATCAATTTCAATTTTATTTTTTTACTGAATATTTGTGTATATTTTATTCGAGATCTGAATTTCATTTTTGATATTTTTAATGCATTGTGTTCGTATAATGGGAATTTGTTATTCTGTTTGTGATAAAGTTTTTTTCTAGTATGGAAAACTTTGATTTTTTCTGCATTAATATCATGATCATAATATTTTCTTCTGAATATATTCAATCAATATGAAAAACACTTTCTTGCAAATTATTTACTTTGGTATAACATTTATTACATGTGATTATTATTTTTCATTATAATGATATTAATAGAATTAACATGATTACAATCATAAACTGTTTTCATTGTAATGTTTCCTAATGCACACGCAATTTCAAACAACAAAACATTCACTTCCATTTAAAACATTTATTCTTCACAATTTTAACTGTTATCCGACACACTGCAGCCGAAGCATTTGTTGTTTTCCATTTTAACATCATCGAATTCGTTACATATTATTTAGATACAAATTATTTACTTACAAGCAAAACGTTTATCCGTTAGCTAACTATAGCCATTGATCATTCTCATTACGAATGAAATCGATTAGATCAAAATCAATTTTCTCTTTCTGCGTGAATTCTTCAGCTGTCGTTGCGCTTGTTGACATTTCGACATTCACTTTACTGCGCTTGAAAATGAAAATAACAACTCCGACAATCAGAAGCACAGCTGCAACGGAGCCGCAGATAACGCCAATTAAAACGCTGTTACTGACATTCTGTGTTTGCTCTTGCTCGTTGTGCTCCAGTACTGTGTAGAAGTCTGAGTAATAACTGTAATATGATGAAAAGTGGACAACTGTGTAATCGTAGAACAAGTACTTCGTGACAGTGTACGTGTACGATGACGAAATAAATGTCAGCAACAAGGAGGCGGAGACGAAGTTGGAGTATGTGATGGTGCGCGTGACAGAATTAGTGTACACCAATACAATCGACTTGGAGTACGTCGCATCGGGTGGAAGAAACGTGTTCGAGCGAGTGAAGGCATAGGATGGTGTGAATGCGCTCGATGGCGAAAATGTGTTCGATCGGGTGAAAGTATTTGATCTAGAAAATGCATTCGATCGGGTGGATATGTTTGACGGAGTGAATGTATTACTTTGTGAGAATATAATTGACTGAGAAAATGTATTACTTTGAGAGAATGCGTTACTTTGAGTAAATGTATTTGATTGAGAAAATGTGTTTGATTGAGATAATGTATTACTTTGAGAGAATGTGTTACTTTGCGTAAATGTATTTGACTGACTAAATGTATTTGATTGAGAAAATGTATTACTTTGACTAAATGTATTTGACTGAGAGAATGTGCTACTTTGACTAAATGTATTTGATTGAGAGAATGTGTTACTTTGAGAGAATGTGTTACTTTGAGAAAATGTGTTTGACTGAGAGAATGTGTTTGACTGAGAGAATGTGTTACTTTGACTAAATGTATTTGATTGAGAGAATGTGTTTGATTGAGAAAATGTATTACTTTGAGAGAATGGATTACTTTGAGAGAATGTATTACTTTGAGAGAATGTATTACTTTGACTAAATGTATTTGATTGAGAAAATGTGTTTGATTGAGAAAATGTATTACTTTGAGAGAATGTATTACTTTGAGAGAATGTATTACTTTGAGAGAATGTATTACTTTGACTAAATGTGTTTGATTGAGAAAATGTATTACTTTGAGAGAATGTATTACTTTGACTAAATGTATTTGATTGAGAGAATGTATTACTTTGAGAGAATGTATTACTTTGAGAGAATGTGTTACTTTGACTAAATGTGTTTGACTGAGAGAATGTGTTACTTTGAGAGAATGTGTTACTTTGACTAAATGTATTACTTTGACTAAATGTGTTTGATTGAGAAAATGTATTACTTTGAGAGAATGTATTACTTTGAGAGAATGTATTACTTTGAGAGAATGTATTACTTTGAGAGAATGTATTTGATTGAGAGAATGTATTACTTTGACTAAATGTATTTGATTGAGAGAATGTATTACTTTGAGAGAATGTATTACTTTGAGAGAATGTATTACTTTGAGAGAATGTATTACTTTGAGAGAATGTATTTGATTGAGAGAATGTATTACTTTGACTAAATGTATTTGATTGAGAGAATGTATTACTTTGAGAGAATGTATTACTTTGAGAGAATGTGTTACTTTGACTAAATGTATTACTTTGACTAAATGTGTTTGATTGAGAAAATGTATTACTTTGAGAGAATGTATTACTTTGAGAGAATGTATTACTTTGAGAGAATGTATTACTTTGAGAGAATGTATTTGATTGAGAGAATGTATTACTTTGACTAAATGTGTTTGATTGAGAAAATGTATTACTTTGAGAGAATGTATTACTTTGAGAGAATGTGTTACTTTGACTAAATGTATTACTTTGACTAAATGTGTTTGATTGAGAAAATGTATTACTTTGAGAGAATGTATTACTTTGAGAGAATGTATTACTTTGAGAGAATGTATTACTTTGAGAGAATGTATTTGATTGAGAGAATGTATTACTTTGACTAAATGTATTTGATTGAGAGAATGTATTACTTTGAGAGAATGTATTACTTTGACTAAATGTATTTGATTGAGAGAATGTATTTGACTGAGAGAATGTGTTACTTTGACTAAATGTATTACTTTGACTAAATGTATTACTTTGAGAGAATGTATTACTTTGACTAAATGTATTTGATTGAGAAAATGTATTACTTTGAGAGTATGTATTTGACTGAGAGAATGTGTTACTTTGACTAAATGTATTACTTTGACTAAATGTGTTACTTTGACTAAATGTATTTGATTGAGAAAATGTGTTACTTTGACTAAATGTATTACTTTGAGAGAATGTATTTGATTGAGAAAATGTATTTGACTGAGAGAATGTGTTACTTTGAGAGAATGTATTACTTCGTGTAAATGTATTTGAGAATGTGTTTGATTGTGTGAATGTTCCCGTTGGCGGAAGACATTCGTCAAGTGTTCCAACAGTTACAGATAAATCACCGAATTTTGTACCCGTAAATGTATTCAATGTCATTACAATTGTTGCAGGAACATAAGTAAATACACTACTACCAAATGTTGGCTCATTTTCACCATAAAAATAAATACACGAAAGCTTGTTGCAATTGTTAAATGCATATCCATTTATTTTAGTAACGCCTTTACCAATATGAGCGTGACATAAATTATAACAAAATTGGAAAGTTCCTATGTTTATTGTTTGAACATTATCACCAATAAAAATAACTTCCAAATCATTACAATATCGAAATACGTATGTTCCCAAAGAAGTCAATGAATTTGGTAATGTAACATTTTTAAGTGAAGAACACGTATTAAATCCAAAATTTCCGATTGTAGTTAATTTTTCACCAAAAACAATTGTCGATAAATTATAGCAATATTGAAATGCATAATTTCCAATTGTTACCAAATTTGATATTGTAATACTTTCTAAATTATAACATGAATAAAATGCATAAAGCTCAAGTTCAGTCACAGTATCAGGAGTTATATATGTTTCAATTGTTTTTCCTGCAGGATAACTTATGATTTTGTTAAAATCTTTAGTATAAAGAATTCCATCATTCTCCAAATTTGCATAGTTTGGATTATTTTCATCAACTATAATGCACTGCAAGTTATGACATGATGCAAAAGATCCATAGCCAATTGAAGTTACTGATTTAGGAATTGTGATATTAACTAATGAATCGCAAAATTGGAAAACATTATACTCAATTGTTGTAACTGATTCTCCAATTGTCACACACTCTAAACTTGTGCATGATTGGAAGGCATATGAACTAATAAAAGTTACAGGACTTGAAATTGTTATATTTCTTAATGAAGAGCAGTATTGGAACATATTATCTGATATTTGAGCTAAATTTCCATTAATATATTCTAAACTTGTGCAATTATAAAATGCATAGTTATTTATTGTAGTGACAGAAGTTGTAATTGTCACATTTTTTAAATAATAACTTGAATCAAATGCATAATATTCAATTGCAGTTACAGTATCCGGAATTATATATGTTTCGCTTTTTTTCCCTGCTGGATATTCAATGATTTTATTTAAAGCTTTATCGTAAATAACTCCATCATTATTATAATTTGCATAATTTGGATTGTTTTCATCTACTATAATATTCTCCAGGCTTATGCATTTACTAAATACACCTACAGCAAGTGAAGTAAGGGTACTCGGAATTGTAACATTTGTTAATGAATAACAATGCTGAAATGAATTGGTTCCAATTGAAGTAACTGAGCTTGGAAACACTACATCGGTAAGTGAAACACATTCTTTAAATGCAAAATCACCAATGGTATTTACGCTTTTGCCAATTGTAATTGTTTTTATATTATCACATTGTTCGAACGCACTACCTTCAATTGCAGTGACCAAATCTCCGATTTCAACAGAAATCAGCATATCCCAATTATAAAATGCATAATAACCAATCGTAAAATCACCATTAATGTTAAGGTGTAACGCTTTATCTTTGTAATCTTCTGTGAATTCACTAGAATCTGTTATATAAAGTGTTTTTGTATCAGCATCGAAAACCTCAAATGTATGCATATAAAAAATAGCAAACATTATAGGAATTATACAAAATTGTTTTTGCTTACATATTTTGCCAACAAAAGAATTTTGAAGGAAAGGTTCTAATTTGATATGCTTAAAAAGTATGAAAGAGAAAGAAATGATGAATAAGCCGGCAAAATAATGTAAAATATGATTGATAAAAAATTCTTTGCTATTGCATAAAAATGGATTTTCCAATGAAAAAGAATGATGATTATTTTGGCAAAAAGCATCATTAAGGAGAAGTGCCTTTTGGCTGCAACTTTGAGTGGACTCCCAAAACACGAGAACCATTGCAAAAAAAAGCACGCACGCCATTTGCTTCTTGTGGTCAGATTATAAAATTTTGTAAACTCCTAAAAAAAAAAAGATCCCCACAAAATTTTCAATAAAATAACCATTTGAAATGTTGGGCATAATTTAAAAATGTACTGAAAAATTTGCTGAAACAATGACAACACTTTTGCATTACGTCATATGACAGTTTGTAACCTTGAAAAATTCAATAAAGTTTAAACAAACCCTTTCGAACACCAATTAGTCAATTCGTCACTTTTCAAGATCATTCTTGCTGCTTTAATTGCAATAGGAAAATGAATCGTAAAATCGAAATATCATCTTCGGTTTTTTGTTAAAATCAACACATTCTAAAATCTGTGATTTCATTAGATTGAAATTAATCATTTCATTTTATTCTTTTTTTCAAAAGATAAATTTACATAATGTATCAAATGAACTACACCTGGAAATTGGTCTCATAATGCAAATCATCAAAGGCGGATGAAACTTAAAATCGAAGCAATCCGCAACAATTGAGTGCGATATAATCGTTTCGCATTCAATTCATATAAAGTCAAATTTTATATTTTTTACATTTTTATATACACATGTTTTTTCACATTAAATTAACCAATTGCATGAATTCTTTAGTCAGCATATTGCTGCATGAATTTGGTTTGGAAGTCAGTCATTCTTTCGATGCATTCCTTAATCTTTTGTTCAGTTGGCAAGAAAGTCGTCCTAAAGTGATAAGTTCCTTCAACTTGGCCATGGCCTGAGCCAGGAACTACGACAATTCCAGTTGCCTCGAGTAATTTCATACACCAAAATGAATCTGGCTTAAGTTGTTTTCCATGGAAATATGATTTGCTTGCAGCTTCTATTGCTTTCTTTGGAAGATTTAATCGTGGGAAACTATACATTGCACTATTGACAGGTTGGGAATGAATTCCATTAATCTTATTAAGACCCTCAACAAGAATCTTTGACTTCTTTGCAAGTGATGCTATTTCGCCTTTGACTTCACTGTCCCAAATTCGTTTGCATTCGGGTGATTTGGGTGGATTGCAATATGCACTGAAAAGAAGCTGACCAACGCTATTGGACGAAAGATTAATGGAACGAAGTTTGTTAAGTTGATCATAGAACTTTTGATGAACATTGATAGCTTCAAGATATCCTGCACGATGACCACATTCACCCATGAAACCTTTAGAAATGGAATGGAAGGAGAACAATGGGAAGCGTGTGCCCTTTTGCATGCATACTTTCTTAAATGAGACAAATTTATGATTTGGATCATATATGTTATCTTGATATACTTCATCGGCTAAAAGCATAACTTGATGAGCCTCACAGAAGTCAACAATCTTTTCCATGTTGGATTGTGATAATACACGACCAGTTGGATTTCCAGGATTAATAACAACTAATGCACGTGGATCAACTCCTTTGCGCGCTGTTTCCTGATAAGTTTTTTCAAGTTCTTCAACATTAAATTCCCAGCCTTTATCTTCATTGAGATATATTGGAACAAGTTTTCCATTGTAAAGATCAATTGTGGCTGTGTAAAGTGGATATGTTGGGAATGGAAGAAGAATACCAACGTTTGGATCGCTAATGATCATATCAAGAATTGTTTGAACAGCTTGAGATGCACCTTCAGTGAGAAATATATTCTGAGGTTTGCATTCATAGCCATCTCTCCTCTGTATGAAGCGTGCAATGTCTTCACGGACAAGTTGAACGCCTGGGGATGGTGAATAAGCGCCAATATTTGCAGATGCAAGGAATTGTTTAGCTCGTTGGCATACTTCATCAGGAAGTACGCCTTTGTCCATTAACTCAGGGAACTCTACAGCAGCGACAAGTTGCCTTGTAAATGTTAATGACTTTTTACCTACAGCAAAAGGGTTTCCAATGTTACAAGGGATAAAGTCTTTGAAGGGCATCTTTACACCCTTTTTCATTTGCTCGATAAGTTCTCCTTGTTTGATGATAATATCACCACGGACTGCATATTGTGCCTTTATAACTCCCTTCCTTACGATTGAGTCATCAAAAACAAAGTTTTTTGACCTCTCAACAAAGGAGCGAGAGTGGTGTGCAAATGTTGAAGCAAGCATTGCCAGTCAACTGAAAAAAATGTTGAAACACGGCTATTTCAATGGGTGTGAACACGATGCTCTCAAAATCCTTGTCGTTCTTGCTGACTTGCATATAAAAGTGTCATTCCTATTGACATGTTTTGAATTAAAAACTGTACCGTTGGTACTCAACAAAGTCATCGGTTTCAGGGGGTTTTCACACAACAAAGTGAGGTGGAACTGTTGAAAAAGGGATTATTTTTGAATACTTATCGTTTTTTTATGGGTGGTTGTTGCCTGATTTATCGTTCAGATAACTTCCGATAGGTAAAATAAAAGTTGCTTTACCAAAAGCTTTTTTTCACTAGCCAGATATTTTAAGCATATGTTCTTTATACTTTTGCGATCTGCTAATTTTAATTATCTTGTTATTTGAATTTTAATGTGATTATTCTTAAACATTCAAGCTGAAAAGAAAAGGAAGTATAATTTTCATGCAAGAAGCCAATTTTTTTACCTTGACGTGAACCATTTTTTAGTTATTATATTTCTACCCCAATTAATAATTTTTGGAAATATTTCAATTTTTTTTATTTTACTGGAAAATTATTAAATGGTTCCAAAAGGAAATCCAAAAGGCTTGTTCATAGTATGTAAATTTTTCTATTTTATAATGAAATTTTCAAATTTTGACTTTTCTTTTTAGAGCCATTACATATCAAATTAACCAAAACAAAACAATATTTTATTAATCGCCAAACAAAATTACATTTCATGAACGAAAAATAATTACTCATCATCCGAACTTAATATGCACCTCAGAGTTTTGTCCCTTCAGTAATCCTGCCGCCGAAATTGATGTTGTTTTTTCCATGTCTTCGTTCAACATCACCAAATTTTGGAGCTCGTCGACCAACTTCACGTTTTCCGTTTCCAATTTCTTAATGATTTCTTTACTTTCATCAAATCTTGTTTTCAAGAAATTGTAACAAGAATTTGCGGCCTTTGATCTTGCTTTTAACTGTGGTATTTCATTAATTTCTTTTTTCATTGCTTTAATTTTTTCTTCTTTTTCTTTAATTGTTTGTAATAATTTCTCTTTTTCCTTTTGAAGAACTTCACTCTGATGTTTGATGTGTTGTTGACTTAACGAATGATGAATTTGTATTTGTTCTTCAAGCGCTGACTCTAAATAGTTCTTAAGTCGGTCTTCGTTAACACATAACTCAACATATTCACCACTTTTGTCATATGCGATACGTTTCATCTTTGAACCGCTCATTAAGTTCCACGTTTCACGACCATCCGCCGAGTTACAATATGCGTGGCCTGTGTTTTTGAAGTGTAAATAACAATGTTCTTGACAAAATGATCGAGCACATAATAAGCATATAAAAGGTCGGTCAAAAGAATTACATTCTTCACAACAGGTTACTCCAAAGTATGATATTGGCGCATAACGACATATTGGACACTCCCATTGATTCATTCTTGAGGCACATTTGATATGTAATGTATGGCCACATGGAAAAGAAAATAATTGTGACCCTTGAGAATACTGATTGAGGCAAATGGGACAATTGTCAACTGATGGATTTAAGAAATCATTTAAAATGTGAGATAAATGCTTAGAACCAAATGAAAAAGAATGAACATATTCAAAACCTAAGGGATCCATAGAACAGATAGCACATGGATTTTTTCGCATCTTGGTGGTTATTTCAACTGCATCTTTGATTGATTTGGTTTTGACAAGAAGTGCAAATGATGGCGTAAGTTGACCAAGTAGTAAAATGGCACTTGTGGTTGTTTTATAATGTTGAAGAAAATTACAAATATCATAGGGAGAATAATAAAGACGTAAATCGCGAATAAGTATTAAATTGGTAGATGGCTCTTGTGTAAGAAAAATGAGGTTTTTAGTTTTGACATATTTTTCTGGATCGCAAATAGGAAATGTTTGATATATGGCGCTCATAAAATTTTGAAAATTTTCTTTTTTTAGGGTGCCCTGAATTGGGGGTGTTAATATTAATATTAAGTGTATGAAGTCAGCTTAATTATTCATCGTATCCATCACAAAAAAAAATTCTAGCCATGTCTGGATATGCTCGCAGGAGAGTGTAAGAAAAAAATGACTTAATACAACGCAATGATTAAAAAAAATTAAAATTAATTTTTTACTAAATTTTAAATTAAGCCTTAATTCATTTGGTTTCCCAAATGACTAAACAAACAGAATGTTTTAACAGCAGGATCATTTTAGTTTTTTGTTTTTTATTTGTGTGAAATATGTAAAGTAATCAAAAATAAAAATTCAATACATTTTAATCATTATATAATGCAAATAAACGGTTACATTAAACCAATATCAACAAAGAATTTTCTCATTGTTCAAAGGAAATAAAGAATGAATGATGAAACAAAAAATGTAATACTTAACATTCTGATATTATTTTATATTCTTTTAGTTTATATTATCGGATTTTCAGGTTCATATTCACACCGAAATACTTTTTTAGGAAAACTTAACAAAAAATTCCTTAGTATCTTTAATATTGTTGGATTTTCTCTTATTCCACCATTAACATATTTAATTCTTTATATTTGGAATACCTATGTTTATTTCGATATTGTTAATCGAGTTTTAAGTCAATTAACAACATATGAAGATCTTGTTACGAAAATATCTATTATTTGTGTTCCAATTTCTATGATATTCTTTCTTTTAACCATTATTATACCACCAACATATGAAAATAATGAATCAACACAATATTCATATCTTAATTTAAGTTTCATTACGAAACGTAATTTTATCTTTTATATTATTTTTCTTCTTTCTACATTATTCACTTTTACATTTCACTTGGTATTTGTTGTTAAATATTTAATTTGGCGAATTCATTATACACTTAATGAAAAATTCATTGAAAGTGCGCCATTTCACAAATTATTTAAACTCAGTACGATTGTTCTTCTTCGGAATGAACCGGAACTTATGAGTTGTGCACTTCGTTCTCTTCCTATTTGTATTTATCTTTTTGTTCAAATTATTGATCAAATTTATTTGAAAATTCATCACAAAAATAATAAAATGAATAATAAAAATGATTAAATATTTTTTATTTTCTTTTATTCACTTCGTTTCATATGTTCCTTTTGATCAAGGTATGTTTTTTTACTGTGATTTGGAAATAATCAAATGATTATATTTTGCACATTCGAAAAAATTTTACTTTTGAATATTCTTTACTTTAGCTTAAAAAAGATTGTTATCCCTGAATTTTAGATATGTTTCATAAATCATACTAATATTTCGATTAATACTCTTTAGACACGAACATTTAACTATTGAAAGTGTGATGTAAGTAAAAAGTGACATTTCTTGTTTATTGGTCATGGGGCAAATGGAAAACTTATATATCGCTTGTACCATCCTAGGTACAATAATTTTTATCCTTATTTTCTTGAATTACTTCCTTGATGGTAAGGAAGATGAAAACACAAAGGAAGACAAATCAAAAAAACAAAAGAATGAGTAAACCGTTTCTGTTTATAAATAGTTTTGCTTTAGACCAACTACATGATGTTCTTGTAGCCGAAAATATTGGTGTCAATAGTTTTAACAGAAATTCCAATAATTGATGGTCACTGAATAATATTGTTTAACGTAATGAATTTATTTGAGGTGATTAAGTTGCATTAATTTTTATGGAAATTTTGTCATATTATTGGTCAGCAGAAAAGATGTAATTAGTTTGTTGGTAAAAAAATAATAACGATCAAATTACATTTAAATTCATTGTTTTTCAAACAGCCATATGAAAGTTACCCAAAACATTTCCATATTTTCTTTTTAGATAGATTATATTTTATATCTCTTTAGGGATAACATTAATAGGATTCAAAACATTAAGCAACTTGATTTTAATGTTTATAATTTTTTTGTAACAGCAGATGTGTAATTCGTTGGTTGGCTTTATAAAGCGTTTTCATATGAAAATTTTAATGAAATAGATTACTTATATGGGTGAGGTAAATGATACAGTGTACATACGTTTCAAATTATCTGAATCAAAAATGAATCTTTCTCGTGTGTAATTAAAATTTAAGAAGAAAATATTTAGTTAAAGTTTTTTTTTTACTCTTACTCACCAGAATAAAGCTGAGAATTGTTTTGCTTTTAATTTATTTTTCCTTGCACATAATACCAAAATGACTACAACTGATAATTGCTATTAAAAATTGTACAATTGGTGTACATGTACAAAGTATTAAGACCAAATTTTTGCTTATTTCATAACACCCATAAGATAAACTATAAACGTTATAAAATTTGGTAGTTATTCTCATAATATGAAAGTTATTCTTGGTCAACAAACGATGGCGTATATGAATTCAAAAGGAAGATTGTTGAAACTCTTGAATTTATATTACATTACAATAGAAAATGAATTTTGCAAATGTATTCGATTTAGTAAATTCATTGGATTTCGTGAATATACTTATTTGTGTAAATGTGTTTAATTGAGTGAAATACGGCGTTCGGAAATTCTGTAAAAATCCAACATCATAACATATTCCACTCGTACGGAATCAAAGCCGAATGGGCCAAATGTTATCAGTATTTATGGAAAGAATCCGGTCGAGCTGGGTTATAATGGACAGATTGAATATTTATTCAATGGCTTTCAAACAATCGATTTATACTCAATATTAATGAACATTATATTTGCTCAATTTGTGGATCTGAAACTAATTGTTGTTTCAGTAAATCTTATCCCGATGGTGCCATATTCATGTGTAAAGGTATTCATAGGCACAAATCATCGATAAGAACAAAAACAATTGAAAATTTCAAATCCGATTTAAAAACAGCTATTTTATTATATGCTTTTTGGGCGCTCGATATGACGCCATCAATGGCAAAGATGGTTCATCCATCTGTGCTTGAAATTGATACTATTTATGATTATTTTAAAAAATTTCGAAATTTATTCGAGATTGCATATTATAATGATGTAACTCATAACATAAGTGGTCCAAGAAAATTTAAAACGAAAATATCTCGAAAACGATCCATAGGTGTATAGTAAAAATTTAGTGACATTGCTTCTATTATGTGTAGAGTATAAATAATTCAAAAAATCGAATTTAAAATTTTGATCATTCCATGCTGGCAGATGCGCATCTGTAATCTCAAAATGTTCATTTTCAATTATCTGTAAGAACAACATTTCTATGTAGCTAGTCATTCTATATATCAAGCATCAACATGATTCTTTCTCTCCTTTCATGAAAAATCAATAGATCAACTTGATTTACTTATAGAGAAAGATGTACCACTACAAATCGCTTAGCCACACTTATTAACGTAAACTATAAACCTAAGTCTAAACTATATATCAATGTTGAAATGTTTTCAACGTCCAATATCAAGAAAACTAATAACAAAATCATTTCATCATGCTTTCTAATATGTAAAAACTAAAAACTTCTATATTTTTTATAATTAATTGCATGCAATTGGATATCTTTTAGCATAAGTGTGAGGTTTCCTGTTTATATATTCTAGGAAGGTCAATTCACGGTAATAAAAATTAACAATCAAACACTGTGCTTTTTATGCAATAAAATTACATATAATGATACACCATCACTCTTTGATCTTTTATATGTTATAAGCGTAGTGGCAAGTGAAGGAGATGAGTGCAAAAGCTTTTCTTTTCACTGCTTCTTAACGTATGAACGATAAGTTTTTCAATTCATAACGATCATGTTAAATCAATTTTGACAAATTTAATGAGCAAAAAAACAGAGAAAGCAACCCTTTCCAGGCAAATTGGTAGGCTTAAAAGAGATATATCTAATCTTGAACAATCACTGGGGTACTACAAGAAAAGAACCCAGATACTCGAGAAAATAATAGAAGATCATGATCCCACATTACTTCCATCAAGATCTTTTAAGGGTCAAAGGGAGTTCTATGAAGAATATTTGAGGAAATTAAAATCGGTTGACGAGCCCGTAAACAAACCCATACCTTTTGGGGAACAATTATCATTTGAATCACAGAACAATTCCAATCGTTTTCCTAAATCTCGGCAATGGAGTCCCAATGTAATTATATTTTGTTTGATATTAAGAACTCTCGGAAGTTAGTGTTATGACTATCTTCGCTCCGTCATAACATTGCCATGATAACAGACGCTGTACAATCACTTTAGCCAAATTCAAAATTCGTGGAAGGAGTGTTTAACCAAGTGTTCGGAAACAATCCGCATTATCAACCTATTTAGAAAAAGACATAACATTCAGTATTCTGAAAAAGTGGATATTGTTTTGGGTATAGATGCTATGTCAATGGAACCTGTTACAAAAGAAATTTATGATGCAAAGAGAGGGGACAATAATGCATTTTTAATACATTTACAACCTTTATCATGCAAGTATAAATGTCTTCCTTTATATGTGTTACCATACAAGAAGGGCAATGCAGATGAAGATGTCAGAATTCGGCTAAGATATCTTGCTGATTTTTTAGATGCAAATGGTTTCAATGTTCGCTGTATAGCAAGTGACGGTGATTCTGGATACTCTATAATTCATCGCGAACAGTTCAACAAGTGGTGACCTATTTTTAGAAATAAGTAAATTGAAGATGCACTTGGGATTCTGCAGAATGATAGATTGATAATTGGCGACTTCTTACATCTATTGAAAAATGCTAGAAGCAGGATATTGAATGGACAAATCTCAATATGTACAGACGGTAAGCTAGCCTTCACCGCGCTTGATATGGAAAAAGTACTACAGCTTGTAGCTCCATTAACAGACACGTCACCAAAGGGAAGGATGAAGGATCATTATTGTTTGAAGATCTTTACTATGGAAAACTTCTTCCAATTGTTACATTCTAGCCACATTAACATGGCGTTTTACATACTTCCGTATGCTCTATGGTCACATGCTATTCGTAATTCATCGCTGTCACCTCAAACACGACTGGATTATCTTTGTTCTTCACTTGATATTTTTGCATATCATGCAAAAAACTTAGACAGGCTAACACCAAATGTACAACAAGTGAAACGTGGTCATGGTACGCAATATTGTTGTTCACTCAATCAATGCATTCGAATTATGAACATATTGATTGGTGTTTTGAGAGAGTTAAGAGCAAGGTCTGATGATCTGTGTCTGGAAAGATTGGGAACACATAATGTTGAATGTCAGTTTGGTTTAATACGTATTATGTGTCATAACAAACACAGCTGGGAAAAGATTATGAGTGCATTTTCACGTCTCACCTTAATGAATGATTTGACAACTGAGATAGGTCGAAAGATCAACATAAGAACCAGGATGAATGTAGGTGGAGTGAAACTTACTGAAGAGCAGGGCAATGTATTTGAGGAGTCACTCCAAGAGCTAACTATGGAACAAGTGTTTGAGGCTGTTAATGTCGTCATGGAGAGACAAGCTGGAAGTGAAGATATACCATTTGAAACTGCTATTGAGTTATGCCCTGACCTGGCAGAGTTTGTGATGTGGTTGAATAGAATTCACGCTCAGTGGAAGGCGACAGGTGTTAGGTTGGTAGAAACCTACCAAGGAAGTCTAATCAGCAATCGTACAATCTTAGCCAGACTCATTTCATTTTGCGAACATGAGCCTATAAATGATGCAGACCTTGGAGATGAGGATACCAAAGAACAACAATCAGTAAGGTTGGAAGACAATTTGTTTTTTGATACAACCACACCTACCAGAAACGAATAATAAACGACCGTTTAAATTATAAATCGGGAAAATCAAGCATGTTTTTACTCGTTTGAGTAACAAAGACACGATAACAGGAATAATGCTTTTTATAAACAGAATTAGAATATGAATTGAGAGTTGAAGAATAAATAAAAAAAAATAGACAAATTGCGATTCATTATCTTTCAAACCAACGTTGTCATCTATGATATCAACATAACTATCTAACATACTGAGGTACTAGGTGAGATATTGCATGTTCTTTTTTACTTTACAATTCCTTTGGTGGGTTGGACCACGTATCTCATAACCCACTAGGTGGCCTTTGGGGCAATGTTCAGATAGATGAAACATTGATCTCCAAGGCCAAATATAATGTGGGAAGAAATTTAAGTTTATCACAGATGTGGTTCTTTGGATGAATAGATTCTGTAACAGGTCGAGTATTTATTGATTTAGTTGAGAAAAGAAATGCAAATACATTATTTCCGATTATTGAAAAATATGTAAAAATTAATACACATATACACACAGATCAATGGGCAGCTTATAGAAACCTCAATGAGCAAGGCTTTTTTCATTATACAGTAAATCATAAATACAATTTTGTTAATCCAGATACTCATGTTCATACACAAATGATTGAGTGCGTTTGGCACCATCTTAAACAATGGCTTCGATCAAAGAATATCATAAATCGAGATTCATATCTATTATACATTCATGAGTGGTGTTTTCGAAAAAATTTGGTTAATTATTTTGATGATCTTTGGAATTTAATTAGGTTTCAATTTATTAATTAATATAAATAAAATAATATAATCATTAATATTCTAAACTTTAAATTTTGAGTATAATTCTCGTATTTTGTTGTGTTTCTATAAATTTATATTTTGCAAAAGTTTGCTTGACGTTAATATTTAGGATTTAGTAGCATTAGTACATAAATAAATTTTTATAAATCCTCATATATCACAAATGAAGATCTCCAAAGTATTCCATGCTAATTACATAGTATTTTATGTTAATTGCACAGTATCAAATGCATTCAATAATTCCAACATTCCCACAAATTATTTATGGATATATAAACATATTAAATCAGAATTCTAATTTGTTAATTAAAAAATTAACTAAAGAAATTATATTAACAATTTTCAATGTTTTTTTTGAGTATTATCTTGTCCTTGTTTTTGCGATAATTGTTTTAGATGGATCTGATTTGCATGATATACCTTCATTTCAAAATGAAGAAGGAAAATATTTAAATTTTAATGAATTCATTTACAATAAATATGTTAAAGCATCATTTACTCCACATTGTAAACTTTATCGCCTCCATAAACCAAAAAATTATTAAACAATTCAGGAAGTAGAACTTAATTCTGAGGAATCAATAAAATTCGAAGATGTCATCGAATTAAAAATTGTTTGTTTGAAATCTAATAATATATTTTTATTTAAGTTATATATTCAAACCTTAATTCGTTATATTTCTAAACAAAATGTTTATATCCCAATAGATGAAATAGTAAAAACAACAAGACCTTTTACTAATTATTATATAAATTATTTTAATAATAATAAATTTTCAAATAAAGTATTTAATCAAATAGAACAAAATTTTATATAAAATTCAATAAGGTGATTGGAATCATTATTATTATATATAGCACAATAAAAATTTAATACATTTCTATAAAAATAAATAATATTAATATAGAAATACCGTCTGGGAAAATGATTGGAACTCAAAAAATAATAAATGATATTGAAAATAATATTAATGTTACCTTTGAAATAGAATAAAAAATATTAATTTTAATGGTAATATTTTTTATTCAGGTAGTGATACAATAACAAAATATATTTACAATAAATGCAAATACAATTTACAAAATATAAATACAAATAATAAGTACTTATAAAAGTAACATTATTGTTTCTGATTTCTAATGTGATCGTATTCCAAATATTTATGGCGATTCATTTATTTCATATAATAATAACATTCGTTTCGATGATAATCAAGAATTGAATTTTAATCAAAAAACACAACATGAAAGAGAAACACAAAAGACACACGTTTTATGTGAAAACGTTGATTCTTTTCGACTTGATGAAACAAAAGATTTTATATTGACAATTAATCATTTCTTAACATGCAAATTAATCTTGAAAAAGATATGACTAATCAATTGATAAGCGTTTTAATGGCATTATATATATTATATGATAAAGAATTATCTTTAAATATCAAATTTTCATTTTTACAATCTGCGATTGTTTCACTAATAGGATCTGATAATAAATTGATCTGAAATGAAGTTTTCCCATATGATCTTAATGCAGGATTTTTCGAGAATCTTTCATGTGGGTTATTACAAAGTAAAAATGTACAAATAATTTATCTTGCACTTAAAAAACTTATAAATGTTAATTTATTAGATGATATCGGAGATGAATGAATGAAAAGGGCAGGTGATTATATATTTACTCAACACATACATTAACACAATCATATTTATTTAGTAAAACGAATAAGTTTTCTATATCAAATACATTTTCGAAATAAAATTCAATTATTAATTCAGATGTGTTTAGCGAACTATTAATATAACATTATCATTATTGTGTTTAAATAATTGTACAATAACAAAATGACATTTTTCATTTTCTTTGAATTATGCTGCCAATAATTTACAACAATAAATTTGAGAGTGCGTATCAAATCATCAAGGAATATACAAGGAATATCCGCGGATAAATTATAGAAATATTGATAGAATTTAGTCAAAATATTCTGTGTGTTGTGTCAAAATTGTGAATCAATTTTATTTTCATGGATATTCCTCTACCACCACCACCACCAAGCTTATCAGCCTTACACTTTGTATCAGATGAAATCATTGAAATTGAAAAATTATTTTTAAGATTAAACCAAAATAATCTCGAGTCAACAGCTCAGAAAGTATCAAAAATTATGGAAGTTCAGCCAAGCTGTTCTTTGTTTTATGAATTTTATATTACACAGTTTACTTATATGTCGTATTTCACACGAAATATAGATGCAATTCTGTACATTTTATTTTTAAATTTATTATCAAACTCGAAAAATTTAAATCATTCAAAATTACTTCAATTATTAACCATTTATCTCTATCAAATGAATACATATCAAGCAAAATGCCTTCTTAAAGAAATGAATAAACATGAAATGATACCTTCAAAACTAGTTTATTATGTTGAAAACATTATAAATAAAACAAGCTATGAATCTAAAGAAGAAAATCATCTCTTAAACATTCTACGAAATGATAATTTAGAAGAATTACAAGAAATGGCATCACAAAATGGTTTTTATGTTAATCAAATAGTTGATCGACCACTCTACGAAAAATATTCTTTTATATATGAACAAAAAGAAAATATTTTGTTGATTGATTTATGTGCATTTTTTGGATCAATTAATTGTTTTAAATTTTTAATAATGAATGATTCAAATGTTTCACAACACACATTAAAATATGCAATTTCAGGTGGAAATTTAGAAATTGTTCATTTATGTCTACAACATAATTCAGAGTATTGCCCTGTATTAGAAACAGCGATTGAATTTCATCGAAATGAAATTTTTCATTATTTTTATGATGAAAAACTTCTCAAAATTGAAGAAATGAAAAAATTAATTATCAACAAAGATTTAAATGTATTAGGCATATATTGTCTAAAATACATTAATTATGAGATTTTATCATTTTTAGAGAGTGAAGGTTTATCAAAAACAAATCTTTCATTACATACAGCAGCAATAACATTTAACAATCTTCCATTTATATATAGTTTTTATAAAGGTAAAATAATCGATAAAAAACTTCTTGAAGAGCTCCTCAAGAATGGTAACCCTATAGTAGTTAAATGGATCATTAAACAAAAAGAAATTAAAATTGATTATAAAGATGTTATTATACACAATTGTATGTATTAAATATCTATTTGAAATTTCATTAAATTTTTTACGAAAGTTTTTTTATGGGCATCAACTAATAATTATAAACAATTGGTTAAATACTTTATAAAGCAAGGAATTGATATTAATACTAAAGATATTTATTTGTTTTATTTGCTATTTATTTAAACCATTTCGTATTTCTGAATAATATTTGAAAATCATTTAATTTATATAATACAGCACTTATATATTAGCATCTGAAAATTGTAACATAGAAATCGTTAAATTACTTCTTGAGCAAAAAGGAATTGATATTAATGCTAAAGATATTTATTTGTATTATTTCATATTTATTTTAATAATTTAACATTTACTTTGATGATAAAAAATTTATTGTGATCATTTCAAACAGCAATTGAAAATGCAGCTGTTAAAGGTCATCATGAAATCGTCAAATTACTTCTTAAACAAGAAGGAATTGATATTGATAATAAGATTTATTCAAATAATTTACTGTTTTAAAATAATATTAAAAAATTATTCGTTATATTTGAAAAACTACTTATAATAGCATCTAAAAATGGTTATATAGAAATAGTTAAATTATTTTATAAACAAGAAGGAGTGAATATTAATACCAAAGATATATATATGTTTTGTTTTTAATTTATTTAAATAATTTTTTGTTTAATTGTAATATTTGGAAATTATTTAAATTATTTAATACAGCACTTATTAGAGCATCTTGGAATGGTCATACAGAAATAGTTAAATTACTTCTTGAACAAGAAGGAATTGATATTAATGCTAAAAATATTCATTTGTTTTATTTAAAATTTGTTTTAATAATTTTATATATCAAAATAACATTTGGAAATTATTTAAAATATTTGAAACAGCACTTATTTGGGCATTTTCAGAAGGTCATACAGAAATAGTTAAATTACTTCTTGAACAAGAAGGAATTGATATTAATGCTAAAGATGTTTATTTGTTTTGTTTAATATTTATTTTAATAATTTAGAATTTCAAAATAATATTTGGAAATTATTAAAATTATTTAATACAGCACTTATGTTAGCATCTTGGAATGGTCATACAGAAATAGTTAAATTACTTCTTGAACAAGAAGGAATTGATATTAATGCTAAAGATATTTATTTGTTTTATTTAAAATTTATTTTAATAATTTGGAAATTCAAAATAATATTTGGAAATTGTTTAAATTATTTAATACAGTACTTATTTGGGCATCTTTAAATGGTCAAACAGAAATAGTTAAATTACTTCTTGAACAAGAAGGAATTGATATTAATGCTAAAAATATTTATTTGTTATATTTGATATTTATTTTAATAATTTGGTAATTCAAAATAATATTTGGAAATTATTTAAATTATTTAATACAGCACTTATTTTAGCATCTTTAAATGGTCATATAGAAATAGTTAAATTACTTCTTGAACAAGAAGGAATTGATATTAATGCTAAAAATATTCATTTGTTTTATTTAAAATTTGTTTTAATAATTTTATATATCAAAATAATATTTGGAAATTATTTAAATTATTTAGAACAGCACTTATTTTAGCATCTTTAAATGGTCATACAGAAATAGTTAAATTACTTCTTGAACAAGAAGGAATTGATATTAATGCTAAAAATATTCATTTGTTTTATTTAAAATTTATTTTAATAATTTTATGTTTCAAAATAATATTTGAAAATTATTTAATTTGTTTGCAACAGCACCTAAAAATGCTTCTATAAATGGTCATACTGAAATAGTTAAACTACTTTCAGAAAAAAACTCATAAAATTTAATAGGATGAATCATTTCATCAATGGTTGGAAACTTTATTAAATAAACCATCCCTTAAAAAAGAAATTCAATCGTTAATGATTAAGTACATTAAATATGTGATGATATTTTTAATAACTCTAATCTTAATATTATTTTTCCTTATTAATTTCAAGACTTGACATCATTATAATTGTTTACCTACAAGTGCATTGTTATGTAGTCTTGGTTAGTATCAATTGATATTAATGTGTTATTGATTTCCCTATTGATTGAATCTTTATCTATGTATTATTAGCCAAACGGATATTAATACTTATAAGAGCGATTACATTCTTCATCTTGCGCTTACACATGCAGCCAATTCATGTACCTGATTGTGAAAGACTTCCTTTTTCATTCTTAATTGTTATCTTCTTCACTATAACTGTAGTCTTATCTTGTGTAAAGCATAATATCATCTTAGTTAACTTCAATTTGTAGTTCACTACTTGGTGCCTGGGAAATGTCTATTATATCAAAATACCTGAAAGCACATAATCAAAAAAAGTTTTCTTTTGGGAAAGTGTTGTGTTGTATTATAATTCGATATATCATTAATTTAGATCCATCTCCTTTGATAATTACTGCCTGCTATGTTCCACAATGAATGACGAGAAAATAGAATATATTTACAAGTTCTCACAAGACTTACAAATAAGGCTTCAAACTCATTTCTTAAAAGCGATCAGCTGTTTTAATATTTTATGATATCAAACCAAAGCCATTAAACAAAAAAAGCTAAAAGTATTAAGATGAATGTAATAATTGATTGTGATTTACTTAAAAGAATTTCTTGAGGAACTTATTTGTTTCTTTGGAAATGTTATCGACTAATTTATCAACATCTTTTCCAACTTGCTCAATTGTGGATTTTTCGTGCTTAACCTTTTTGCTGCTTTGAACTACCATAATATTTACAGTTGGTGGTACATTATTTGGAAGCAAGATCGGTGTTCCGTTTCCATAATATGTTACCTGCCCGGAAATTTGGTCTTGAACAGGTTGAGCAAAGAAACCATATATTGGGGGAATGTAATACTCCTGAGGATTCATGAGATATACAAACCGTCGGTTTTTTGGTTCGAGGCCACTTTTTTGCCTATTGAAATCAAAAAGTGACTCAATGAAAAAGTTGTTCACCACCGGAAGTTATCAAATTTGTTTTGATCGTGCTTTCTCAATATTGAATTTGATTAATCTGACTAATCGATTAGAACCAAAAAGTGACGGTAATGAAAAAGTGATTTTCTGTATAATTCAGCGACTTTTTGTTAGAACGATAAAATAACCGCAGCAAAAAATTCTGCTTAAATCCGTTTTTACTAAAGAAAAAAAAATTTGTTCATAAGAAAAAATCCGTTATTACATATATTACCAAAAAGGACACCAACCAGCATAATGTCTTACATATCTTGATTGATCTCTTGCAATCGACAATAAAACATCTACTTGCTTATCCACTGTCATAGGCTCTGGAGAAACCTCTTCATTTAAGTCTGTTCCGGACAATTTTTGTGATACTCTACTTAATATAGTATGTTGTACAGCATTACCTACAGCGATATTCTTACTCATGAAAATAGGTTCATGCACGAATATTTCTAGCTGAGCCACCAAAGGGCTTTGATGCTCTCTTAGAACCCATAATATATCTTCACAAGATCTTCTAAATAATCCTTCCACCGTACTTCCATCCAAAGCGTTTTCTATCATTCTTGTCATTCTAAAAGGAACTCTTTCTGGGAACAATTTCCTTGTCGATGCTGCCTCGAAGGAATCACCGAAATCGATGTGTATCACTCTTCCGGTATGTCTTTGTATCATTATATTACTTGGATGACGATCTCCTAAACCAATTACGTAACCAGAGATCGACATCAAAGCAGTTGACGTTGTATAAATGTTATTCCGTTCAAGCCAAGAAGAAGGACCCGGCGATTTTAGCCAAAGGATTTCACGTAATTCATCGGCCGTCGTGTTTTCACTTACTTGTTCGAATGCTTCCATTCTTTGTAACGCAGATAAACTATTAAATATTGTACCGCATTGTTGGAATAATATTTCGGATTCAACTTGTGGATGTGTCCCACGTTGAACTCGATGTTCCGAAATTAATGCTTGAAGTGTATCAGCACCTGTAACCCATGATATTAATCCAGCATTAGGAGCAAATGGTACAATTGCATATTGCTCGATAAGTGTGCCAAGTTCAACTGTATAACGATTAGTCTTTAATAATGAATTAATCAAATAAAAAAATTGCATTATACGTTGATCAAGTCGTAAATCTTCATTACCTTTTAATAAAAACTTCCAATTCTTCCCATCAGTATCAGTCATATATAAACTTCGTGGATGTTGTTGTGTAGCTAAAACATTTAATGATGGATCAATCGACATGATTTTAGGTGAGTCACGTTCGACTGAATACATTCCTGGAATATGTAAAACAAATCCGCGTTTATTAGCTAATTCTTCATTAACATCATATAATGATATTGATGAAAGTCTTCGCATTTTATCATCAAGCTCTACAAATAATGCACGTAATCCATCCCACATATTACGTATGTTTGATGAATTACCATTTTTATATTGCTCAAATGCTGCTCGACATCGTTTTAATGTGGTAGCATAAGTATTAGTAAAATCAGAATCAAATTTACACATTGGTTGATCAAATGAATTAAATTGTTCTTCAAGAATTTGTTTCATAAGTTCATTATTATTATTTTGATGAGCTCTTGAAGCAGAATCAAGTGAAGAAATTAATTTTTCACATTGTGAAATGGCACATTTATGTAAACCATTAATAAGCAATTGTGCATCATTAAATAATTGCGTATGTTTAGAACCTAATGAATTTAAGAAGTCACGCGCAATTTTTGATTTTTGTTTATCTGGAATTAATGATAAAACATTTAAACCATAAACTACAGCTTCAAAATGTTCTTCTGAAAATGAAGATATTAAATCTTGTACAATTCGACAAACATTTTCATCTGGATGTGCTATATGTACAACAATTTGTGGAATGATTTGTATTACAATTGAAGAAGGTAATGATAATATATCATTTGTTAATTCATCAGGTAAAGTTATATATTCAGCATATCTAAAAAATATACTAAACATTTGACATAAATATTCTAATGAACCTGATGGATGTAATCCAGTCGCCTTTAAAAAAGCGGAAAGTGCGTCGATTGTAAACTTCGCACGCATTTCAGGATTATGAGATAAAGCACGTGAAGATGCATAAGCTATACCTGACCAAGATCGATAATCATCACAATTTAATGATAAAGATCTTTCGAATCCATGAATTATCTCTAAAAGTGGAACCGAATTTGGATCTCGAGCTTTATATAATGTATATTGCCAAGTAGCTTGAATTCGTAATATTTTTGCTTGGAATGATACTTCAAGATTAGGATGATTACCTTGGAATAATTCAAACATTTTGGTTAAATCTTCATTTGGTGTATTATCTATCGTTGGATATAAATGTTCAATTAATTGTTTAAACAGTTCAAATGAAGGATTTTCAAATAAATTCGATATCTCTTGTATCATTTTTAATGCAAAAAGTTTGTTGCCACGTGCCCAAGCTACTTTAACTTGTGATAAAAACATTAATGGATGATATTGAATAGAACTTAATCTTGAAACATAAGAATCGATAATTCGCCATTTACGTTCTTTACGTAATACTGAAATCATTTTCAAACATGAATCAATATGTTCTGATGGTGATAATAATAAACTTCGAATTTCAATTAATTTCATCCAGACATCACTTGATTGTGAAAAGTTTTGAAGTTTTTGTTTCCAAATTTTTGGAACTGTTTTTAAATTATTTTTTTTAATTTTTAAAACTTCTTCTAACTCAATTAAATGTTGTGAAAATATCAAATTTAAAGTTGCTTGATTCGCATCAGAACCACCATAAATCGCTCTATTTTCAAGTAATAACGCGAAACCATTTTGTATACAAGTTTTAGCTAAATCATATTGACCAGTTTTAATATAAAACAAAGACTTAAATAATGCGGAATTCTTATTAACTTTATCATCCAAGAATTTAATATAATAATAAACTTTTTCTGTCTCTTGTGAATGATAAAATGCCCACGCAAACCATTGAGCGTTTTCTATCTTTTCTTTATCATTCATTTTCTCAAATAAAGGAGACATTTGTCGAACATTTTCCCATTGTTCTAGTAATGAATAACATCTAATTAAACCAGCTTTATTATTTTGTGATTCATAAATCTCTAAAGCTCTTTCCCATTCACCTAATTCTTCAAGCCATTCACCAGATTTACTTTCTCCGATGATATTACCAGCTATAGCAATCAAACCTCTAGCGGAATGATATCTTCCCATTCCTATATTTAATTTCATCATTTGTTCAATCGCGGCTTTATTTTTAAGATTTTCATGTAAATGTCTTTGTAAGAAAAATAATGATAATGCGCTTAATTTAGCAGCATTTGATAATATATCATCATTAATTAATAATGGACAACTTGCACGATCAAGAGTTTCAGCTAATGATAAAATCATTGAATCAATTATATCATAATTAGTTAAGAAACTTTGGATTACTTTCGAAAATACTTCTTTATCTTTATTACTTGATGGTATCCAACAAGATAAGAAAGCTGCTTGAAATATTTCGATTCTAAAAGAAGCTGATTCTTTAACAAGATTATGACAACTTCTAATCGAAATTAATGGCGAATTAACTACAAGTAAAATAGATAATTCTTCAATCCATTTCCGTGTATTATTAAATACAGGTGTAGGTAAACAATCAAAAACATTACAACTAATAGGTGGTATTTTTATCATATTAAAATTCTTAGTATTAATATGTGGAAATCTTTCTTTCACAAACATTGTTTTCCCTGAATATAAATAATGAAATGATAAATTTCTAATTTCATTTAAATATGGGATTTTTCGTCCATATTTATTAGCAACTTTTTCAAGAAAAGATGTATCTAAATTTCCATATAAACATAAGTTTAATATAAATTCTTCTAATGATGGCGTTATTCCAATAGATAATAAATGAAATGCTAAAGATGAAAGTCGACCAACATAAAATTTACTATTTAAATTTTGGACAATTAATGAAAGACTTTTAAGTATCATTGATGTATTTAAGTTATCCAAAGAACGAATTGTTTGAAATTGTGTTTCAATGTTTTCAATAAACATATCTATACATTGATGTTGAAATAATATTCCGAAAGTTATAAATTTTAACAAATAATTTAAAAATTCTTTACTTGTTACATCCAAATATTTAAGAGAAATTGGATATAAATGACTTGAACATTGTTTAAAATCAACTTTTAATTGAAATGATAATGTAACTAACCATTTCAAACAATTAATATTAACAAAATGTTGTTTCATAATATTAAAAAATAAAGGTAAATAAGGAATCATATGTGAACCACTATAATAAGAAATAATTTCTAAATTATTAAATAAGGAATTAATTCCTTCACCAACATCAATTACAACTATAAAAGCATTTAATATTTGTCCTAAATATCGGACAGCAAATTGTGGCTCATGAGCAAATATTGATGTAATTGCTTCAAATATTACAGGTGTTGGTTCTTTCAAATAACTTGTTAACCTTTCTAATACAAATAAAGTATTTGATTGTGATGACATGAAAGTCATTGGATCAATTGAATTATCATCTCTTTCTGCATGTTGTGTTGTATATCCAAGTGTACCAATAGTACCAATCAAACGTAATATTGCTAATGATATTTGATTATTTGTAGTTTTACTTAACAATCGTAATAATGAAGGTATTAAATCTGGAAAGAATAAATCAATTCGAATCTTAGAATCAAATGTTAATATTAATGAGTTTAATGCACTTAATGCTGATAAATAAACACCTGTCACATGTTTAGATGAAAATGTATATATAAAAATTGGAATAATTTGCATTATAAATGGTGGTAAATAATCACATAAATTCTCTAACGTATTAAATAAATATTTATCTCTTTTTTCAAGCCATTTCTCATTTTCAATTTGAAATAATTTCATTAAATTGACTTCTTTTTCATTAAATGGTTCTTTTTGTGGATCAGTTAAATATTCATTCATTATATCCCAATGGATAACTTTGTTTAAATCTTGTGGTTGATAATCATCATAATCATGAATATCACAATTTAATTCCGGTATTTTTTCTCCATGTAATAATAATACTGAACAAAACCAAATAATATTTGGTACTACATTAGGTATAAAAGGACAAAAATATTTAGCAAATAATGGAAGTATTGATGCTGCTTTAGCACATTTAGCAGGTGATGTATTTGTTAAATTCGTAGATAAATGATATAATATCATTTTCGATAATTCAGGAGATAATTTTAATGGATTCGATACTAAAACATTTGTCAATAAAGGTATAACTAATTGACGTATTTTAAATGATGAATCATTTAATAGTTGTGATAAATTTTCTCCATCACTTGGTAACGTTTGAGTTTCAAGATGTTTCAAACATGAAATTCGTACTTTTTTAGATGAATCATATATTGCGATTCGTATTAATTCTTTTGTAGCTTTAGTATATGAAAAAACACTTAAAGCTTCGACTAATAATAAACGAATTGATTCATCTTGATGATATGTAAATTTTTTGATTTGTTCAAATGTTTCAAACATATTGGAAAATAATAAATTTCCAAACGTTTTAACTAAACATATTGAGAAATAAATATATTTCGTTGTAGCATTTTCTTCAATTCCTTTTTCATAATATTTTAATAGTTCCGATTTTAAAGAATGAAATTTTTCAGGTCGCATTCTTAACGCTTGTATAAATCCTGAATATGGTATTAACTTACTAAAGATTTTTGATGGCATTTGTAAATCAGGGAAAATTGTCATTAAATTAATTAATACTTCAAACGCAGAATTATATAATATTTCGAAATCTGGTTTAAATATAATCTTTTTCATTGTTTTAACAATTAGTTTTAATGGTATTAATTCTTTTGGTAAAATAGAAACAAATTTTTCATAGAATTTAAATAACGTTTCAGTTTGATTGGAATTTAATACTTGCGTATTTAAACATGAAAAAATCGTTGTGGGGACTTCGGTGGTAACAAGTGTTGGATTATTCTTAATTAGAACATATAAAAAGTCAAACGCATCAGCAGCTAAATCAACATCAGGGACAACTAATATAGAAAACAAAATGGAAATCATAATGTCAATTTTGGATGATATTACATCGGGTGAAATGTCATATAATAGACGACAAACTAAAACAGGACCATGTGGAAGTTGCTTTGGCTTTTGAAATTCATTGATTAAGTCTGAAAAAAGTACAATTGAATGATTTTTGGAAAAATGTGATGGAAGATGATTGAGATGAATACGCAAAACTTTAATTGCAACTGATCGAAGATCTTTGTCGGATGAACAAACTGCTGAAATAAGTTCGGGAAAGTGACTCATTGAAATATCGACAACATCTTGTGGTACGATTTTCCCAACTTGGCGTAAAATAATAAGGGCATTAAAAACATACTTCTCCTTTTCACGAAGAGAAAGCCACCCATTTGCTGCTTCAACCATTTCACGCAAAAATGTGATATTATCTTTCGATTCTTGTCCTACCCATTTAAGTAGTTGAGCAACACCACAACACACATTATGATTTGAGCTCATAGCAATCGTCTTGATATCTTTGAAATATGTTTTCAATTGATTGAAAGATCTCCTATAATAATGTAGAATTGATATTAAAAGCAAAAAAATCATTTGCTGGAGAGAATCGTCTGCTGAAACTCTTTGAGTGATTTCGCCTTCTATTCCTATATAAAAATAAGATAACTCATCTTCTGTAAATGTAAGAAGACGCGAACCAAATGATGCGATAATTTTGTTCCTAATCTTCTTCCATTTTTTATAATCATCTGTCTCTACCGAAGAAATTACATTTAAGACGAATGAAAATGAAAAAGGGTGGAACATGCCTTACTCGTTGGAGAAATCTTTCAATTGAAATTTGAAAGCGATTTAAAATTTCAGAATTATACATTTGTCATTTTTTCAATTTGTGGTTTAGCAGTAAGTGAATAAAAAGTTTCAAAAAATGAACCTTATCCTTAATAAAATCAAGCAAATTTTTTCTTTGTTATATAGGTATTTTAATAAATATTATTTTTGTATATAATTTTAAAATAAATTAAAATCACAAATTTATTTAATTTTTCGTAATTATCAGAATATTGATATATTTTTATCATATTTGAATATTTTGTGTTATCAAATAATATTAAAGTTAAAATGGAATAGTTCTCATATAGAATTTTATATCATGTTTAATTTTTTTTATATGACACTATTTCGATTTGTTACAAAAAATTCCACAATAGGATTTTAAAAATTGACATACCATTAAATAGAAAAAAATTAACCTTTGGTATTTCACTTTAATCAGAATTCTTTCGTACATTTTCGAGAAATTTTCCTTTTAAACAACAACAAAATTCAATAATATGATCTGTGAAATGGAAAAGTTTTCCATCAAGGGTAACTTGATGATGTTATTACTATAAATAAAGGCAAGATAATTAAAAAATGTTATAATTGATCCAAAACTAAATTTGTTTGTTTTAAAAACTTTGAGCTATTTTCGGATGAACCAGAGTTTATTGGAGGCATTTTCAAAAATATGATCAAAAGAGCAAATAGCAATCGCCACATTGAGCTGATGTTTACATTACTTCATCCAATTTTGATTTCCGTCGCTTTCATAAGCAACCTCCCACACATTCTCTTTGTACATTGAACGATGCTGACTCCAATGCGAACACAAAAAGAAAAACTGTTTCTCAGCAGCTTTCCTACAACAAAATATTATATCCAAGGATCAAACAATATGGAGAATTGGACTGTTTTAGTTTGAACAACAAAAGGCGGAACAGCTTTATTGATTGTGAGAGAACGTCATTTGACAAGTACATAAGATTCTTTAATGAAATTGTGTTAGGAGAAAAGAAGTTGCGATTAAGGCATTTCAGCAGGTGATGCACATCTTAACGTTGAACATATAAATATAAAACAACAGCAAAACAAAACAAACAAACAAACAAACAAAAATTATTCAAATTTTTAAATATTACGTTATGCTTCTTTCATTTCAATTATTCGACTTATTTTGCATCATCAAGGTGCTTATTTTATGATATTAAAATGCTTTGTCATGTGTTGCTTTTTTGAATTGCATAAGATATAATATGTGTGAAAGTAATAACAATATTTATTTTATTAATTTAATCATTTTTATTATTCATTTTATTATTTTTGTGATGAATTTTCAAATAAATTTGATCAATAATTTGAACAAAAAGATAAATACAAATAGGAAGAGAACGAAGTGCACAACTCATAAGTTCCGGTTCATTCCGAAGAAGAACAATCGTACTGAGTTTAAATAATTTGTGAAATGGCGCACTTTCAATGAATTTTTCATTAAGTGTATAATGAATTCGCCAAATTAAATATTTAACAACAAATACCAAGTGAAATGTAAAAGTGAATAATGTAGAAAGAAGAAAAATAATATAAAAGATAAAATTACGTTTCGTAATGAAACTTAAATTAAGATATGAATATTGTGGTGATTCATTATTTTCATATGTTGGTGGTATAATAATGGTTAAAAGAAAGAATATCATAGAAATTGGAACACAAATAATAGATATTTTCGTAATAAGATCTTCATATGTTGTTAATTGACTTAAAACTCGATTAACAATATCGAAATAAACATAGGTATTCCAAATATAAAGAATTAAATATGTTAATGGTGGAATAAGAGAAAGTCCAACAATATTAAAGATATTAAGGAATTTTTTGTTAAGTTTTCCTAAAAAAGTATTTCGGTGTGAATATGAACCTGAAAATCCGATAATATAAACTAAAAGAAAATAAAATAATATCATAATATTAAGTATTACATTTTTTGTTTCATCATTCATTCTTTATTTCCTTTGAACAATGGGAAAATTCTTTGTTTATGTTACCGTTTATTTGCAATATATAACGATTAAAATGTATTGAATTTTTATTTTTGATTACTTTACATACTCAGTCAAAACGTGTGGTGATTTTAATTGACCAAATAATGATTCAATTACGCTTGACCACAAATGGAAAAGCCAAAAGTAAGTGTAATTGCTCGCCGTGAAGCTGATTTTGGCCGAGGCAATCGTTCAGAAGCTCTTAAGATATTCAAGAATACATCACCTGATCTCCATCCACTTGCACAAAATACAGAATATGTTCGTGCGGTACGTGCTGCCAAAATGAAAAAAATGTTTTCTAAGCCATTTATTGGTTCACTTGATGGACATTCTGATTCTGTGTACAGTTTAACACGTCATCCACGAAACTTTCGAACAGTTGTATCAGGTGGTGCCGATGGCGACATTCGAGTTTGGGATGTAACAACCCGTGAATGCAAGCGTGTTATTAAAGCCCATCCTCTTATTGTCAATGATGTATGTTGTTCCCCCACCTCAGATTTAATTCTTAGTGTTGGTTCCGATTCCAATGTTTGTGGTTTTAGTACAGACTCAAATTTTGCTTATGCCAGTGATGGAGCTCTTAATGGTGTTGATCATTCCTGGGCAAATGATAATTTTGTTACAGCCGGATCACATGTTGATCTTTGGTCACCACTTCGTAACACACCAATCCAACGCTTTGAATGGGGGAATGTTGAATACATTGATTCAGTATTTAATCAAAGTGAGGTCAATCTCATTTTAGCATGTGGCAATGATCGTTCTGTTATTGTAGCTGATACTCGTACACGTGGTGTAGCACGGTCCATAACATTACAAATGAAGACCAATGCTGTCGATTGGAATCCACAAATTCCATATTATTTCATTACCGCAAATGATGACACAGGAATTTATTTATTTGATATGCGTAAGACCGAAACAGCTGTGCGTGTATACACTGATCATTTAGGCCCTGTTACATGTATTAATTTCTCGCCGAATGGGAAACAATTTGTTTCTGGTTCATATGATGCTACAATCCGAATTTGGGATTGGGAAAACATTCGAAGTCGCGATTGTTATCATACGCATCGAATGCAAAGAGTTTATTGTGTATGTGTTTCTCCCGATGGTAAATTTGCACTTTGTGGAAGCGAAGATATGAATATTCGTATCTTCAAGACAAAAGCAAATGAAGAACTAAGAGTTCTAAGTAAAAAAGAAAAGAAAGCGCAACAATACCAAGAGAAACTGTTGGAGAAGTTTAAGCATTCGCCCGAAGTACACGCAATTGCGGAAAAACAAAACTTGCCAAAGAAGTTATATAACAAGAGAAAACAAAGAGGCATAATGATGGCAGCGCACCAAAGAAAAGCAATCGCAAGAATGGCACACTCGGCAAATCCAGAAGAGAATAAGCCGGTGCCATTGAGGCAAAATAGAATTGTGGAGGACCAAACGTAACGAAAAAATATGTGTTGTGTGATGATGTGTCTTTTAATAAAATAAATTTAAAGAGTTAATTTGAAATAAAATTGGAAAATTTAAAGTAAAAAGAGAAAAAATATTTGAAGAATTAATGAGACAAAACACACGAAGAAGATAAAAAGAATTGTTCTCGATTTATTTTTCATTCAAAAAATAAAATTATTTCTTAATTGAACTATACGATGATTTTTATTGAGCTGTGAAAACGCTTCAAAAGTTACATGTAATAATACATAGAAATGCTTTTTAAACAATTGTTTAAAGTATATATTTATAAAAATTATTGATCAGCTATATCTATTTTTGTATTATATTTCATAATCAAATATTTAATAAAAATATCTTTTTATAATTTTGAGTTCAAATTATGATAACTCTATATATTTCCTCAATTAATTTTAATTTTTATTCATAATTATTTTAAATCTAAATATATAGTTATTCAAATAAAAAAATTTGAATGGATGGGAATTTTTCCGTCCACTATATATATTTATAATTTAAATCAATAGAGTTGGCAAATTCCCAAAGTCCATTTTTGACTCAGTCCAGGGGGAATGGGAGAAAGGAATTTAAACTTTTTGAAAAAGATACCCCAGATATTTTTTTTCACTCCATTTAGGCTCGAAACTTCTCCCGTTGCCAACCTTATAAATAAATAATTTATAAAAGATTGACCGAAAGTAAAACTAATATACAGTAATATTTTTAGAAAAGCATGACATCTAATTTAAGGGAATTACATAAGAATTAAGATTTATCCTAAAGCATGATGAAGTTCAGTTATTTTTTAGCTATTTTATATAAAATAACTTTCAATTGAGGATGTGGTTTAAACAAATTTTTGATTTATGTTATATTATTGAAGAAAATTAATATAATGACACAAGGAAAAAAAAAAATGAAAATGAGTTCACATTTAAAACGGTCTCTTTAAATGAAGACAGGTAAGCTTGTCATTAAAATCCACCCACAAGCAATTTTCACAATCTCAGATCATGCAACTCGCGTCAGCCTACTAGAGCAACCTTTAGATTATCCATGTGGTCTTTTACTTGGTTCTTATGAAGGAAACTTAATTGAAGTTATGAGTGCAGCAGAAATTGATATTCATCGCAAAGAAGATGGCCAACTCATCATTGAACCTGATTCATACAAAATATTGTTCAATGTTAGAAACAAAGTTTTTCCAAACGAAATAAAAATCGGCTGGTTTATTTGCAAAGAGGCTACACCAGAAGAAATAAATGAAATACAGCAACTCTTTGATGAGGCCGAAGAAATGGAAACTTTAGTTAGAGCAGAATTTGTTCAGGATCATGATCAAATGTTTAGAGTATTTGTTAATCATGGAGGTGAATTCACTGAATCCGACTACACATATGAGTCTGAACTTGGTGAACGTATAGCTATGCTTGCTCTTCAATCTGAAGGAACATCTGAATCTCAAATCGAATTCACAGCAGACGCATTTAAGGCGTTGGACAGCCAATTGGCGATCATAGAAGAGTACGTGGTGAAAGTTTTATCCAAAGAAATTGAATTTAATCCTGTGCTGATGAGAAAATGCGCAGATTTGGCCCAATGGTTCTCTAATAAAAATAAAAATAAAGAAAGAGAAAGCGCTGAAATTGAAGAAGAGGCATCACTTGCACTAATGTGCGGACTCGTTCTGGAGGCAATCACTAGAACTGAACAAAGATCAAAATTTGCACAAAATAAAACAAACTGAATTGTATCTACGCCAATTTGTTTAAACTTTTTATTACTTAAAAACAAAGAAGTGTCAAAAAATTTAATTCTTAATCAAGTTAAACTTCATATCATTAACTTGCTTTCATACCATAAACATATGCTGAATAACACTTTTTATTCCAAGTGTGATTTATTTTTTGCATGAAAATCACAGAATTTAATATTTTTTTTAGATCAATGTTTGCGAAAAAAAAAATAAATTTTGCATTTCACATCTCTACAAAATATACATGTCTTCTGGATTTACAATTTTGACATTCTAAACTTGATCATCACACCAAATTAGAAAAAATATAAAAAAAATGTTTTTAGTAATTAATTGCTGTTTAGGCAAAGAAATCTAATCATATTAATTTGATTAAAAGTCGGATCCTTTCTTAGAAGTTACGTTTTTTATTGTTTCATTTTAACCAGAACCGACAAAACATTCTACAGAAATATCGTAATTTCCACCCATTTAAAATTGAGTAACGAAAGAATTTAAGTCATTAAAAAGTTATAACTGACAGAAAAAACGGGTGGGTAAAAACGCGCCAATTAACGTTCACATCAATGACCATCATAAATTGAAAGGTTTGTTGTTAAAAATTTCAGAAGTCAATGACCGAGCAAAGCTAGTTAAAAATCGGGGACTAGTCACATCATTTAATTATATGCAACATTTCTTATTTACAAGTGAATCAGTTACAGAAGGTCATCCAGATAAGATGTGTGATATTATTTCAGACACAATTTTAGATGAATGTTACGTCAAGATCCATATTCTAAAGTTGCTTGTGAAACAGCCACCAAGACAGGTTTAGCATTTGTATTTGGTGAAATTACATCTAGTGCACATCTTGATTATCAAACATTAGTACGTAATGCCATTCGTAATATTGGTTATGATCATTCCAGTAAATGTTTTGATGCCAATACATGTAATGTATTAGTATCAGTAGAACAACAATCGGATGATATAGCCAAAGCAGTTCATATTGGCAAGTCAGATGAAGATTTAGGAGCTGGAGATCAAGGTATTATGTTTGGTTATGCCACTAATGAGACTCCTGAATTAATGCCATTATCACATAATTTAGCATCTAAATTAGCACTTAAACTTACAGAAGTTCGTAAGGGCAGGTGTTTTACCATTTTTAGGCCCAGATGGTAAAACGCAAGTTACTGTTGAATATGAAAAGAAAGATAAAGAATTAAAACCAATTCGAGTTCATACAGTTTTAATTTCTACAATGCATACAGATGAAGTTACATTAGAAGAACTTAAAACGCAAGTTATTGATAAAGTTATCAAACCAGTTATACCGAAAGAATATTTAGATGATAAAACTATTCTTTATGTTAATCCAGGTGGACGTTTTGTAATTGGAGGTCCACTTGGAGATGCAGGTCTTACAGGACGTAAAATTATTGTTGATGGTTATGGAGGCTGGGGTGCACATGGAGGTGGTGCATTTTCAGGGAAAGATCCATCCAAAGTTGATCGCTCAGCATGTTATGCAGCACGTTGGGTTGCTAAATCTATTGTTTCAGCAGGACTTGCGTCAAGATGTCTTGTTCAATTATCATATTCTATTGGATTGAAACATCCATTATCAATTCATGTTGATACATATGGTACAGGTAAAATTGAAGATGAAAAAATATTAGAAATTATTAAGAATAACTTTGACTTAAGTCCAGGAGGTATTATTCGTGATCTTGATCTTCGTCGTCCAATTTATGTTCAAACAGCTGCATATGGTCATTTTGGTCGTTCAGATCTTGATCTTCCATGGGAAAAGCCAAAACAACTTAAACTTGAATAAACAATTTAAACTTTAACAGTTTTGCAAAAGTGCAATCGTTTGAGGACATTTTATTTTGACTTTTCATTCAATTTACAAAAGTGACACTCATGTCGAAGCTTCCTACTGAGCCAGCTGCAGACTCAAAGAACTCTGTTTTTATCAACACAGGCGTACCAGTAATTGCAGGCATCCCAATTCTTCCAATTCGCGACACTTCTAAAAGACAAAATACACCAGCTTTCGATATCGTCGACGAAGCACTTTATCACTTCCGCACAAATATCTTCATGAGAGATTTTAAGATTAAAAATGATGCCGATCGCCTTTTGATTTACATTACTTTCTTTGCAATGAAATGCCTTAAATTCTTTGCAAAGAACCCAAAGGACAAGGCAAAATGTCAGAAAGAAATTCAATCATGGAGTATGAATGCATTCCCAATTCCAGGCGAAGGCGGATTTATCTTGGCTTCTCTTGTTACAGCACCAAAGAGTAATGCAGAAAAGGCAGACCTTCTCGCCTTCTTCAAGACTGTTCGTAACGAAACGGCAAGCCGTCTTCTTGAAATTGTTTTCAAAGATGGCACAGCAGATAAATGGTGGATCTGTTTTGCACCACGCAAGTTTATGGATAAAGAAATGGCTAATTAAACATTCTCAATAACTTTTTGTAATTTTTTACTTTAATTTTTCAGATAAGCAAAAAAAGTAAAAACCAATTTATTTTCCCCTAAAGCAGTGGAGCTTTTTGAAGAAGTAGGTGTATGTTATAGAATGACACCTCTATTTCGATGAGAGCTAAAAATGATTTTGGTGATGTGGTTTTGGTAGATAGAAAAACTGAAATAATTATTCAAAAAGTCTGAAAATTGAATAAATTTGTTGTGGTTATTTTGAAGAATTGAGGGGAAATATTGTATGTTTTACCAAACTGTTAAAGTTTAAATTGTTTATTCAAGTTTAAGTTGTTTTGGCTTTTCCCATGGAAGATCAAGATCTGAACGACCAAAATGACCATATGCAGCTGTTTGAACATAAATTGGACGACGAAGATCAAGATCACGAATAATACCTCCTGGACTTAAGTCAAAGTTATTCTTTAATAATTTCTAATATTTTTTTCATCTTCAATTTTACCTGTACCATATGTATCAACATGAATTGATAATGGATGTTTCAATCCAATAGAATATGATAATTGAACAAGACATCTTGACGCAAGTCCTGCTGAAACAATAGATTTAGCAACCCAACGTGCTGCATAACATGCTGAGCGATCAACTTTGGATGGATCTTTGCCCTGAAAATGCACCACCTCCATGTGCACCCCAGCCTCCATAACCATCAACAATAATTTTACGTCCTGTAAGACCTGCATCTCCAAGTGGACCTCCAATTACAAAACGTCCACCTGGATTAACATAAAGAATAGTTTTATCATCTAAATATTCTTTCGGTATAACTGGTTTGATAACTTTATCAATAACTTGCGTTTTAAGTTCTTCTAATGTAACTTCATCTGTATGCATTGTAGAAATTAAAACTGTATGAACTCGAATTGGTTTTAATTCTTTATCTTTCTTTTCATATTCAACAGTAACTTGCGTTTTACCATCTGGGCCTAAAAATGGTAAAACACCTGCCTTACGAACTTCTGTAAGTTTAAGTGCTAATTTAGATGCTAAATTATGTGATAATGGCATTAATTCAGGAGTCTCATTAGTGGCATAACCAAACATAATACCTTGATCTCCAGCTCCTAAATCTTCATCTGACTTGCCAATATGAACTGCTTTGGCTATATCATCCGATTGTTGTTCTACTGATACTAATACATTACATGTATTGGCATCAAAACATTTACTGGAATGATCATAACCAATATTACGAATGGCATTACGTACTAATGTTTGATAATCAAGATGTGCACTAGATGTAATTTCACCAAATACAAATGCTAAACCTGTCTTGGTGGCTGTTTCACAAGCAACTTTAGAATATGGATCTTGACGTAAACATTCATCTAAAATTGTGTCTGAAATAATATCACACATCTTATCTGGATGACCTTCTGTAACTGATTCACTTGTAAATAAGAAATGTTGCATATAATTAAATGATGTGACTAGTCCCCGATTTTTAACTAGCTTTGCTCGGTCATTGACTTCTGAAATTTTTAACAACAAACCTTTCAATTTATGATGGTCATTGATGTGAACGTTAATTGGCGCGTTTTTACCCACCCGTTTTTTCTGTCAGTTATAACTTTTTAATGACTTAAATTCTTTCGTTACTCAATTTTAAATGGGTGAAATTTGGAGGCTTCGTGTTTGAGTTATTAACGTCAAACATCGTTTATGCTAAAACTTTTGGCAAAACAATCCACCTCCTTTTCTTCACTCCGGCGCATGAAAATGGTATTGCTTCATTTATGAACAATAAAAATATTCAATGAATATTCAATGAATCTATAAAGATTTAGAAATAACAAAATTGTAGTGCATTTTGTTTTCCATATCTTCAAATCAAAACATTTACTCCTATTCAACATTATTCTTCATTAATGAAGAATGACTATAAAACGAAGAATAAGTTAAAATTAATGAATATGTTATACTTATATTTATATTTGAATTTATATTAGAAATATTTGTTCTTATCTATGTATTCGATTGAAAAAATGTATTCGTTTCAGTGAATGAATTCGATTGAGAAAATGTATTAGATAATGTAAATGTATTTGATTTGGAAAATGAAAATGATTGAGAAAATGTATTAGAACTAGAAAATGAATTTAATAATGTGAATGTATTTGACTCGGTGCACATATTGGGGTTTGTAAATGAATTCGATTTAGTAAATGAATTTGATTGAGTGAATGTATTTGAATTAGAAAATGAATTCGATAATTTTATAACAATTTGAAATGCATTATCACCAATAGTTTTGACATTTTCTTCACATTTTTTTTTTGTGTTGATATTTTTGCCAATCATCAACGAAGCGTTTACAAGTTTAAAACTTCATTTGGTATTTCACGAATATTTTTTTTAAGTTTTGTTGTTTTCCCCTAAAAAAATTAGATTAAAACAATGTTTTATTTTTTTCTCAGTCATAATTCGGAATTAATAGTTTCATTTTCATTTTCATCATCTTTCAAATGTTTATTTTTCAGTAAGTATCTGCAAGCATATTTAATTGACTCGCCGCATCTTGGTCCATATTTTTCTAATTGTAATCGCCAGGATGAATTGGCAAATATTTTATCTTTTCGTTATCATTAATTCTTTATACTTCTTTTCTAAATCCTTTTTTATTCACTCTATATAATGAATAGAAATCATTTGAAAGTTACATAATATTTAAAGATTTGTTCAATGGTTTTACCTGAAGTTTTTCTCCTTTTACCATTGACGTTATATATATTGTATCATCTCCTTGAGTTACTTCAAGTTTTTCAAGATCTTTTTAATCAATATTCTTCGCATATATTAAACTTATTTTATATGGAAGATCAACATCTCTTTGATCACTATATCATTTTATTACATCTGATACTGGCATTGATTCGAAATTTATAATATTATCTTTATTATTTGGATTAATTCTTATTCCTGTTAAGATATGCAGTTGCAGGTGGAAATGAAGAAATAATTCATTTATGTGATCAAAATCATTCTTCATTTGAAGATGCATGTGAAGCTGCAATCCAATTTCATCGTAATGATATCTTTGAATATCTTTATGAAAACAAATTCATTGTAATTGAGAATTTAACTGAAGTAGGTATTAAATGTATTAAGTTTAGTAATTATGAACTACTTTCTTTCATATTAAATGAAGGAATGGAAATCAATGAATCTATTATTGATGTATGTACAAGTGTTCGAAACATATTTCTTGTTTTTCAATTTCTCTTTGGAAAACAAATTCCAAAAAATATTTTGACATATTCTGTGCGTTTAACAAATTATAAATTCTTTAAATATTTGCTTGAACAAGAAGGTATTGATATTAATGCTAAAGATATTTATTTGTTTTATAAAATATTTATTTCAATAATTTGATATTTCAAAATAATATTTGAGAATTATTTAAATTATTTAAAACAGCACTTATTTTAGCATCTCGATATGGTTATACAGAAATATTTTAATTACTTCTTGAAAAAGATGAATGATATGATAATTTTCGTAATACCTTGATGATCTACTTATTTAAATCGATTATTAATTGATGATTTATTCTTAATAAAATTTCTGTGTAAGTACATATTTTTGAAATAATATCGTACAAACGATACATTTTTTTTCTGAATAAAACGATTCTTGATCATTGAATTTATATGACGTAAAGCATAAATATTTTTTTTGAATTTTTGTATTTTAGCAAAAAGTTCAATTTTATTAAATAAATATCTATACAAAATTAATTCGCAAATGATCTTTAAAACACTGACTTGAGATACATTTATCAATTATTTTATTTCATGTGCTCCAAATTTTGAATATAATCCATTTTTCAACTTACTTGACATTCTATGTAATGATGTTGATTTTTCTATTTCTCCGAATATGAGTCAATGCCACCGTTTCTTGAGCAAGCTTTATTCGGAAATAATTTTCGTTAACGATACGAGCTGATTGAGTGATTTTTATTCGTCCACTTATTCAAATTTGACTTCCAATCGCTTGAAAATGTAAAATTTTACATTTGATATCAACTGATTGGTAGAATAATTATCTATTTTACATATATTATTATTTATTTTTATGCCTTCGGCATAAAAATAAAACCAAACTTTGATGAATTATGAGATTTGCTTATATATATATATTTTAATTTTTATATTCTTCTAAATAATATATATACATATATTTTGAATTTTGTTAAATTTTGTAAAATCTTATTATTCAAAAATCATTTAATTTATACATATATGTATAAAATCGAAAAAAATATGAAATAAGTTGTATAATTAATATAAAATTATAATATCATAATAATACTAAATTTTTTATGAATAGCTTTCATTATATAAAATTTCATATGAAAATTAATCATTATCTTATTATTTTGAATCATTTTGATATATTTAAAAACTAATTCAAGTACTATTGTACTTCGGGGATACTTATATATATATATATATATATATATATATATATAAAATAGAACAAAACATAATTGGTTCATAATCAAGTACCATTTTTTTTAATCAATAGTTTTTGGATTATTTAAAATTATACCATTATAAATTTTATATATTAATAATTTTTTAATATTTAAGACAAATAAATGTGTGTTACGACTACACATGCAATGATTCATTACAAAGTTCTAAAGTTTTTTTTTATACAAAGGTTAATGATTTTAAACCCCTTTTTTAATTTTCTTCGGGAATCTGATTATTTCCTTAAAAATTTTCATGAAAATTTTAAAACTTTTGGTAAACTTTAATTAACAAAATAATTATTCTTTTTTGAACATTTTTGCAAACACTTCGTTTTCTCTTTTTGCATCAATTTTTTCCAGTTCGATCAATTTTTTATTGGCTTCCACAAACGCAGGACTATTTTTCGTTATACCGAGTCCCATGTTCATGACCTGTCGCGCCTCTTTAATTCTTTCAAAGTGTATTAAAGCTTCTGCTTTTTTGAGTAAAGCTTTTGGATCATTTTTTTCCGTTTTCAGAACGTATTCAGCATGTTTTAGCGATTTCCCATAATTCCCAAGTTTGCCATATACAATTGCAAGGTTCCTACTTAAGACAATTTTGATTTCTAGTGATTCCTTATTAACCCATTCATTTACAACATGAAAAGCGCGCTTATAAACAATAGCAGCTTCTTGAAGCTTCCCTTCGCGAAACAGTTTTCCTGCTTCGTCCTTCATTGCAAGAGCTCTTTTGTCTGCTTCAATGGCATTGTAAAACTTTTCTCGGATGTCAACAAGTTCAATGTCAAACTCGAGAACTGCATTTGGAGGAATAATGTTTTCTCTCCCTTTTTCCCCATAGCCATATTCAGGATCAATTGTGAAAGTAGATGACTCGCCAAGTTTCATTGATGAAACAGCAAGAGTAAGTCCATCAATAACATCATCTTTCCCGAGAATAAATTTGAATTTATGTCCATTCTTAATAGATGAATCAAAAATAACTTGACTATCTTTAAGTCTACCTTCTTCTATTAATACCACCTTTTCACCTGTCCTTGGGGTTGGGCCGTATCCTTCTTTGTGGACTATTTTTGTAATTTTGTTATCAGGAGTTACAGAGATTATTTTATTTGAGTTCAACATATTCAAGTTTCGACCTAAAAAACGGTAACGGTCTTTTAACGTGTTCTTGCTTGTAAACGGTTTACTTTTTGAGTGCATGATGCAATTTCACGTCATTTTGGCATAACCGTTAGATAATTTTGGCATGTAAACCGTCGACACAGAATGCAATTGAATTTATTTGAATATAAAATCATATATTCAAAAGTTTAACACAACCGATAAGTAGAAATCATTTCACAACATGAATTCAACACTTCCTCACATCTTTGATGTTTACATAGGTGCTAAAATTCTTTGTGGTGATACAATGTGCGATGGCCTTTGTCTCAATCATACAGATAAATTTGAAAATGGATCAATTTCATCCAACATTTCAATATGTTATCCCACTCAATTTTCCGTATGGTGTTATTACCCAGGAAGCCTGCTTGGAATGATGGGTATCACCATAGCTATTTTTATTATTCCGGCAATATTTAGTATGGTTTATTTTTCCTTTCACAAACAAATCCTGAAAAACATTAGTGGCTATCAATTTTCTCTTTCGTTTGCTTTGTATTTTATGTCTGTTACCCTATTAGGCACTCTATTATCTACTCTCATTTGTTATTTAACCATAAAGTCAGTAATATTTTTCCCATTCATATCAATATATATTGTGGTTATCCTCCTTAAACTTTATCTTCGCCATCCATTTTCCAACTCATATAAATCAATAATTCCAACAAACTTTTTATTTTCCCCTAAAATTGTCACACTTGAAGAGCTTAAAGATTCTATAGCAAATGTCCGTATGTCACCACCTATTTTTTCGGCATATGAAATAGGTGAAAAATACATTTTTAAAAATGGCACCAAACAAGTGGGCAAAAAAACATGTGAATTAGAATATAATACATGGCAAGAAGAAGGACCAGATATTTTAATTCCATCTAACACTCCAATTTTTGCATATTTCTCATTGGATGTATTGCCAACAAGTGATGTTGAAATTGAATTCAGATTAAAGCACCCACGAACAAATTATACAACATATGTAATTCAGACAGAGGTTGATGTTGAACATGGACCAATGATTTTAATGAATGGAAATGATAAAATTTTTGAATGTTTTAACAAAAAATATATGAAAATTATTTACATAATATCTTTGATTTTTTCATTTGATTTCATTTTAGATATTATATATTGGGCACATGTTAATTTTTTTGAAATTAAATGTGTCAAAAATGCAGCTATGGATTACAGTTTGCGCGCAAAATTTGGTGAAAATGATGTAAAGGCGCCAGTGGATGTTCAATGTGGAACAAATGAAACAATTAATTATAGTAACTCAAATGACCTTCTTGTAGAATTAAATCCAAGTAATGTCTAAGAAATTTTAATGTGTTTAAATGGTTGATAAATGTATTTGAATAAAAATGTTTATAATTTATTATAATCTGGAACAGCAAAAAATCTCCAATTGACAACATATGGAACTATAATAAACTGATCTACTAATAGTTAAATTATATAAATATATAGAGTTTAATCAAATAATTTGTTTAAGTTTAATTAGTAACTCCATAGAAATATATTTAAATTTAAAATCATTGTTACCAGTTTTTTGTTTTTATTAACACCAACATATTGCATCACACCAAAAAAACCAGAGAATTGAATAAGCTTATTCTAAGAAAGAGAGCCTGTTTGTAGGCTCATGGTTGCAATGAACGGTCACACTAAAAATTCGAACCCGCCCAAGAGAGACCGTTTGATCAAAAAACGTTAAACACTAAATTCCTGACCAAAAACTTCAAATGAATCGCCTGAGTGAGATTTTATCTATTAGAGACCCAAATAAAAGAAACCTAAATCGCATTCAGAAAGATCTTCAAAAAGAACTTAAAGAAAATGAAAATGATACATTTAAAATTATTTCAAATTTATTTTTTGAATCAAATTCTTCTTTGATATCTCCATTAACAATTGAAGAAACAATCAAAATTATTCGTGAATTAGATTTAATTCAAACTTTTGTTCATTTATCTGATAGTAAAATATCAAATGCTTTTTGGAATTCAAAATCTCCAAACTTTTTTTCTCTTATAAATTTCTCTTATTTTGTAAGTGAAAGTGATTTGTTTTTTAACCATGAACTTCAATTCATAACAATTTTTCAAAATCGTTTTAATCCAACAATTCTTGATTCAAACACATTTGAAGGTTTTAAATACTTAATTTCAAAATATGTATCATATGTTTCTACTAGAAATATTGAATTTGATCAAAAGTTGAATGATGTTTTTAATCCAAATAAATCCTTACCAACTATTCTAGCAACTCTTCTTATAAATTTTGGGTTTTCTTCTGACCAACCCCTTCAAGCTGAGAATCTATTTCATTTAACAACAACATGCCTTACGATTGTTTTCAAGAAAGAACATCTCCAAAATCAATTTTCGACTTTTTCTTCATTTTTTTCCGGTTTTCCAATTGAAAAAGTTATTCTTTTTCAATCTTTTCTTGTATTGCATATTCAATCACAAGAAATCACATCTAAATTTTTTGAGCAAGTTGCTAAAATGATGCGTGTTTCTAATGACACCAGAATTCTCGAATATCTTTATAGGTCAATTCGAATTGCTTCAACAATTGAACAATTGAATTTATTGTCAACGTTTGTAATTCGCGATTATGATTCATCGATACCAATTTTAAAGAGCGTTATGCAAAAATGTATTGAACATTTATTTTTGCTTGATTCAAAGCAATCATCGCTAATCTTTAAGGAAAAAATTCTAAATCTTCAATGGTATTCAAGCTTGAAGAAGTTTATCTTTCCATTAATTTTACCATATTCTGATGAAGAGATGATGAAAAGTTTCATATATTTTTCACAAGATCCACAGAACAAAGTTTTTGTTCAAAAATGCATGAAAATTATAAATGAATCTGAAGCACTTCAAAATATTATATCTAATACAATCATTAAACTTTTAAATGAATCAAATCCTTATGAAAATTTGTTGTCGTTAAGTAATATATTTATGAACAACAATAAAATCCCAAAAATATGTTTACAAAATTTACCAACAAATGAATTAGGTAAAGTTTCATTAATTATTGATTCAGTTATATCATCACCAAAACAATTTTCTTCTTATTTAACAAAAGCAGAACTTGAATATTCGTCACAATCATTTAATTGGGATTTACGCTTAAAATTTTTTAAAGTTTATGTGTTGGTTGGCTTGCCAAATAATAATGAAAACGTAAAAATTTTATTGGATTCATTTCCTTCTTTATTATCAATTGAATCATTAGAACATTGTTCACAGATTAATATTTTGTTTGATAATTTAATCGAAAATATATATAAACAAAAGAAGAAATATATAAAAATCGATATAAATAATTTTCTTTCTTCACTTCTTTCCATTATTTCACCAAATTTATTACCGACAACAAATTCATTAAAGCGACAATTTTGTTTAAATTTATGTAAATCAATTTATAAACGATTTCCGAATATTGATAATGATAATCAAACGATTATTAATCTTTTAAGTATTATGAAAGATGGGTCAGTAAGTTTAAAGAATTCATTGATTTCATTATCTAAATATATTCCATCAATTTCAAATTCATTTGATACATTAAATACAAATAATTCAACACAAATTATTAACGAAAAACTATTAAATGATCAAAATGACCTTAAATCATTTCAAGAAATTCGTATTTTACTTGAGAATTCAAACGTTTTACTTGATTTGCCTGGGAATATTATCGATAAATATATAAATTATGAAACTGATAAATGGGAAATTCAAAGTGAAATTTTCTTAATTATTTCATATCTTTGTACAAAAATGAAAATTAATAATGAAATTGTTATGAAATGTGCTGATAAAATATTTAATACACTTCTTCAAACTCGGAAAGTCGGACTTATTTGTTCTTCATGTCCTGCGTTAGAGCGTTTACTTCGATATCTTTCTAAAATATCCGAATATAAGAATAAGCCTAAAGAATATTGTGATAAGCTTTGTGAGATTATGTGTAATTTTGATATGAAACAAATGCGGAGAAGTGCCGGACTTCCATATATTGCAAACACATTAATAAAATCTAATAAAGAGTTATATTTAGAACTTACAAATGCTCTTTTGTTTATATGTAAAAATACTAATAATCCAAATGAAGCTACAAATTCATTAAATACATTGAAAACAATCATTAAAGAAAATCCAATAAATGAAATAATAATTTCGAAACTTTTCGATGTAATTTTCGATGTTTGTGATCGATTTTATACTTCTTGGGATGTAATATCTGCAATTAATTTACTTTATGTAGGACTTATACATAAAATTTGGGAAATGTTTACTGGGCAAACACAATTCCATTCACTTTCACGTCAACAATTCTTTTCTAAAATTAATAATTCGAAAGAAATTTTTTATAAAACACTTTCTAAAGCAAATCAACATTCTTCTTATTTAGTATTATTATTATTATCAATGTTTACATCTGATATAGAAGATCCTCAACTTATTAAATTAATTTTAAGTTTTTCTTCAAATAAGTCTTCGAGAATTCGTAGAATTGCTGTTAGAGCATTACTTAAAAACATTTGTAATGAAAATTTCGAAACTTTTTGGGATGAAATTGTATTAAAAGTTAATAACGAAACAAAAATGAATGATTTACATTTTTATTTAATGATTTTATATGAACTTCGAAATTTAAATGTTAAAAAAGAATTTGTTCATAATATTCAACTAAATAAAGTACCAAAAGTTATACAAAAACTTATTTTGGATATTGAAGATAAACCAATTGAATGGAATAAAATGGAAATTGGAGAATTAATAATAACAATTCGAGATTGGAATCGAAAATATGTTCCAAACGAACTAATTAATAAACTTTTATATGATTTTATTGAAGGAGAAACACTTTTGCAATGTAATAAAACATATGCAATTGAAGGAATGAAATTTTTGATACGAAATTTAAAACCGAATTCCATTAAAACGGAAAATTGTGAACTCATTAATAAAATGATTAAAAATATAAAATCGATTTATTTGAAATCATTAGCAATTTTATTATTAAAATTTGTTAATAAACCAAAAATCGATGATTTGATTGAAGAATTTCAAGAAATATCAATTAATAAAAAAGAAGAATATTTCCCACTTCATCATAGTCTTTCTTTAATTTCTGATATAATATATCAAACACAAGAAGGAAAACAAATTATATTATTTCTTATTTTAAATGATATTCCTTTAATAAGATTACAAACAATTAAAACATTACAAATTGAAATTAATGAAATTCTTTTGTCTCAAATATTAATCAAAGAAATGAAACAAGAAGAAAAACATGAAATTTCTAATAAATTGATTCAAATGATTGAAGAAAGAAATAATAAATATCAATTTAGTGAACCAATAACATTTTTTGTCGATGAATTTTATATTTTAGAATTATGTAATCCAGGTATGTTCCAACAATTTCGGAAAGAAATGAAAGAGCCATTAAATCTGTTTGAAATTCGGCAAAAAATTATTTCACTTTGGAATGAAAATAAAAAAAAATTATAAATAAAAAATTATAAATATAATAAATTTTATTTATTTAATTTAATTCCTTCCATATTCAAATTCTGAAGGATTCAATTGGCAGTTCTACAATGCTGTATTTCTTGAATAAAAATGCAATTGATGCAAATAATAGTGATTCTTTTTTGATATGATTTTATCATATAATATTTATTTTACATGAAAAACTTATATTGTGAACATCATGATGAGTTTTAAACGTATAACTTTTTCAATTAAAAACATAAATATTTTGCTGTATAATTGTGTTAGAAGGTTTTTTAAGGTAACCTGATCAGTATTATTGATTGTGCATATAACTCTATATTTAAAAGAAATTCTCTAAGGAGGATCGTTAGTTGACTCCGTCCTATTGTAAACATCATGTCGCGTTTTAAACGTATAACTTTTTCAATTGATTTAACGGTTCCGTCAAACATTTTCAAGATTCCAAACCTGTGCTCACTTTGGAATGAAAATAAATAAAAAACTATAAATATAATAAATTTTATTTATATATTTATTTATTTTAATTCTTCTTTTTAATAATTATTATATCGCGTTTGTAAGCTGATTGATCTTTAATTTCATGAAGTTCATATGAAAATTCCTCTTTAATAAGATCAATCAAATCGAAAACACTTCCAGAAAGTCCAAAATACATTCGCTTCGCTGCAACAAGAACTACGCCGTCTTTCTTAACTAAGTGACGAAATGCTGAAACAAATGATGGAAGATCTTCCTTACGATAAATGGTTTCTGATGCTAAAACAATGTCAAATTTTTCTGGTGGAAATATTTGTGGAACATCTGCCCATTTAGCTGCTGAAAATGTAATAACATTTCGTGGACAATCGTTAAGTTTCGCATTCGGCTGTGTAATCTCTTCAAGAACTTCGTGATTAAAATCTTGAAGAACAACTTCTGGTGATCCATGAAGTGAACAATAAATACCTGGAAGACCTCGTCCACATCCTAATTCAAAAACACTTTTGCCTTCAAAATTAATGTTCTTAAGATAACGAAGAAGATCAATAGTACACTCCCAAAGTTGAAACCCTCCTTCATAAACTCCTGGACGAACTTCACTTGGAACACTCCCTTCTTTAGGTACATAAGATTTAATACCTTCATAAGTTTTAATTTCCCAATCTTCATGTGTGACAATATTCATTAAAAATAAAAAAATCCTTTTAAAAAAAGACGTTAAATATTTGGACCGGCAAAACCGTCGTGCGGCGGTTATTCCATTGAATTCAAATTTAAATTTTTTTGAACAACTGAATAAAAATATTCGAAATGCGTTGAAGAATTTGGTGGAACTTCTTCAAGGAAATTCAAGAAATCAGGATTAAAGAAAACGTCTTGTAAAGTTTCTTGATTTTTTTCATGAAGATAATCGAAAAGATTGGAAAAACAATAAAACAAATCTTCGACCAAATCAAATGACATTGATGGATAAAATGATGTTAACAACGAAATAAAATCTTCTTCGAAAAAGAGTTTTAAACCTTTTTCATCTGAATAAGTTGCAATTTCAATAAGAATAAAAATACTTTCATGAATTAATTCAAATGGAAATGTTTTAATTCGTTCGAAAAGAATTTGTACAATTCCATTTTCTTGAAGTGTTTCAACAAATTTTCGTCGCAAACTTCGAATAAAATTATAAATTGTTCGTAATGTAATTTTCATGTTTTGATAATTCGTTTCGTTTTGAATTATTTCAAATAAAAATGGAATTGGATTAATATCATTTAATATTCTTCGAATTCTTTTACTTCGTAAACATGAAATTCGATGAATAATTTTAAGAATTGTCGTTAAATATTTTTCTTTCTCTTTATATTCAAGTAATTCTTCAATAAGTTGATATCGTTCATAAATTTGGTCGTTCTTCAAATTAGTTTTAAAATATTTATAATAAATAGTTAAACTTTCTTTTTTATATTCTTCGTTCGCTTCGTGATAAAAAAATTTTAAAATTTCTTCATAAGTTTTATCATAATTGATACAAATCGGATATTTAGTAAGAGATGAAAAAAAATTTAAACTTGCTTCATAAAAATTGGGACTTCGTTGAAAAAGATATTCTGAAATATGTTCAATAATGTTATGTTGATTGATTACTTGGATGTATTGACTTGAATTTGAAAGAAGATGACTAAAGATTAAAATTGTTTTCGGTTCTTTTTCGATATATTTAGAAAAGATAAAAATACTTTCAGTTGGAATATGACGTTCGAAAATTGTATTAGAAAATGTGGTAAATCTTGAAAAGAATTCTAAAATAATTTGAACATTGCTCAAATCTTCATCTTTCGTTAAATGTTCGAAAAGAATACATGTTAAATTATGTGGAATATCAAATTCTCGTTGGTAACTTATCTGAATCATGTTGATTAAATCTTCTTTTGAATATATTTCTTTCATTTTTTGAATGGGATAAAAAAATCCTTCTTCTTCAACTTTATCAATGTTATTCACTTGTATGAATCGTTGTGTTGATTTATTTGGAACATTTTTGTAAACACTTTTCATTTTTTGGGAAACCGTTTAAAACTAAATGCTTGTTGCAAATCGAAGAAAAAAAATCAGCCAAAAACAGTAAAAAATTTATATTATCATCAAAAAATCCAAATTATCTATTCCTTTGTATTTTAATTACAAATGATGTTTGGAAATAATAAGATGATATTTTTCTTCTTTTTATCAAATCATATGAACATTTTCACAATTAAAATTTTATCTTAGATTTAATTTTTAGTTTTAAAAATTTATTATAATAAAACACTGTTTATTTGAATATGATGTTGAAATATTCTCATTTTCAATAATTCCTTTATCATTTAATAAATCAATTATTTCTTTGTAACCAATTTCAGATTCAATCATAAGTGCGATTTCAAATATATACAAGAATTTTCAAATATTTAAATTATATTTTAAATTATTAAATGAAATATAATATAAATCAAATTAATATTTTTAACATTTATATCAATTCCTTTTTGTTCAAGAAGTAATTTAACGATTTCTAAACAATCATTCCATGATGCTACATGAAGTGCTGTTTCAAATATTTTAAATTATTTCAATAAATTCCGATTAATTCATATAAAAATTTTGTGCATTAACATAAATTCCTTTTTGTTCAAGAAGTAATTTAACGATTTCTATACGATCATATCTACATGCTAGGATAAGTGCTGCCATTTTTTGCGATTTCTTTAAGAATAGATTCATTTATTCTCACCAAACCATTTTCATATAAATATGATAGAACTTCATAATTATGATTATTAATACACAAATATATTAAAAATGTATTATTTTTGTCTTTATTATGATTATTATGATATTTAATAGATATTTCGATTGATTTTTTAAAGTTTGAATGATTTTGTTCACATAAATGAATAATTTCAAAATTTTCACCTGCAACCGCATATTGACCTGTATTTTCGACTTTGGCATTATTAATTAATAAATATTTAAAACATTGAATTGCTAAAAAAAATGTTGCATAATCAATTAATGTAACGTTATCGCCGTCACTTTTTATTATTGAATAAGGCGCAGAGCGTCACCAAATTCCGAAAATGAGCCTAACAACCGTTGTTGTGTGACTTTTTCATAATAAAATTGATCGTCATATCACATTTCAATATTTCAGGAAAAAAATTGTTGAAACCAAAATAAAACATGTGTTCATACAAATTCAAAGTTCGCTACAACTGTCTTTCTTTTTATATTTGATGCATGTTTTTATTATAAATGATTTTTGAACGTCAATTGATTAAAGCTTTTTTTCATAAAAATACCATTTTTCCAAATTCATCCCATCAGCATCTCAAAATCAAGGTAAAAATAGTGTTTTGCTCAGGATTCAGCAAGAAGTTTTGACAAGAAATTTCATTTAACCGTTTATATATTTCAGAAACATTCTTCCAATGAAAACCAGCCTTCATCTTCCATCTGTTGATGATATTCTACAATCTTTATATGCTGGTGAAATAGATGGAACAATTTCACTTGCGGAAGGGGCTATTAGTAATATCTTATTATTAAATGATTTTCCTAATATCCCAACATATGTCAAGACATATATTCACGAATCACTACCCACAATTTTTAGTCTAATTGTTGAGCTTGACAAACCAACTAGTAAGAATATCAATCAAATCATTTCTTTTTTTGGAACATTTTTATCACTTATTATCAAGTTAGACCTTAATGAAAACTTACTTAAAGTTGTGTCAGATGAATTAGAAATATATCAAGGAGAAGTTATGGATTTTGACCCCATTCCAATTGAACCAGATCAAGTCAATCAAATGTTTCAAGAAATATCCATAGGCAACAAAAAGAAATATCTCAGTTCACAACATGACAAATCCACATTCCAGCTTCGGAATGGTTTCATACAAAAATTATTTGAAACCAAGATCTTTCTTTACATGCATGAACATAAGGACCATTTAACGCAAGGCCAAGAAGCCTACTTACTCCGTATATATAGCACCATTGAAACCTATTTAAACGAGAAAGTCAATTCTCTTCTCATCAAAGAATTCACCGAAATATCTTTAAAAACGCTTCAAAAGTGTGAATCAGATTATGATACCTTTATAATATTTTTTACTGAATTTATTAAGATGCTTCCAGAGCCACCAGATTACATTGTCAAATTAATATGTAAACTATCCAAAAATGGGTCAATTCAATCAAAGTTAACCGCCGTTAATAACATCATCCAAATTGCCGATACGCCTGGTATTGAACTCAAAGATTCATGGGATGATATTAAAACAATCTTTTTAGAACATGTATCAAAGTATTCAAATTCTGAATTAGTTGATTCCATCATAGATTTTTTACCTAAAATTTCCGAAAATTCATTTTTCGATATTAATGATCTTTCAATAATTTTGACGAAAGTTCATGTGCCATTAATTGTAAGATGTGAAGTTGTAACCAAAATAATACCAAATCTACCAAATGAACCCACAGAATTAGCCGAATTTCTACTCGAAAAAGATATAGTTTCACCTAAATTATACATCGAATGTATTGGACTTATTAATGATACTAATTTATCCACGAAATTATTTGATTCTTTATTAAAATCATTTGAAAATGATGAAAACAATGATAATGAAGAAAACAAATTCCAAATTAATTCCAAAACTAAGAGGTTAATCCAAGAAAGAATGGAATCAGAAGATTTATCATATTTTGGTGCATTAAGTAACTTCTTTAAAAACTCATATAATTTACCTGAGTTTAAAGAATACATTGAGAAACTTTTAATAGTCTCTGATCAGAATCCACAATTCTTTAATATATTAAAGAAGTTCACAAACATTTTAAACTTATTTGATTCACAAGATGTAATTTTAAACTTTTTCGAACTCATTGTAAATTATTTTAATGATGTAACAAAAAATGAAGAATTAAAAATTATTGTGCCAATTATTTCAGATTGGTTTAAATCAATAGAATCAATACCAGAAAAAATAATATATAAAAAATTAAATAAAATGGACTTTTCAAATGCTTCAAATGAACTTCCAATGTTTCTTGACTCAATTATCCGTAAAACACAAAACATGAAATTACTTAAAAACCTTTTACCTAAATTAATACAAAATAATGTACCATTACGATTCTCAATATGGTCCATGAATTTAATATTTGAAATATTACATGATGATAAAAAATTCATTGAAAACATCTCAAAAACTTTATTTGAAAACTTAGAGACATCTGAAAACAAAGAAAATTGTATATTTTTGATAGAAAAAGCTTGTCAATTCGAGGCTGATTTTTTTGATAATGAAGAAAATTATGGAATAAAATATAAAGTTATGATTCAACAACAAAATAAGCCAACGTTTGAATTCGATTATTATTTACATCCTTATCATACATGTCGACGATTATATTATGAAATAATACAAAAAATGCATATAACAATTGAAAGAATTAATTTATACATTAAAGGAAAAGATGGAAAAGAACGACGTATTAATTATTCAACACCATTATCATCAATAATATCACAAGATTCGGATGAAATTAAACTTAAATTAAATTTAAATAACTTAAATGAAATCCAAAACTTCGAAATTCAACCATTGTTTTTAAATACAATAAAATCAAATCCAAATTATATAATATTATTATATAACTTATTACAAGAAGAAAATTCTGTTTCTGATATCATAATAAATATTATTCGCTTATTTATACCATTGATTGAATTACCTGAACCTGAAACTGAATTACAAAAATTATTATTTAATCAATGTGAAGATCCATTACAATTTTCGAATTCTTTACGAATGTTTTCATTAGCAATTTCATCATTAAAAGAAAACATTGAATTTGATAATAATTATTTCATTGATATATTATTTAAATCAGTCATTAATTCATTTGATCAATATAATATAATATTATTAAGTAGAGGAATTAGAAATATTAAATGTGATGATATAATATTTACAAAAGAACTAATAAAAAGTTGTTTTATAAAATGTAAATCACCAATTTTAAGGAATTCAATTTTACCATTTTTTACAAATCAAAATGATCCAAAAATATTATTAACATTAATTGATGAAGTCCTTAAACCTAAATATAGAGAAAGTTCAGAACAATTTTTTAAATGTTTTAATGCATTAAATATTTCATCAGAATTATTTTTACCATTTTATTTAAACTTAACACAATTTGAAGGTTTATATGATATATATTCTATTGATCAAACATTTATTTCATTATTAAATTTAATACCTAAAAATGAAGAAACAATAAAATTAACATATAATCGAATATCTTTACCACCTACAGTATCATCATCACAAAATCCATTTATTTATAGTGCGCCAGCACGTAAAGCAGCATTTAAATTCTTAACAACAGATTTAGTATTTCCTTATTTAATAGAACAAATGAAATTTTTACCTGAAATTCCAACTAATTTAATTATTAATGATGATTTTATCCCTAAAGGTCGAATAGGTATAGTAAACTTAGGTACCACATGTTATATTAATGCTTTAATGCAATCACTTAATACATTAACATTCATTTCTCATTTGTTAATGAGTTGGAATGAAAATGAACCGCCTTTTTTAATGCAATTACAAATATTTTTTTCGAAATTAAGATACTCGCGGGGCGCCCCAATTTCGATTGAATCATTAGTAGAAACTATACCTAATTTTGATGCTTATATTGAACAAGATGCTGATGAATTTTTGAATTTTTTAATTAATCGAATATTACAAGAATCGACAAACACAGAATATATTCAAGATGAACTTGAAGGAGTTACAGAAATATCAATTCGAGATGAAGAAAATATTTATTCATCACATTCAGAACAATTTTATTCTATTTCATTACCTACTAAAAACTTAAAATGTTTAACAGAATCATTACATAATTATTTCATGCCTGATATTATTGAAGGAGGTTATACATTAGAGAACAAAGAAAAAGTTAAAGCATTTCGTCGAATCCGTATAAAGAAATGGCCATATAATTTAATAATACAATTACAAAGATATGATTATAGTATAGGTACAGGTGAACGTATCAAATTAGTACATCGATTTAGTTTTCCAATGAAATTAACATCTTATGACTTGTGTAAAGATAATGAATCCGAACAATTTGATTTCGAATATACATTATCAGCAATTGTAGTTCATGAAGGTGATGCAGAAAGTGGACATTATTTTGCGATAGTTAATGGTGATAACAAAGGTTGGTTTATATGTGATGACACACAAATATTACCATTTGATATCTCTGAAATTCCGAAATGTTCATTTGGTATTCCCTCAAATGAAATAACAAAAAATAACTCAAATATACCAACAGCTTATTTGTTATTTTATCGAAGATCTAATCTTCAAGCTAATGATTATATTGAAATCCCACAACAATTCGAATTGACAATCAACAAAGATAACGCAAAAACTTGGCCATCAATCTTCTTTTATTCGAGACATTTCATTCATTTCATACATAATTTATCAATTACATATCATAACAATGAAACAATTTCGTTATCGATAAATGTATTTTTCAAAATAGCGATAATTGATGAAGAATTATCTAATGAATGGAAAGATTTCTTAACACAAAATATTTTAACATCTTATGAATCATGTAAATATTTCTTTGATTATATACAAGATAACGTTGGGAAATCACTTTCAAGTTTAATTAAATTATCAGAATTTGCTTATTCAAATATAACATCAATAATATTATATGCGTTAGAACAAATTAATGATTCTTCTTTACCAACTTCGATAATATTGGAAATGTTAAATTATAATTCATCTCGAAAATCAGTTTCTTTAGCTTTCCAAGTTATATCGAATGCTGCTCAAAACCTTGAAATCGATTGGGAGAATGAAGTGGACATATTAACTCAAATGGTACAATACATTTCATTAAATATAACAAAAGAAGACTTACGACTAATTAAAAATGAAATTAGAAGCGCAGGTGATTCCGTGTTCAAAATTTTAAAGGATTTGGTTCTGATTAAAGGTTACATTCAGCCAATTTCAATGTTGTTCGATCAAGAAGTTATAAATCGTTTAATAGATATATTTAAACATTCAGAATATTTCATGATGTTAATATTGAATACAAATGCTATTCAACCAGATATAATAGCTTCATTGGAGAACTTACCAACAAATTATAATAACTTTGTCCCTAAAACTGAAAACACTTCTTTTAATCCTGAGTTCTTGGATGAAAATCTTCAATTTTTGTTGTTTAATGATAACGATGAAATTAGGGCCAAAACCGTAAATGTAATTCAAAAATTGATACAAAACCCTGACCCGGTGACCGTTAATTATATAAACCAAAGAATTCTAAAGCCGAATTTAATTCGGCCAAAATATATCGAAGAAAATACATTATTCAATGTGTTCGTATCACACATATTAAAAGGATTTGATTATATCGAATACTTCAATGAATATTCTGATATTTTACCGCAAATGTGTTTTTCTGCACCATTTTCAATGTCAACAATTTTCCCAAAAATCATGGAAAACCTTACAAATATTACAGACGAAAGGATCTTAACTAACTTTATGCGTGTGACTTCATATCTAGTATCATATGATGATAATCTTCGACAATATATAAACGATGAAATTTTAACAAAATTCATGAATTTAAGTTATGATGGTGACGAAAGTATCATATTCATACAACTGTTTCCAGATCAAGCTTCTGAATCGGTTTTATTTACATCTGTGATTAATCGACTTTTACGTAGCCGGTATTGTACTCTTTCAAAAACTATAATCGAAGTTATCGAAAGTGGTGTAATACCCCAAAATTTGGATGTACCTGATAAATGTGTAGATCCCGCAAATTTCAAACTCGCGCTTATACTGTTTGATAAGAAGGTCGAACAAAGAAATGAACTGTCCAAATATTTGTTGGACATTTTGCATAATTTTAAACCAACTCAAATATTAAAGTTAACACAAATGTATGCCGAAATTAAAGAAAATTTGGAGCCGTTTTTGCAAAGAGATTTGGATTCGTTTTTTGATGATCAAAATAAATAAAATTTTATTAACATTTTTAATATAACATTTTTTTTTTTTAAATTTATGACTCTTATCTTTTACTTGAATTAATTCGATCTTAAAATAGTAAATTTTCCATATTTTATCAAAATCTATTCTAAAAAACTACAGAATGAATTGAAAAAACAAATTAATTACACATTGTTGATTAAATCAATCAAAACATTTTCATCTGTATTTGGAAATTATTTAAATTATTTTATACATTTATTTTAGCAACTGAACATAAAAGGCATTAATATTAAAAAAATTTCAACACTACAAATCAATTAAAATATTTTATAATATGATTTGATAAAATGAATAAAATAATCATTTGTAATTAAAAAATAATGGATTGTAATTGCAACTTATTTAGATGAAGAAGATTTAAAACTCTTTTTCGAAGAAGATTTTATTTCGTTGTTAACATCATTTTATCCATCAATGTCATTTGATTTGGTCGAAGATTTGTTTTATTGTTTTTCCAATCTTTTCGATTATCTTCATGAAAAAAATCAAGAAACTTTACAAGACGTTTTCTTTAATCCTGATTTCTTGAATTTCCTTGAAGAAGTTCCACCAAATTCTTCAACGCATTTCGAATATTTTTATTCAGTTGTTCAAAAAAATTTAAATTTGAATTCAATGGAATAACCGCCACACGACGGTTTTGCCGGTCCAAATATTTAACGTCTTTTTTCAAAAGGATTTTTTTATTTTTAATGAATATTGTCACACATGAAGATTGGGAAATTAAAACTTATGAAGGTATTAAATCTTATGTACCTAAAGAAGGGAGTGTTCCAAGTGAAGTTCGTCCAGGAGTTTATGAAGGAGGGTTTCAACTTTGGGAGTGTACTATTGATCTTCTTCGTTATCTTAAGAACATTAATTTTGAAGGCAAAAGTGTTTTTGAATTAGGATGTGGACGAGGTCTTCCAGGTATTTATTGTTCACTTCATGGATCACCAGAAGTTGTTCTTCAAGATTTTAATCACGAAGTTCTTGAAGAGATTACACAGCCGAATGCGAAACTTAACGATTGTCCACGAAATGTTATTACATTTTTCAGCAGCTAAATGGGCAGATGTTCCACAAATATTTCCACCAGAAAAATTTGACATTGTTTTAGCATCAGAAACCATTTATCGTAAGGAAGATCTTCCATCATTTGTTTCAGCATTTCGTCACTTAGTTAAGAAAGACGGCGTAGTTCTTGTTGCAGCGAAGCGAATGTATTTTGGACTTTCTGGAAGTGTTTTCGATTTGATTGATCTTATTAAAGAGGAATTTTCATATGAACTTCATGAAATTAAAGATCAATCAGCTTACAAACGCGATATAATAATTATTAAAAAGAAGAATTAAAATAAATAAATATATAAATAAAATTTATTATATTTATAATTTTTTATTTATTTTCATTCCAAAGTGAGCACAGGTTTGGAATCTTGAAAATGTTTGACGGAACCGTTAAATCAATTGAAAAAGTTATACGTTTAAAACTCATCATGATGTTCACAATATAAGTTTTTCATGTAAAATACATATATATGATAAAATCATATCAAAAAAGATTCACAGTTATTGGCATCAATTACATTTTTATTCAAGAAATACAGCAATTGTAGAAATGCCAATTGAATCTTTCAGAATTTGAATATAATATATGAAATGTTATCAATATATTTGAGATGGATGCATCAAAGCATTGAACATTCCCCAATTTTGAAATGTTCAATTGAATAAACTTGTGAATGTTAAATTTATTCAGCATTTCAATTTATACTTATCGAAAATTGCTCATGGGCAGTCTTGTCCTTGGAATATATTTCATGATGGTAAGTTCGCTATGCGCATTTCAGAGGGGTTGCAGCAGAAAAGGTTGAAGGATCTGTTATTTTTGCCCTCCCATGGAAGGTTGCTTCTTCTGGGAGAAAAAAATCGGAGGATTCGCAACCCCATTCGCCCCTTCGATCCAAAGCGATCAAATTCAACAAAAAAATGCAAAACGTTGTTATGTTAAACGGATTAATCCGTTCCTTTATACTGATCAATCATCTTATTTAGTGGTTAAATATTTCAATTTATTGCTCACACTGTTTTTTGCGATGTTGACCGTTTATATAATGATCATAACGAAAATTTCAGAATCTGAATAATATTATTACATAATAAAACATAAGTAAAGATAAAATGAATTAAATTTTGATAAAAGCTTTATTTATTATAATAAAATTACATAGCACCATTTTCTGTAAGCAAATCGATTACATCTTGGTTAAAGTTTCCAGCTAAAGAGAGTGCAGTTTCAAATATTATAAATAATTTCCAAATACTATTTTGAATTATTAAATAAAGAAAACAAACATTAAACAAAACAAATAAATATTTTGAGCGTTAATATCAATTCCTTCTTGTTCAAGAAGTAACTGAACCACAAGAATGTATCTATTAATAGATGCTTTCATAAGCGCTGTATAAAATATTCTGAACTATTTCCAAATATTATTTTAAAATATTATATTATTAAAATAAATATTAAACAAAACAAATAAACATCTTTAACATTAATATCAATTCCATTTTGATCAAGAAGTAATTTAACTATTTCTGTACGACCATTTAATGCAGCTCTTATAAGTGCAGTATTAAATACTTTAATTAAAATCCAAATATTTTTATAAAGCATAAAATTATTTGAATTAATATTTAATAAGACAACTAAATATCTTTAGCATTTACATCAATTTCTTTTTGTTCAAGAAGTAATTTAACTACTTCTGTATGACCTTTTACAGATGCCAATAGAAGTGCTGTATAAAATAATTTAAATAATTTCCAAATATTATTTTAAAATATCAAATTATCAAAATAAATTTCAAATAAAACAACTAAATATCTTTAGAATTAATATCAATTCCTTCTTGTTCAAGAAGTAATTTAACTATTTCTATATGATCATTATTGGATGCCAACATCAGTGCTGTTCTATGAAATTCAAAAAAATTCCAAATATTATTTTGAAATATCAAATTATTAAAATAAGTTTTAAACAAAACAAATAAATATCTTTAGCATTAATATCAATTCCTTCTTGTTCAAGAAGTAATTTAACTATTTCTATATTACCATTTTGAGATGCTTCCAATAGTGCTGTATAAAATATTTAAAACAATTTCCAAATTTTATTTTGAAATATAAAATTCTTAAACTAAATTTTAAACATAACAAATAAATATCTTTAGAATTAATATCAATTCCTTCTTGTTCAAAAAGTAATTTAAATAATTCTATATTTCCATTAGAAGATGAAATTATAAGTGCTGTTCTAAATAATTTAAATAATTTCCAAATATTATTTTGAAATCCAAAATTGTTTAAATAAATTTTAAATAAAATAAATGTATATTTTTGGCATTAATATCAATTTCTTTTTGTTCAAGAAGTAATTTAACTATTTCTGCATGACCATTATATGTTGCCCAAATGAGTGATGTTTTAAATATTTTAAATAATTTCCAAATATTATTTTTAAATATCAAATTATTAAAATAAATATCAAATAAAACAAATAAATATCTTTAGCATTAATATCAATTCCTTCTTGTTCAAGAAGTAATTTAACCATTTTTAAGTGACAATGTATGGTTGCACATATAAGTGCTGTTTTAAATATCTATAATATTTCCCATGTATAATTATGGAATATCATAAAATTATTAAAATATATATTAAACAAAGCAAACAAATATCTTTGGCATTAATATCAATTTCTTCTTGTTCAAGAAGAAAATTAACAAGATCAATATGACCATATTTACATGCAGTAATAAATGTTTTAAATATTTTGAATAAACTTCAAATATTACAATTAAATTACAAATTAATAAAATGTGTTATATGTAATACAAATAAAAATCTTTATCATTATCATAATTTCCTTTCAGTTCAAGAAGTAATTTTACAACTTCAATATGACCAAATTCGGAAGCTAAAACAAGTTCACGAAATATTATAAACTATTTTGAAATTGTAATTTAAAACATAAAATTATTAAAATAAACTTCAAACAAAACAAATCAACATCTTTTGTATTAATAAGTCCTTCTTTACCAAGAAGTAATTTCATGATTTCAATATCCCCATTTTTAGATGCAAAAACAAGTGGAGTATTGAAAATATTATAATATTATAAAATATTTTAAATAATTTCCAAATACTATTTGCAAACAAAAAGTTACTCAAGCAAATCCTAAATATATTTAATAAATATCTTTGGCATTTACATCAATTTCTTTTTGTTCAAGAAGCAATTTAACAATTTCAATGTAACCATTTTTAGATGCATAAAGAAGTGCCGTGTTAAATATTTTAAATAATTTTCAAATATATTTTTATATCATCATATTAATAAAACAATCATTAAATAAAACAAATAGGTATCTTTAGCATTTAAATCAATTCCTTTTTGTTCAAGTAGTAATTTAACAATTTCTGTATTACCATTCGTAGATGCAAAAATAAGAGGAGTTTTATAATAAACATAGAAAGTCCATATTTTGTATTGAAACATTAAAACTTCAAAAAAAACATTAATAAAACAAATTAAATAAATTTTACATTTACATTGATATTAAATTTATAATTCTCAAGAAAGAATTTAAGAATTTCAATATTATTATTCAAAGATACTGTAATAATTGGTTCTTCAAAACATATAAAATAATTCCAAATAATATAAAGATAAATATTTTGAATGAAATAAACAGTAAAAAAATGATATAAATATTTTTGGTATTAACATCAAATTTCTTTTCTTTAATAATATATTTAACAAGTTCAATGTTTTCTGAGATTATGGAACAATATAAAATATTTGTTGGAATTCGATCATATCCTTCAAGAAAATGTTTTACTAAATAAATATTTCCAATTTTCGCTGATTCATTAACAAGAACATCATTTGTTTTCATCCCTTCTTCTTCTAAAAATGATAAAAGTTCATAATTAAAAAAGATTATACATTTCCTTCCTATAGCTGCTAAATCTTTAAATTGATATATCTTTTTATCATACATATATTTAAAGATATCATTTCGATGATATTCAATTGCTATTTCATATGTATCTCTAAAATCAGTATGATTTTGTTCACATAAATGAATAATTTCAAGATTAGCACCTGCAATAGCATATTTACCTGTTTTATTAACATTCGCTCCGTTTAATAATAAAAATCTAAAACAATTAATTGATCCAAAAAATGCTGCATAATCAATTAATGAAACATTTTCTTCATTAATAAATGAATATCGCTCATAAAGTGATGGCTCAATTTTTTGATTAAAGTCAAAATCATTTTGTACTGTCATTTCTTGAAGTTTTTCGATTTCATCATTTCGAATTATTTTTGAGATTTCATTTGGATTAACTCCTTCTTTAACATATTTTTTATGAAGTTCACAATTGTTATTTGATAGTTTTTCTTTGTGTTTAGTAAAATAATTTTTAAAATTATTAAAATTCATTGAAATAATTTCATCTTTTGAAAAATAATGTGCAAAATAATATGTTGGTTGAGATTTTACAAAACTTGGATCAACTAAACCTTGTTCTATCATTTTTTCTATAATATAATATGATTCTTGTGGTCTATATGAGAAATTTAACATTGAAAATAATTTATTCTTCGTATATTTGATTTTAATGTGTTCTTCATTTTTTTCTTGAAGCATTTTTAAAAATTGTATAACAAAATCAAAATCACCTTTTTGTGATACAATTGAAGAAAATATTAATTGAGAAATAATATGGAAAAATGAATGTGGAAAATCAGTATCAAAAATATCCATAACTTTTTTAACAGATTCATTAATGTTTTTTGTATTTAAATTATATACTATGGATTCCAGTCGATTAAGAAATAATAAATTCTTATTTATATGTTGTAAACTTTTTGTTTCCATTGATCAATGAAGAAAAATTAATAACGTCATTTTTATCATAAATCTCAGAATTTTGAATTCAATGGATGAAAAAATTTTTTCTCTTGTTCAACTTGCTGAATTAATCCAATATAAAATTAATGATACTCAAGACCAAGATGAAAAAGATGCATTACAAAGAGATTTGAATATTATCATGAATGAAATAGGGAAAATAGTTTTTGAACTTCCATTAAATGAACCTATATTTCCAAAATATCACAAAGCTGAAGAACCTTCTGAAAGTCATCAAACAAATTCTTTTTCTAGTATTAAAGAGCCAACGACAAAAGAACAATCTTTTCTTAATTCATCATTTTTATCATCAGATCTTGGCGAACGGTTTGATGCTTTTCTTAGATCCAAATCAGCGGATGCTAAGCCCAAAAGCCCAAATCCACATGCACAATCCAAAAAATAAAACAATTAATCTCTACATTATTACATTTTATTTTCCATTTCTTTACCATGATCACTTATTAACTTTGCAATCTTAACTAAATTCTGTTTGTTCGCAATTTCCAAAGGTGTAGTTTTAAAAACGATGAATAAACTCCAAAAACATCATATGAATTTTATATTTAATTTTTGTAATAATTGATTCTTTCGTTAGTAGTAACTTGACAACTTCGATTAAATTCACTTCCACATATGTAAATGTGACCAATTAGTACAAAATTGATTCCATCATCATAACATAAATTTACTTCGATTCAATTATCATTTCGTAAAATTTGAATAATTTCCAAATTTTCTTCTTCTGTTAATGTCGACCATTATCAGTTGTTTCATCACATTCATTATTATTTAAACCTTTGTGTGCTAATAATAAAAATATCGAAACAATCCGTTCAGAAGTCAATTCTATATCTGCGCTTTATTTTAATGTAATAATCTTTCAAAAAAATAAAAAAAAAATTTACAGAAGGATTTTTAAATAGATCAAATATATAAAAAGTTTTTTAAGCAATTTGACGAAAGGCATTAATATGAATATTTTCATTAATAATTCATAAAACATAATTTTGTTTCGATAGTTAAATAGAAAATTTTTATTAGTACAAAATGGTTATTTAATGGAACAAATTTGATATCAAATGAATTCATCAAGTTGAAAAACAAATTCAATATCTTATCAAAAAATGACACTCTTCACTAAAAAAAGCCGTTTATTTTTGTATCTGCAGAAGTAATAATATTTTTCATTAAAAATTGAGTAATTTCATTTATAATACATTTACATATTTGGCGTGGTGAAGCTTGTATCAAAGTTTAGTTAGATCTTGAGAATAATTTCATAATTTTGAAGAAAAAAAAAATCAAAATTTTGTATTAGGTAGAACTTGTATCTTAACTGAGATATGCAAAGTTGGAGAGATTAAATCTGAACCTACTACGAGTTAGACACATAAATCATCATGATTTGTCACTTTTTAAGTTGGTGTTAAATTTCATCGGTTTTGACATTTTGACCTCATTAAAACTATAACCATTTTAGAACATCTTAATCCCATTTATAATGTCAAATTATATTTTAAATAATGAAGAAATTAAAAGTCAATCTATCTACATCGAAATGCTTTCTAACCTTGAGCAAATCATTTTTGGTTTAACAAAAGAAAATTTTGATTTTTCCATTGATCAAACAAAGAAATTATTTGATTTAAATTATCCATATTCATTTAATTTAATTATTAGTGAATTAATTTATTCTGCATTCTATTCAAGAAAAGATATAAATGATTTGTATTTAAATTATTTAAAAACAATTCAGATAAAAGAAGAAGAAATTAATCAAAACACTCCTAAAATTGTTAAAATATTCTGTAATTATATAAGTAATATTAATACACAAGAATCATATTATTTAATTTGTAAAATGATTGAACGAAATTTAATTGATTCAAATATTACTAAAAACATTTATACAAATTATTTTGCACATTATAAAACAGAAAGTAAAAACATAGTAAAATATGGTGATCCTTTTGAAAAAAATTTTAGAAAAAACTACGAAGAACTATCAAAGGATAATTGGGAACTTCATAAACAATATATTAAAGAAGGAGTTAATCGGAAAGAAATTGCACAAATAATTAGAAATGATGAAATCGAAAAACTTCAAGAAATATCATCACAAACAAATTTTGATTTTAACCAAACAATTGAACCATCACTTTATGAAAGATATTCATTTATTAATGAAGAAAATGTTACATTAATTGATTATGCAGCATTTTTTTCTTCAGTTAAATGTTTTAAATATTTACTTTTGAATGGTGCAAATGTAAAAAATACAGGTCAATATGCAGTTTCAGGTGGAAATGAAGAAATTATTCATTTATGTGAACAAAATCATTCATCTTTTGAAAATACTCTTGAAACAGCGATTATGTTCCATAAAAATAATATTTTTAAATACATTTATGAGAATAAAATTAAAGAAAAGCAAGATCAATATTCATCTAGCTTTGGTTCATATCAGGATGATTTTTATGATGATTATAAAGAATCTGAAAACTCTTTCTTCGAAAATTTGGGAGTGAAATGCATTTTATACAATAATTATGAAATTTTAATATTTTTACAAAAAGAAGGAATGCATATTAATAATGCAATTATTAATAAAACTGTAGAAATTGGAAATATATATCTTTTCAAACATTTCCTCAAAGACATTCAAATTCCAAATGATATTTTATCTTTCTCCTCAGTTTCAGGAAATATTGAACTAATTAAATTTATTTTGGGGCAAAAAGGATTTAATGTTAATGTTAAAGATATTTATTTGTTTTATTTAAAATTTATTTTAATAATTTGGAAATTCAAAATAATATTTGGAAATTATTTAAATTATTTAGAACAGCACTTATGATTGCTTCTGAAAAAGGTCATACAGAAATAGTTAAATTACTTCTTGAACAAGAAGGAATTGATATTAATGCTAAAGATATTTATTTGTTTTATTTAAAATTTATTATAATAATTTGGAAATTCAAAATAATATTTGAGAATTATTTAAATCATTTAATACAGCACTTATGTATGGATCTAGAAATGGTCATACAGAAATAGTTAAATTACTTCTTGAACAAGAAGGAATTGATATTAATAATAAAAAATATTTATTTGTTTTATTTGAAATTTATTATAATAATTTTATATTTCAAAATAATATTTGAGAATTATTTAAATTATTTAATACAGCACTTATGTTAGCATCTTGGAATGGTCATACAGAAATAGTTAAATTACTTCTTGAACAAGAAGGAATTGATATTAATGCAAAAAGGTACTTATTTGTATTATTTAATATTTATTTTAATAATATAGAATTTCAAAATAATATTTGGAAATTATTAAAATTATTTAATACAGCACTTATGTTAGCATCTTGGAATGGTCATACAGAAATAGTTAAATTACTTCTTGAACAAGAAGGAATTGATATTAATGCTAAAAATATTCATTTGTTTTATTTAAAATTTGTTTTAATAATTTTATATATCAAAATAATATTTGGAAATTATTTAAATTATTTAGAACAGCACTTATTTTAGCATCTTTAAATGGTCATACAGAAATAGTTAAATTACTTCTTGAACAAGAAGGAATTGATATTAATGCAAAAGGTACTTATTTGTATTATTTAATATTTATTTTAATAATATAGAATTTCAAAATAATATTTGGAAATTATTAAAATTATTTAATACAGCACTTATGTTAGCATCTTGGAATGGTCATACAGAAATAGTTAAATTACTTCTTGAACAAGAAGGAATTGATATTAATGTTAAAGATATTTATTTGTTTTATTTAAAATTTATTTTAATAATTTGGAAATTCAAAATAATATTTGGAAATTATTTAAATTATTTAGAACAGCACTTATGATTGCTTCTGAAAAAGGTCATACAGAAATAGTTAAATTACTTCTTGAACAAGAAGGAATTGATATTAATGCTAAAGATATTTATTTGTTTTATTTAAAATTTATTTTAATAATTTGGAAATTCAAAATAATATTTGAGAATTATTTAAATCATTTAATACAGCACTTATGTATGGATCTAGAAATGGTCATACAGAAATAGTTAAATTACTTCTTGAACAAGAAGGAATTGATATTAATAATAAAAATATTTATTTGTTTTATTTGAAATTTATTATAATAATTTTATATTTCAAAATAATATTTGAGAATTATTTAAATTATTTAATACAGCACTTATGTTAGCATCTTGGAATGGTCATACAGAAATAGTTAAATTACTTCTTGAACAAGAAGGAATTGATATTAATGCAAAAGGTACTTATTTGTATTATTTAATATTTATTTTAATAATATAGAATTTCAAAATAATATTTGGAAATTATTAAAATTATTTAATACAGCACTTATGTTAGCATCTTGGAATGGTCATACAGAAATAGTTAAATTACTTCTTGAACAAGAAGGAATTGATATTAATGTTAAAGATATTTATTTGTTTTATTTAAAATTTATTTTAATAATTTGGAAATTCAAAATAATATTTGGAAATTATTTAAATTATTTAGAACAGCACTTATGATTGCTTCTGAAAAAGGTCATACAGAAATAGTTAAATTACTTCTTGAACAAGAAGGAATTGATATTAATGCTAAAGATATTTATTTGTTTTTATTTAAAATTTATTTTAATAATTTGGAAATTCAAAATAATATTTGAGAATTATTTAAATCATTTAATACAGCACTTATGTATGGATCTAGAAATGGTCATACAGAAATAGTTAAATTACTTCTTGAACAAGAAGGAATTGATATTAATAATAAAAATATTTATTTGTTTTATTTGAAATTTATTATAATAATTTTATATTTCAAAATAATATTTGAGAATTATTTAAATTATTTAATACAGCACTTATGTTAGCATCTTGGAATGGTCATACAGAAATAGTTAAATTACTTCTTGAACAAGAAGGAATTGATATTAATGCAAAAGGTACTTATTTGTATTATTTAATATTTATTTTAATAATATAGAATTTCAAAATAATATTTGGAAATTATTAAAATTATTTAATACAGCACTTATGTTAGCATCTTGGAATGGTCATACAGAAATAGTTAAATTACTTCTTGAACAAGAAGGAATTGATATTAATGCTAAAAATATTTATTTGTATTATTTAATATTTATTTTAATAATATAGAATTTCAAAATAATATTTGGAAATTATTTAAATTATTTAATACAGCACTTATGATTGCTTCTGAAAAAGGTCATACAGAAATAGTTAAATTACTTCTTGAACAAGAAGGAATTGATATTAATGCTAAAGATATTTATTTGTTTTATTTAAAATTTATTATAATAATTTGGAAATTCAAAATAACTAGAGCACAGGGAAAACCTTGTCTTTGCATGAAAAAGTTAGAATAAACTATTCTTTTATATTTTATGTTAAAAATGTGAAATTCAAAATATTCTATGAGTTGATTCAAAAATATTTTTTATTGATGAGGCAAAAAAACTCTCAATGTCCACTTTCTCCCGCAAAAAAACCAGACGAACTAAAGCTATACCTTATCAATGTGAATATTTATTTATTAATTGGACAGAGTTTTTCCCGAGACTCTACATATTGCAATAGAAAAAATTGTGTAAGTTTGTCAGCAAATTGGGGTGGTTTGAGAATGAAACGACAAACGGCTGTTGCAAATCGATGGAGGAAAACCAAGTCAAACAAAAATATCAAGCTATATCAGAAGTGATAAAAGAAACAGCATCAATGAATGAATTGTATGGAACTACAATTGTTGGGATGCTTTCCATGCTTTTGTCACAACTTGAAGGCGAATGTCCTCAGATTGGACTTGAAAAAACGCCATTTTCAAAGAATTTGCAAAATTGTACATTTTAAGAATTAAATAAGTTAACAAAACATTTAATTTTGTTCGGGCTTTCTAATGTTAAATAAAAAATGTTTTCAAATTAATACTTTCACTATGCGCTAACATTAAATCCTTTTCGAGTGTCAACAGTACATGTTACGTATTGATAAGTTGATTGTCCATACAATGGCCATTGTATTATCTTTAGCTGGTTCCATTTTTTTATTCAATTTTTGTTGACAACAGAATGATTTTTTTTCTTTTCTACGAATTAATCAATAAAATTGATAACAGATTTAGTTTAATACCTCCTCACCAATATACAGAAATTTCTGAAATCGGAGATTGGACTATGAAAGGGACTGCATTAAATATGAAATCATTTATTCGCTTAACGAATGCAGTTACCCATAGTTTTGGAGGTGTTTGCCAAAGGACTCCAACAGGTTTTACAGAATGGCTTGTTGAAATTGAATTTTCGTCTGTAGATGGAAATATGGGAAGCATAATTTCTTTCTTATTTTCAAAAGAATGCTGTCCAAACCTAGAAGATCCCTTTACAGGAATGGCAATTTGGATAAATACAACAGAAACAGATGAATCTAAATATTCTCCAATTTATTTTTCTAATAATCAAAACCAGATCATTAACAAGAAATTTGCCAAAATGATTGGAAAAGCCAATGTTGTTGATGAAAGCCAACCATGTATACTCACAATAACTCATAAAACAGGCGATATCACAATCGAATTCTCAAATTCTCAAAAATCTGATCATTTTAAATACACAGAAAAAGCCAGTTCTCTTTTGAAAACAGGATATTTCTCGATTTATGCCGCCACAAATACTAAATGCGATGCAAATGATATTTTTTCAATCCGTACTCTTCCTCTATCTCCATATATTCCTGATCCAAATGCGCCAAATTACTCTTTGCTCAATAGAAAAATTATTCAGGATGATGTTTTAGCCCGCCGTTCTTTAAAAACTCAACGTCGATCCAAAATGATTCTAACAAATAAGTACACAACACAGGAAAAATCCAAAAACTTTCAACTTGACGGAATTGATGAATTACTTAGTGATGCATTTGTTTTGTTACAAGAATCTTTAGGAAGAGGTGAAGAAACGGTTTCACTTGACGACTTGATGCGGTTTCTCTCTGAAAAAGTGGAGCTTACAACAACAAAAGCACTTAAAAAAGTTAATCTTGCTTCTGAGCGAATAGAATCTTTACACGATGATTTAAAGAGCATACTAGATGGATTAGAAACAGATTTATTGGGGCTTAAGAGTGAGTCTAGAATTATAATGGATGCGATTGGTGAAGAAGCACTTAAAATCGCAAATAAGATAATATCTGAGCCAAAAATGGACATAGAAAAGGCAATTACAAAAAACGTAGGATTGGGTCCAAGAAAGGCAATGATGATTGTGTGCATAATAGAGTTCGTTTGTTACATTATATTTTTTGTTATTCAGCATAGAAAGACACATGGATTCAAAAAGATAGACTAAAGATAACTTTGTTTATCATATAAATATAGTAATTTCTTTTATGTATGATTTTAAATTTCTTTTGTTGTTTGGTTTGAAAAATCGATTTTTCATTCTTTAAAATGTTGAGACATTTTATGAAAATTAAAAATGTATACAAAAAAAAAAGTATTGACATAAAAACACTAAATAGCATTTATCCATCAATGCATATACCAAATTATGATTTAATTTCTCAAAGGCTTCAATGTATCCAATCGTTTTTATGCAAAAAATTAAAACACTTCAAAAAGTTGTTTGGGTGTTTTGAAATTAGTTGGATTTTCTATTGTTTACATGCAATCGGTTTCTCCACCTTTTAAAAGCGGTTTGAAGGTTTCTATCGTATTTTTTTTTTAAAATGTGCTTCGATGCTTCTTTGGAGGAAACAATGAGAACAATAATGTCCCCATCAGGAGGAACTTTGCGTGCAAGCAATTCAAAAATGGAAAAACCCAGGCGTCCACCTAATGCATATAATCTATTTTTTATGGAGAAGCAACCACAATTAAAAGTAGCTAACCCAAATATGTCTGGGAATGAAATTTCAAAAGAGCTTGGGAAAAAATGGCAGTCAATGGATGAAGCTCAACGCCAACCATATAAAGAAAAAGCAAAACAAATTCATACAGAGTTCAAAGCTATCAACCCAGATTACCATTACGAAAAGAGCAAAAATAAGACTCTCAGAAAAAGACAGAAACAAACATATGTAGATGGATATTCAAATATTAATCCGTTATTCAATGCTGAACGTATCATAATTACATTTGTCCTTCAATTTTGCATGCAAAACAAAGAAGTTATGGATTCTATTCAGCAATCAATTGATCCCAATCTTCTTCCACAATTATTAACAACCTTAAATAATAATAATAACATAAACTAGCTCGTGTTCTGGTATGTTTTGTACCCTGGTAAATTTTAAGTTTCACAAAATTTTATTATTATTATTATCATTTAAAAGATTTTTCACCTAAATTTAAGCACAAGCACAAATCGAAGCTACTAACTTTGAAACGAACCACAGATTGTTGATTTTTGCATAATTAATGACTATAATTTTGAATAAATTTATTATTAATTTCCTCTTTCTATTTGCTTGTATCTAAATGGTTCTTTTAAGTTTTAAAATGAAGGATATTTCATCTTTAGTGCACTTAAATGCCCAAAATCGAATTTTTCCTCAACAATATTACAATCGGTGAACTTCACTTACCGAAATAAAAAAAATCAGAATTTTTGTCAATTCATTTTATATGGGACAAGCAATCAATGTCTAGAAAAAAGAAATAAGGGCCCCTATGATAATAACACTTGATGATTTCACAGTGAAGATTTTCTTTCAATATGAAGAAGATTCGGAAACTGATCCAAGAAAAGAAGGGTAAGGGGAAAAAAAGTGAGTTTCACCTGAGAAAGACATTTTCACCCAGAACAGACGGTAGTGTGGTATCTTGTAAAATGACATAAAAATTTTTTTTTTTTTTAATTTGATGCGACAAAACCGTTATTTGATGTGTTTGCGGCCGTTTATTCCTAAATTGGCGGTTTGAAGTAAGAATATTCCTACACCTGACACGACTTTGCTGCAATTGAGGATCTACTTTGAGGAAAACAGAAACAATTCAAGAAAACGAAAGGAATTTTTTTGAGGGAATTGCGTCTTTAATTGCTTATCAATATAATCTTTGTTCATAATTTGTTGCGCCAGCTACTGACTTAATAAAACAAGATTTATTGAACTAGAACAAGCATTGACAAAAGAAATTTGGCAGGTCATTTCGCCTAATGAAGATGCAATAGAATCTTTTCAATTGTCTCATGATGCTTTTTATAATATTCTTCATCGTCGAAATGAAGCATTTTCTCATCATATTGAATCATTTCCTATAATAATTGATGCAGGATATATTGATGAAGCAATCAAAGAAGAAAAGCAAGAACAATTAGATGATATAAAAAATTTTTTGAAAAAAATAGAATCTAAACTCACATTTCAAATAAGCAGTCATGAAAATATCAAAGGGTTTAAACCAACCTATGAAATTATCCAAGAAATTGATGCAAATCTTAATGGTAATTTTTCGGAAAACAACATCAACAAATATTGTGAAGAATTAAAACGAACAGAAAAAGAACTTTCGCAATCCTTAATCGATGCCTAATATATATAATGAATATATGGAGAATTCAAATTTTCCATCATCAGATATTCTTCATAATTTACCACAACATCAAGAATTAATGGCTTCTTTGTCATATATTTCTGTTATTGCGCGTAATAATATTTTAATTTATTCTCGTAAAATCCGTGATTTAATTGAACGGTTCAAAGAAACACAAGAAAAATTTAATGAATGTTTTGTTTTACCTAAAATTGATTTCCATGAAAAAGAAATGGTCCTTCAAAATGATATAAGGTCTTATGTTTCACATCGTAAAATTTTATTTTTACAAAATCTCTTAAAGAAACCTGTGAAATGGACTAAATCAGGTAAATATTTGATCTCAGCTGCAGAATGTTTGTGGTCTGTTTAATATAAATAAAACTATCTTAAAGTGCTGGCCACAAAAATTTGACCATTGGAAGCTAAAAATTGTCCACTTTTTCACACAAAAATATCTGATCGTCTTTTTGGCATTAAAACTGTCCATTGGATTTGGCAAACCGTCTGACAAACCGCCGGAGTGGAACCCGTTAAAGTTTTCAAAAAGTGAAGCCGAGTTTTTGAGGACTTTACACAATCTTCTAACCGACGAACGATACGAAGAATGAGTTTTGAACGTTATGCTAATTCTAAGGAAGATATTCAAAATGAAATTAAACAAATTGAGTTATGTCATGAAAATGCAGAAAAGTCACGTGAAGAAATGTTTAAACATACAGTTCCACAAGTAATGGAGAAGTGACAAGAGAATGAAACATTATATAATGAGATACGAATGGAATTAGACGCAATGAACAATGACCTTTTAACCACTATCAACAACACGAATGAAATACTGAATTCGATAACATTCGAAAGTATATTTCCGCATCAATTCGAACAATTAATGAACTGATTAATAGACAAATAGCCGAAGAAAGAGTTACTGCGAAAGAAATTCGAAAATGTTAAAGAAGAAATTGATGAGAAACAAAATAATAACAACAAAATACGAAAAGAAATCGAAAACATAAAATATAAATTAAATGAAAAACAAAAACAATTCGAAGAATCAAAACTCCGCGCAGAGAAAAAACCCAAAGAAATATAACGAAAGTAACGTCGAAAACGATTCGGAAGACGAAGAGTTCAACGACCTGAAGGAGAAGTAATACTGCGTGTGCCACGAGAACCCGCGCGACACAGTGATACCGAAGTGCGGTCACACGTTCTGCAGCAAGTGCATGAAAGAAAGGATAAAGGCAAGAAACAGAAAGTGCGGACACTGCGGACAGTCATTCGACCCGAACTCTGAAGTCAGCCCAATTAGATGGAACTGAGTAAATGATGTTAAAGATGATTTGATTTGTGTTTTGGATGTTGCGTAATTATTATGTGTGATATTTTTCTTAAAAGAAAAATTATCGCAAAGATAAATTAGCTTTATAAATGGAATTATCATTGTTCTTAATAGGTGGATCATGGATTATCGCCATGCATTAGCTTTGAAATGGTTTGTTGTATTACAAATAGTAAATTATAGCTATAAGTGAAAAAACGATTTACAGAAATCTAATACTAATATTTGTTGGAACTTTATATGATATTTATAATATTTTTTTTTATTACAAATAGAAAATTCCATAATATATTAATACATTTATTTGTTATATTATTTTTTACTTTCTTATTTTCTTATATTTATTCCATGAAAAAAATCTTAAATATTTTGAAGTGTTTAATCCTTACAATAAAAAAATATAAATGGTGAAAATGTTTAATTCGAATCATAAAAGTTTTATCTAAAACTAAAATTACTTCTTGCTATCATTTGATAAATATGCATACAAATCAAATATTCCAATGTTAGATAAAAATGAATACTTAGAAATATTAGTTGCAAAAGTATCGAAATCATTAGTTCCTTTTTTATCATAATCAAAGTTTTGAACTGTTGTTTCAACTAAAACTTTTATTTGATCATTAGGAAGATATGCCGTTTTTATATGTGCAATAAGTAACATAATTTCTCTAAGATGCCATCTTTGTCAAGATCGACCGCATTATATACCTGCCTTTTGAGAATCCAAAAAAACATTTGTTCCATCAATAATTATTTGTTCTTCAATACCATAATAAACACATTGTAAACATTCACATTTTTGAAATGCAAGCTTCTCAATACAAGTAACAGTTTCAACGATATAAATTGTATTTAAATTCGAGCAATTATAAAATGCTTCTTGTTTAATTATTTTTGTTGTATTACTAATAATAATTGTTTCAAAAAAATTGACATATAGGTATTTATATGCAGATATTACTTTTGATTATTATTTAGTACATTTAGATAAAAATGAAGAATGTGTTTTTTCTCACTTCATCATTATTCCTGTTTTATCTCTTAAAAAATTTTTATCTACCATCTTTTAATATCAATTCCTTCTTGTTCAAGAAGTAATTTAACTATATCTGAATGACCATTTTCAGATCCTAACATAAGTGCTGTTTTAAATAATTTAAATAATTTCCAAATATTATTTTGAAATATCAAATTATTAAAATAAAAATTAAATATAACAAATAAATATTTTTAGCATTAATATCAATTCCTTCTTGTTCAAGAAGTAATTTAACTATTTCTGTATGACCATATTGAGATGCTTTAATAAGTGCTGTATCAAATATTTTATATAATTTCCAAATATTATTTTGAAGTATCAGATTATTAAAATAAATATTAAATAATACAAATAAATATCTTTAGCATTAATATCAATTCCTTCTTGTTCAAGAAGTAATTTAACTATTTCTGTACGACCATTATAAGATGCATACATAAGTTCTGTTCTAAATAATTTAAATAATTTCCAAATATTATTTTGAAACATAAAATAATTAAAATAAATTTTATCATTAGTATTAATATCAATTCCTTCTTGTTCAAGAAGTAATTTAACTATTTCTGTATGACCATTAAAAGATGCAAAAATAAGTGCTGTTTTAAATATTTTAAATAATTTTCAAATATTATTTTGAAATATCAAATTATTATAATAAATTTCAAATAAAACAAATAAATATTTTTATTATTAATATCAATTCCTTCTTGTTCAAGAAGTAATTTAACTATTTCTGAGTGACCTTTTTCAGATGCATACATAAGTGCTGTTTCAAATAATTTAAATAATTTCCAAATATTATTTTGAAATTCTATATTATTAAAATAAATTTTAAGCAAAACAAATAAATATCTTTAGAATTAATATCAATTCCTTCTTGTTCAAGAAGTAATTTAACTATTTCTATATGACCTTTATAAGATGCTAAAATAAGTGCTGTATCAAATATTTTATATAATTTCCAAATATTATTTTGAAATATAAAATTATTAATATAAATAATCAATAAAACAATTAAATATCTTTAGCATTAATATCAATTCCTTCTTGTTCAAGAAGTAATTTAACTATTTCTGTATGACCTTCTTCAGATGCTTTAATAAGTGCTGTTTGAAATATTTTAAATAATTTTCAAATATTATTTTGAAATATCAAATAAAACAAATAAATATCTTTCTCATTAATATCAATTCCTTCTTGTTCAAGAAGTAATTTAACGATTTCTGTATGACCTTTTGAAGATGCTTTCATAAGTGCTGTCCTAAATAATTTAAATATTTCCCAAATATTATTTTGAAATATAAAATTATTAAAATAAATTTTAAGCAAAACAAATAAATATCTTTAGAATTAATATCAATTCCTTCTTGTTCAAGAAGTAATTTAACTATTTCTATATGACCTTTATAAGATGCTAAAATAAGTGCTGTATCAAATATTTTATATAATTTCCAAATATTATTTTGAAATAACAAATTATTAAAATAAATTTTAAATAAAACAAATAAATATCTTTCTCATTAATATCAATTCCTTCTTGTTCAAGAAGTAATTTAACTATTTTTGTATTATTATTTCTAACTGCAACACGAAGTGCTGTATTAAATAATTTAAATAATTTCCAAATATTATTTTGAAATATCAAATTATTAAAATAAATTATAAATATAACAAATAAATATTTTTAGCATTAATATCAATTCCTTCTTGTTCAAGAAGTAATTTAACGATTTCTGAGTGACCTTTTTCAGAAGCTTTAATGAGTGCTGTATCAAATATTTTATATAATTTCCATATATTATTTTGAAATATAAAATTATTAAAATAAATAATCAATAAAACAATTAAATATCTTTAGCATTAATATCAATTCCTTCTTGTTTTAAAAAGTATTCAACAAGTTCATTATTTCCTGATCCTGATGAAAATACAAATATATCATGCGGAATTGAATGTTCTTTAAGAAAATATTCAACTAAAAATATATTTCCAACATTTGCTGTTGTAATAATAATGTTATCATTGATTTGCATTCCTTCTTGAAGTAAAAATGAAAATGTTTCATAATTATCAAATAAAATACATTTAACTCCTAATACTTCTAAATTATTAATTTCTTTTAATTTGTTCTCACAAAGATATTTAAAGATATTATTTCGATGGAATTCAATTGCTGTTTCATATGCTTTAAAAAATGATGAATGATTTTGTTCACATAAATGAATAATTTCTTCATTTCCACCTGCAACAGCATATTGACCTGTATTTTTTACATTTGCACCATTCAAAAGTAAATATTTAAAACATTTAACTGAAGAAAAAAATGCTGCATAATCAATTAATGTAACATTTCTTTGATTAATAAATGAATATCTTTCATAAAGTGATGGTTCAATTGTTTGGTTAAAATCAAAATCATTTTGTGATGATATTTCTTGAAGTTTTTCGATTTCATCATTTCGAAGTATTTTCGCAATTTCATTTGGATTAACTCCTTCTTTAATTAATTGCTTATGAAGTTCCCAATCATTCTTTGATAACTCATCGTAATTTCCTTTTGTTTTATTGATATACTTAGATTCAAATTTATTATTATTAATTAATTCTTTTGGCATATAATGTATAAAATATAAATTCCTTTTGTTTTGGACAATTTTTGGCTCAATTAAATTATGTTCAATCATGTTATAAAGAAGATAATTCGCTTCTTGTGTATCAATGTTGAGAAGTAAACGTGAAAATATATCAAAAATATTGGATTTGTCAAGTATATTAATTTGATTTTTATTAATATTTCGTTCAATTGAATTCAAAAACTTAATTATTATATCTATATCTTTCAGTTTTGCTACAAATAAAGTATAAATGAAACGGCAGATGATCAAGTTGAATGAATATGTTCGTGAATAATCATAAAATTCGCATAATGATGAAACAGATGCATCAATATTGTCTATGTTTATGTTATAAATTATATCTGTAAGTGCAATTAGATCTGAATAGGAGTTTATCTTTAATGTGCTCATCCCAGTGCAATTCTAGTAATGGCATTTTTTTTACTACAATAACCTTGGTTACATTGGAAAATGGCATTTTTTGGAAACAACGGGTTCGAAATAAATTGGGTGGTGTCAACAATTCAATTTTTCAATTAATAAAGATACAATTTCATCATTAAATTATGTCCCATAGCTATGGTTTATCAATAAAAAAACATGTTAAATTTATTTAGCTAAAGAACGTTTTTACTAAGAAATTGAGAAATTTATGTTAAGAATTATTTAATGAATTAAAATGTCATTTGCAGCATCCTTTCTTTTTCTCTGTTTCTGCTTCTTTATCATCGCCTCTAATTGACACGCCCCTCTTTGGTGGTGAACCTTTTCCTTTGGTTAGTTTAGTGTTAAAATCGATAATTGACTCCAATAGTTGTTGAAATGCTTCTTGAACATTTGTAGCTTCTGCAGCAGAAGTTTCTATAAAAAGCAACTTTTCTTGCTCTGCGAACTGTATAGCTTCTTGCTGTTTAACAGATCTTGATTCATCAAGATCGCATTTGTTTCCGATAATCATTACTGGAATATGCTCGTCTGCATTATTTCTAAGTTCAGAAAGCCATTTAGGAATGGATTCGAATGAAATTGATGATGTAATATCGTAAAGAATCATTGCACCCTGAGCCCCTTTGTAATAAGAAGATGTGATAGCCCTATAACGTTCTTGTCCAGCAGTATCCCAAATTTGTGCTTTGATTATCTTACCATTAATTTCCAGTGTTTTTGTTGCAAATTCAACACCAATTGTTGTCTTTGAATTTTGATTAAATAAGTTCCGGGCAAACTGTGAAAGCAGATTTGTTTTACCAACACCAGAATCGCCTACAAGTATGATTTTGATTAGCATATCAGGTTCAGGTTCATCTGTGTACGAATTCATTCAATGGTACGTTTTTGACGTTACTTTTTGAATATAATGCCGTTTAAAATACGATGTAACTTTCACATAATTACAGAGAGCGGAATAGCCCTATAGTGGATTGAATGGCCGTATAGTGGATTTGTGATAGCACAGAGAATTCATAGCATCATGTGAACAGTTATGTAGAAAAAGTGGGTTTCCGATAGAAACGATACAATAATTGAGAGGAAAATGTGAATTGATACATTCAATTTCACTATACGGCCAATTGAGTAAAAACGTTATGTTTTGTAAACTTTACATTTGATTTTTTGATAGAATTGATAACAGTTCAATAGAATTATTTTTAAGAATGAAATGACATCTTTCTTACAATGTCAGAGCAAAAAATTTTGCTCTGCAAGCTCCTCTTAGTACAAGTAATAATAATACAAGTTTTATTCCAGATTGGGAAAAGATCTGGAAATGATCAAAATTATTTTTCAAGTTCGCAACCTCAAAATATCACAGTACAAGCTCCTTTTAGCACACATAATAATGATAGAAGTTTTATTCCAGATATTAATAAATGCATCCTTTCTCAACATCCAAATCTTGCCCAATTTGTGAATCCATCTCCTGTTTCTACTAATGTTTCTTCTAATAAGGAGACAGAAAAAAGATAAGAGAAGAGAACGAAAATGTTTGCCCTGCTAAATAGCTTTATAATAAATAATCCTCAGTGTGCAACCGATTTAATACGGGAGTTGATAAATGCATCGACTAACGAATCCATCCTTTCTACGAAACAGGTAATGATTTACATGGAAAAACTTACTGGAAAGACCTTCGCACAAATAAGAGAGAAGCATAAATTATGTGGTGATAAAGTGGTTGGACGAATATTATTGAGAACAGCTTGTGGGAAATATTGGGACGAAAACTTAAAGGGAGGTGGGGAGCCAATCTTTCCTGATTTGGATATGAATAAGTTTATAGATATAGTTCATGAAAGAGAAAATGATATAAATTGTTTGTCAACATGTGAGGCAATGAAAATAGCAACAACTCTCATAAAAAAGAGAGCTGAAAAAGCCAGAAAACTATTGGAAATATGCAACTGCAAAAAAATATTAACGAGAGTGAGAGAAATACATCCTGATGTAACTTAGCTTCAAAAAATGGCTAAAGCAAATAATCTAAATGTGGTTCCTGCTGCTGAATTGGAAACATTAAGAAGAATTGCTTGTGATAAAGTTGCAATAGAAGGCATTTTTTCCAAGCATTCTCACCTACTTAAAAGGGATCCTGCATTAATTTTTAACATGGATGAAACTATGGTTTCATCACAACAGAAATAAAAGGTATTGGTAACTCAAGGCAAAATCCCATTCACAGAATCATCTCCAGTATTTCCACACATCATTGCTTGTATAACGATATCTGCAAGTGGATATGTTATGAAACCATTGTTTATTATAAAGGATAAAAAAACATTAAGTGGGCTTAAAGAAGTCAAAGAACTTGAGCATTTTGCAACATCACCAACAGGTTGGACCAACAAAAAACTATTTACTTACTGGGCATATACATTCTTAGCTGAAATTCAAATTAATAGACTTCAGCTTAAACCAGAACTGAGAAAACAGAGGATTCTATTGCTGGTTGATGGACATAAAAGTAGGGCCAATTATAATGTTGCAAGATTATTTGAGATGTTTGGGATTGATATATTAGTATTTCCTGGGCATACTTCTCATTTATTACAGCCTTTTGATGTTGCTATAGCTTCACCATTGAAGCCAATATATAAGAAAAAGTTATTGCAATATGAGCTAAGTTTATTTGGTGGTACTGATGAAACTCAGAGGGATCTCAAAGCTATAAGAATTATGATGATAAAATGTCTGGTATCTGCATTATCAGAAGCTGCTTCAATTGATAATATTCAAAGCGGGTTTAGAGCCTCAGGATTATATCCATTAAATCCAAAAATCTATTTATCTAGTCAATATGCAATGGACACTTCCCTAAGAACCAAATTTCCTGAATTATATGACAAAATTCAAAATGGAAATTTGGTAAATAATCACCATTTGAATGGAAGCCTGGAAAACTTGAAATTTGTTTATGAAGTAGAGAATAATAGGAGTTTGACGACCATTGAACCAGTTCATTCTATATAAAAAATGAAGTGTGATATCGAATTTTTCTATGCATATACTGAAAAAATGGGGGGAATTTTGACACCTGTTCCGAATCTGATCATAGAAAATACCAATGGAATCAAAAGAATCCACTCGGACGAAAAATATCGCTAAATAAACAATTAGCATAAAATATTTTATTGTTATATATGTTAAAAATGAATATAACATTTTACATAAACAATGTTGGATCTATTTTGTTCAGTTAGACAATTTTGTTGGTTTAAGAAATGATAAAATATAAGCTAATAATTCCATTTTGTAAGAAGGAAGTAAAATTAGTCAAAATATGTTTATAATTTATTTCTAAAATTTACTCTTATAAAGTTCAATATGTTTGATATTTTAGTCAGTGAATTATTAATATTCGACGAGATATTTTTGTTTTTATTTTTTCTATTCAGTTTTGAATAGCATTTTTTTCTATGGTTTACATCAGAAAGATGAAGTGATAATAAATTTGAATAGTTTATATGACTTCATATGACCAAATGGTGATTCAAAAAAACCGTGATGTATTCAAATCCACTATACGGCCAATTCAATGACTACCGGTTCATTCCGCTCTCTGTATATCGGGAAAGTTAGTATTTAAATAATATTTTATCATTAACCGTGGTACGATGGGGGGCTTGCGTAAACGGTCGCTAGACATTAATTGTCACACATAATTAAAAATTATATTAATGCCTATTTGATGTTTAGATATATTTTAATTTGAGTTCATCTTCAATTTGTGAATTATCATATTTAGATATTTATTCCCTAGCTTCTTGTGAAGTTAATTTTATTTTTATTTATCATATATAAACCTTTGTGAGTCCATTACATATTATATTCATCCACAAGTTATCGGTCTTTGCATATTTATAAGTTCTCCAAAAACGTTCGATCTGAACATTTTCTTCAGGGTTAGACGGATGGATACAAATCTGTCTAACATCATATTGTTTTAATCGAGAATAAATGCATTGCCAACGAATTCTCCACCACTATCGATGACTATTGTGTGAGGTACATGATTTGTTCCTGCTATAACAATATCAAGAGCGACCATATCATCTGTTTTATCATCGAGAACTTCGGAATATAAAATTTTTCGGTATCTGTCATCGATAAAATCGATTAAATATTTCTGATGCTCCTTTTTTTTTTTAATATAAAAAGAAAATATAATGCAGATCTGTATGCCAAATTTGATTTACACGAGGAAACAAACCTTGAATCATGAACATTATCTGATTAATATTTTTTCTCGAATAAAAAAGTCCTTCCTCTTCATATATACCTTTTACTGAATTTTGCCTAGTAGTGAAACCATTTTTCAAAAGTACGTCTATCATCCTTTGATAACCAACTTGAAACTTTCTTGTCTGAATGTGTGATTCAGAATCATGTCAACCATTTTCTGATCAACATTTTTTGGATTTCTTTTTTTCCTATATTTTGGATATTCAATATCCAATTTTTGAGGAACTTTTGTAGAATTAGAACACTTAAAACTAAAACAAATGTCCTTACATGATATAAATCCTACCTACTGTTAAGTTTTCGACTCAATGATGATTATTTTGAAAAAAGTTCGAGCTGATTACCAAAATCTTATTATACATTTTTGTGTACAATAACATATTTTTCATTATTCATTAATTACGACGAATTCTGTAGACATTCAACAAGCTGCTCATCTTCAATTTCATTTTCATTTATATTTGCTTCCCTGCAAAATTAGAAGTATGATCGAAATTGATGTTTTTGATATAACTTGCAATTATTTTATTTACCATTTCAAATGAAAATAACTTATAAACTTTCAATTTTTCTTTTTAATTCTTCATTATTCGTTATCTTTGAAAAGCCTCTTGAGTTTTCCAAATTGTACATGTTTTTATTAATGCTTCAATTAAATAATATACAAGTATCCACCTCCGAGTCCCAGAATCAGTAGTTTAAACGTATAGTTTCCCATTTTCCATCTATGGTTTTATTTTTTCGATTTCTTTTGTGATTTCCCATTTATGTGAACTAGTAATACATCAAAAGGCTGAAGCACATGTGTACTGTGACCTAGTAATGTCAGTATATCAATGTCCAATGAAAATAGATGTAGTATTGCATCAGGGAATTTGCGAGATCTGTGGCCATCAACAATAAGCAAAATCCTTTGGTCACATAATGGTGGTGGTAGTGTTTTTCGCCAATTAAACAAATCTACTTCCACATTTATTGCATATTAAAATAGGTTTTCTTATTATCCAACCTGTGCGCGTACTATAAAAACTAGCTTTAGAACAGAAGCAAAGTAAATCTTTGGGAAGTTTCTTCTTGTTTTGAAGGATTAAACGAGGCTTCGAAAATGGAAAATATGTGCCAATTGTAACACAGGCTGTGATATGTTGATCTTTCCCTGGTTTGGAACGAATACCAGAAGAATCTTTTGTCAATACTTGGATGATGTAGTAATTGTGATTTCATCCTTGTCAAACAACATTCTACGATCATAACTATCGATGACACTACGATATGGTGAGATCCAGTTTTCGACCCTTGCACTTGTGCATTGTATTCATCGAATTTCTTCGAGATTCTCGCGCTTAACCATATTAATATTGTGAAATGTAATTATAACTTGCTCCCAATTTTTTTAGATTGACTATTTGTCATTACTCTTCGGACATCCATAAATAAGTTATACATATAACTTGCATAGGTACTGTCCTACAACCGTGGGAAGTTTGAATGGGTAGTATTCAAAAAGTTATGACTCCATTCAATCAAAATGGAGAATTTGAATTGAGTGTAAATTGCATTCAAAGATTGGGTTTCAATTTGTTTTCTGAAGAATTGATATCATTCAATTCCATTATGAATAATTTACAATTTTCGCCATGTTTTTTAAACAAAAATAAAATTTGGCAAAGATGCTGAAACAGATATTATTAAATAGCGAGTTATCGACATTGCATACATTATAGTACCGTCGTGTCGGGTGAAAACGTCGCTTTTGACGCGAAAACGCGTAATAGCAACGACGATTATTTTCAATTGAATCGTAAACGTATATGAAGATTTTCTGTATATTTCTCCATTTTCTGATTAACATTTTTTCGAATAAGTATGTTTTTAAAAATCACTGATTTTTTTCTGATAATTTGAGACGAGTTTGGACAAAAAATTCATGAAATTGCATCGAATTATTTATTTCAAAATTTGATTAAAAAGTGAAAAAATTTACAGTGCCGGCCACAAAAATTCGACCATTGGAAGCTAAAAATTGTCCACTTTTAACCGTCAAAGACAAAACATATGTCAAATTACTCCAACAAAAATTAAGTGCCAAAAAATTAAAACAGTTGATTCATTATATATATTTTTTGATATATAGTACGTCAAATTTTTTTGAATGTGTTGTTTTTATTTACGGTTTTTCCACGTAAGAATTGAATACTCATTCAATAATTCAATACAACTCAATTTTATTGAAAAATATCAACATCTCTTCCCATGAATATAAGATATTTTAATCCAAAAGAACATTATAGATATATATTCTTGAATGTGTAGATTCGATTAATGCTAATGGAATTTTAAAATAAAAATATTTTCTCAAATTAATCTTATTTCATTTTGGAATTAATTTTTTGGAGATTTAACATTAAATTATTTTATTACTTTATATAAGCTATATTATATATTAATTTTATCGATAATCATCAAGTTTGATTTTCAAAGTTAAAAAAAAATTAAAAAAATTGGAATTTTTATCGGTTAGATCGGCGTGCATTCAAAAAAGTACGTATTTGAATAGTTCATTACGAAAAGCGCGTATAAAAGTGTGTATGCATTCCACAGTCCCGGTAAGATCATATTACTAGTTACCTATTATCCAAATTGTTTATTAGTTATTCACAAAAATATATCATTTTTTTTAATTGATGACAGAAGCTGTTACTGTTCCTGAATTAAGTCGATGTCTCTACGTTTTTGGTCTCGAAAATGGACTTAAAGTCCATAGCAAATGCCTAAGTTCTGAATCGCAAAAGTTAGTGCATCTTCAATTGAAGATAATCGCGCTCAAATTGATCCAAATGAAGTGGAAAGATATATTCAAGAGATTGAAGCACTTATTGCTAATCCATCAATTCCTTAGCTTCTAATGAATTTTGATGAGACTGGTTTCAGTAAAAGACCAGAAAAAGGCAAAAGAAAAAATGTATTTATTTGTAAAGTTTGCAATACTTATCCATATTGAAGAGAAAATACTGATTTGCATCATATTTCATTCGTTACAGCTATTACAGCTGCTTGTACATCATTGACACCATTATGTCTTTGAACAAATAATACGTTTGATGAAGATATTCATAATACTTTCTTTTTTAGATGGGGTTCTTATTTTCTTACAAGAAAAGGTTATATGACACAACAATCAATGGTATATTGGGTTAGAAATATTCTAGCACCATATGTGCGCATGATACGATGAACCACAAATGGTCCAAAACATTGTGTTATTATATGTGATGGTTGTTCAACACATTTTGGAGAAGATGTGCAAAAAGAATTTGAAGAAATTGGCGACAATTATTTTAATTAAAATAATATTTATACCACCACATTCCAGCCATATCACACAAATGCTTGATGCTGCATTATTTGCAGTATTAAAAAAAATATTCTGCTACACTAAAAGAACAAAAATTAATTTCAAAATTCACTCAAAAATTAATCAAAATCAAAAAATCATATCAATCAGCGGTTAATGAAAAAATCATACGATCTTCATGGGAAGCAACAGGGTTCAACTTAATGGTGCATAATGGAATTGTGATTGGCTATAATTTTAGCGATGCTTTCAAAAAGTGGGAATACCTATCAATTATGCGTGATTTTTTGAATACCATTGAAAAATTTCCATTCCAATTATTTTTGTGAGAAAATATTCCTTTTCAAATCTGATAAATATGTTACACATTTTTTGTCATGAAATTTTCTGAAGATTCATATATTGTCACTCAATGGGATATTACATTCATCCTTTCCCATTATTTCTAAAATTTTTTAAAATACCATTAAAAATTAGCTCAATATATTAAAGATATTTCAATTTAGAAATAAACTTTTTCACACATACAAGAGGCATCCATTCAACTTAAAAATAAATAAAAATAACGATTTTTACGGAATGAATAATTCAAAATACAATGTTTTATCTCAACTAAAAATATCTTTCAACCTTTTTTATAGATTTTTATTCCCAATATATATAATCTTTCCATTATCCACATAGCTTCTTTATCTTTTACATTTCTTCTCTTTACATAAATTATAATGACAGTTACTACAACAGCAACCACCACAACACCAATAACAACGCCAATAATTAACCATTTTCCATAATTATTTTTATCTTTCTCCATTCCTTCAATCTCAATTCAATTATCAGTTTCGATTATTTTAACATCTCCATTCTTTATTTTTATATTGATATGATTAAACATTATTTTCTTTTCTGTTTCAACAATCAATAATCTTTTATTTATTTCAAGTGAATCGTTGATTAAAACACTTAAATTTATTCTTGAATCTTCTTTTAAATAACCAGTGATTTTAATTGACTTATATGAATTGATCGAATTAATCGAAATATGTAGTTGTGTTTCACCATCATTTAATGAATTTAAACTTACATTTTTTTCTTCATAATAATGAATGACAGCAATACCAATTCCATTTATTATAATTAAACTTAATCCAGTAAGTTCTTGATTATTTATAATCATTTTCTCAGGAATATCAATGAAACCACTTCCATTAATTCGCATTATATCAGAAAAAATCTCTCCAATTGTTGAATGATCGAAATCAAATCCAATATTTATAATTTCGTTCGAATCAAAGTTGATATTTGGAATTTTAACACGAGATATATGATGATTAGCTTTGAAAGTAATGAAACTATTCGGAGTTATTTCAAATGATATTTCTTGTGTATAAACAATCAACAAATGCTTTCCTTCTAATTCAATTTGACTTGAATTACAAACAAATTCAACAATTGAATCATAAGCTTCATCATTTAGGATTGTGATCTTTCGATTAAGATTAGATGAATATATATCAATTCGCATATATCCTATATTTATAAACCTTGATATTGAATCTAAAATAATATCTATATTATCAATCGTAACAATTGCAGATTTATCATCATCAACATTTAATGTATAAAATGGATAATTAATTAAATATTCATAAAATTTGAATATGGATTTGAATGATTGATCAATATTTTGATAAGTTGTTCTATCAACAACTAAGCTTCCTCCATTTTCAACTCGAAAAGTTCCATTTATTTGACTTTCTTTTAATATTTCAAGTTTCCCAATAGTGGGTTAGTATATTAGTATATTAGTATATTGTTTATACGAAATTATATATAAATTAATTGATTTATGTTAATTATAATCATTACTTACTACTAACTCGAACTAATAAATAAATGTTCCTTTTATGCATTATAATTATTTAATATTTTACATATTATGCGTTTAATATTTATATTCTATTATGAATTACAATCAGCCTCAGCAATCTTCATTTCCATTTATCGACAGTACTCTTGCTTATTATCGGCTTTTTACTAACGAAGACGCAGCAATTCAATTAGCAATACAAAATGGTGTTATTTACAATCAAATGACGTGTGAAGAATGCAAAATCAATATGCAGATTTACAGAGATCTATCAAAAGGATTTGGGTATAAATGGATATGCCCACAATGTCATGAAACCAAAAGCATTTTATATGGAAGTATTTTTTATTCAGCAAAAATTCCTCTTTCAAAAATTTTTCATTTATTATATTGTTGGGCATATAAATATTCATGCAAAGATACTGCAAGAGAAGTAGTAGTTAGCAGAAACACTGTAACATATTATTTTACATTATTTCGAAATGCATGTGATGCATATGTTTTATCTTTAGAAGGTCTTATTGCCGGTGGTCCAGGTAAAACTGTTCAAATAGATGAAACTTTAATGTGTCGAAGAAAGTATAATGTTGGACGGGGGTTAAAGCAAGTATGAATCTTTGGGGGAATTTGTGTTGAAGATAGACAATTCTTATGTCTTGATGTGCCAGATCGAACAAGAGAAACATTAGAAGAAGAGATTCGTAATCATATATTACCTGAAACAAAAATAATTTCTGATTGCTGGAAAGCATATGATTTTCTTGATGATGACAATGATTACGAGCATGAAACTGTGAATCATTCATGTAATTTTGTTGATCCTGAAACTAAAGCGCACAAACAAATGATAGAAAGACTTTGGAAGAAACTTAAAAAAATCAATAAAAGGTATGAAGGAATCCCAGAAAACAAAGTCAATGAACATATATCAGAATTTATGTGGAGATGGAATGTTATTCATAATCAAAATCAAATGTTTCGGGCAGCAGTTCAATTAATTGCAGACACAAAGTTTACAAAAGTGATTGATTGCAATGAAGAAAAATAAGAAGAATTGGAATAAGTAAAAATCCATTTCTTTGATTGCCATAATTGATTTTTTATTTTTCGAAAATAGGTAAGATATAAAAATAGTGTTTTATTTAAATTTTTTGTTGTACATTTCGAAATTTTGGATATTTAATTTTTCAATTATCTCTACATTTTCTCTTTATTTGATAACATATCTTGCGAATTTGTTTAAATTTTGTAATATTTAAATTTTTCGTTGAAAATTTCGAAATTTTGAAAATCTAATCTTACAAAAAAATTGTTATGAATCAATCCTATAACATTATAAATCTTCGTATTATATATGCATTTTAGTTTCATTAATTTTATACATTAATTTGATGTGAAGAAAATAATATCAATTATTAAAAATCAAAAAAATTCATAAATATAAATGATTAATAAACTTGATATGGGTTGGAACCTTTAATATAATATTATTAAAATAATTAAAAATGAAATTATTTCAGAATAATGCAAATTGAATAAATATTATATTTTCTAATATTAGCCACATTTCTCGGATTTATAGATGAAGGTAAACATCTATATCAGAAATATCTTTGAATCAAATATCTTAGAATCTTGTCAAATAATTGAAAAATTTTCCGAAAAATGATGTTAATTTAATTATTGAATAATAATTCATTATTCATACAGAAAATTCCGCGTTAAAAGCTTCTAATTCCAAACCTCATTACATTCAAAAAGTGATAATTCAAAAAATGAAAATTTTTTTGTTGAAGTATTTTAAATTATAATATTATTAATCTTTCGGATGCAAAGAATAGTGAAAAGCGATATATAATTTAGAGTGAATGTTAGAATAATTATCGAAACATATATTAAAACTAGCACAGATATGTGACATTTATGTTTCCGAAAAATTAAAACAATTTTATTCAGAAAAAAAAAATCTTATTCAAATTTACCCAAAAACACTGAAATTTCACATATTATCAGATGGAAGTAATAGATATTCTTCATAAGAAATTAATATTCATAAACGATTCCCTGAAGTTGAGTTAGATATTAAAACATATGTTACTAATCCTAGTAAAGAAAAATATTTAATTACTATTGCATCTATTAAATATCTATAAGTTAAAAATTCATTTTTACTTAAAATTGAAGATAATCAAGAATAACGTAAAAAGGAAGAAATTTATATTATCCAAAACTTAAGAAACTTCCGATTATAGTTATTGAAAATGGAGAAACATGAAAACGATTTTCGATCAAATAAATTTAATTCAATTCAAGCACAATTATTTTATTGAACATATCATAATAAAGATATTATTATGTTTGTCGAATAAAACGGGGCATATTATTGTTAGAGAAATAGCTATTTGTAAAGAATTAGGAAGTGATATAACAAAAATTATATATATTTTATCATTTGAAAAAATGTATTGTCATATTCATACGAATTAGTATCTTTTTCTAATATGTAACCAATAACTTCGGATGTTAAACAGTTATGTTTGTGACATTGTTCTTGATTTGCATTGAATAGGTGAGAATCATTTTGTTGATGGTGGTTACTAACCAAATTGCAATTTTGAAATTTACAACAATAAATATATGGTTGTGGAAACCAGTCAAATTAAGTTCAATATTATCAGAATCTGAAAAATGATTAGAATTTTATTCATTTAGAGTATCGATGTAACTTTTTAATTCGTCAATATCGGTGATTTCTTTGAGTTTGTTTATGATTCCATTTAAGGGTTCATCATTGGCATCGATTGGCTGAATGTTAGCATTTAAATGAACTAAAGTATCATCGTCATCGTTTTTGTTTTCGTTTTCTGAATTGATAAGGAATTTGTCGGATAATCAATTAAGTTTTTCGTTTTGTGTATGAATCTCGCTGTTTTCGTTTTCCTCGAAAGAAAATTCAGAAAAATCATTGGAATATTCATAATTTAGAAGATCAGGGTCAGGAATGTCAGGTTTTTTCAGAAAAAGTCATTTATATAGTTGCCCTGTACAGAAATTATAATAATTCATTCAATTTCTGAGTAAAACATTCAAAAAGTGTAAATTGAACAGATTTTCATCCACGTTGAGAGATATTTGGATAGTTTGTTTGGACAATTATCATTCAAATCATTTTTGAGATTTTTTGTACATCGGCTGTACGGAAATTTGACAAAAATCATACAATTTCTGAGTAATATACCTTAATGTAATATACCAATCGAACAACTTGATAAACATTTCTTGAATATTATTTGGTCTAGAACCTCTAACTGTTTGTCTTAAATTGATATGAGTTTGGGAATTATGAAGTCTCATAGCTTGGACTGAACTAACTATTGTTCCACATATTGTACATTCAAAACAATCTATAGGTCTTAATAACTACATAAATTGTAGGTAATGTAATATTTTCTCTAACATAACTCATAATTAGATCCCAAAAAGGACCTGCATCTTTCCGCCATTTGAGGTAGGTTTTATGCTGCTTTTTATAGTGATCATATGCTGATCCTGTTTTGGTTGTAACATAATTACAGTTATTTATTGAACAAATATTTATTTGTTCTAATTTGCTATAAGTATTATTTGTATGATCATATTTGTACCACTCAGTATCTTTTTCTAATAAATATTAAATGATTTTTGATGTTAGAAATTGTGTTTTTGATATTGTTCTTGATGAGTATTGAATAAATGTGAATCAATTTGTTGTAATGGTTGATACCATAATTGCAGCTATGATATTTACAACAATAAATATAAGGTTGTGGGAACCAGTTCCTCAAAATCATAAGTCGAATTAAATTAAGTTCCATTATATCAAAATCTGAATATTTGTCAAAAACTGATTAATTAAGCGTATCAATGTATTCTTTGAGTTGTTTTATATCAGTGATTGTTTTGAGCTTGTTAATAACTTTATTTGAGATATCTTCTGTTCATTGACTTCATCGACTGTCTGAATGTTAACATCAAATTGAATTGGATTTTCATCGTCATCGTCTTCTGGATTTCCAAGAAAATTATCTGTAAATTCTAAAGGTTAATCGTTTTGTGGCTGAATCTCGCTGCTATCCGTCTTATCGAAAAAAAATTTAGAGGAATCATCGGAATAGTCAGAATTTATAAAATCAGGTTCAGGAATTTCCGGTTTTCTAAGAAAAAGTCTTTTGAATAGTCTCACATTTGGAAGGTTTTTGAGATGGTCAAAAGCGATTTTATCAGCGGCGTAGATGATATCTTCTTACAAAACTTGGCCCCGAAGTTTTGGAGATATCGAAGCTCCAAAGGGTGTAGAATGTGCGAGAAGAGTCAACTGGGGTAGATAAAGTCAAAAGATCTTCTGAATCATTAGATGATAAGCGATCTCGTGGGTTTAAAATTCGTAACCCTCCTGACTGAGGACTTCTGTTTCCTTCCTGCGAGTAAGTAGCTGCATTTTCAGGGGAAAAAACAAAAAATGATCCATTTTGCTTTGGATGGGGCTCGAACCCACGACCTCAGGATTATGAGACCTGCGCTCTGCCGATTGAGCTACCAAAGCTTACATTTCTAAAAAATGTGATATAAATATCTGTATATTTTTAGTCATTTTATTTGTTGAACTTTTCCATATGTTAATATTAAAGATCTATATATATTTTTTGTTTTTGTATCAAATTGATTCATTTTCAAAATTTAAAAGAAGAAATAAGGATTATATATTAACAATTTACTTAAAGCGTTTTTGAGTAATTGATTCTTCTTGTTGATTCTCCTCTTCCCATAGTCTATTATGCATTTGTATTATTTTTTCAAGTGAAAGTGAACTTTGATCTTCAAAATTATTATATGTTAAAATTGGTGTTTGAATTTGTTGACTGCCAATACTTTTTCTCTTTGGTGATTCACACTCTGATGTATTTGGTGACAGTAATTTTATTTTTTTCTTGGGTATTATAGGTGAATACTTTTCAGTTTCAGAAGTTTCTGATAATTCAATTTTGCCTTTTTGTTTTAGTTTTTGCTCTAATATCTGTAGGAAAGACTTTGGCGGAATGTAATTGTATGAATCTGTTAAGAGAAATGTTGAATTTCGATAAACATTTTGAAGATTTTCTAAATCTTTTTTAGTTCTTTTAATTTCAAGCTTCTGTTGTTCAATAGTATTATTTTGATTACTTATTTCAATTTCATATGATTTTTGTAAAGAAAGTAATTGAGAATTAATATTTATGTTTTCATTTTCAAAATTTCGTTGTTGCGCTTTTGTTCTTACATTTTCTCCTTCAAGGGCTTGGTTTCGAAGTGTAAGGCTTTTAATTTCTTCTTCTTTTTGAGATAATTGTATTTGATATTGTTGTATAATTTCTTTCATATGTTTTAACTCTTCTTTACTTTTTTCATTTTCTTTTTGGAGTTGCTCAATTGTAGAATTTAACGCGTTTTCTTTTTCCGAAAATATTTGTTTTTGCCTCTGAATTAATTGGGTTTGTTGCTTGACTTTATTCTTGTATAACATGGTTCGTGAAATCTTGGTTGAAAGCGCTGTGTTGGTGGTTTGTAATTCAACAATTCGAGATAATAATTCTTCATATTGTTGGTTTGCAGCTGATGCATCTTTCTGTAATTCAATGATTCTTTTACCTTTGGAATGTAACTCGTTTTCAAGGAATAAAATTCTTTCTTTTAAAGAACTTTCATTTGAGATGCTTTCTTTCATTGCCGCCAAAATATAGGCCGTTAAGAAGTGGCGCGTTAATGAACAGTCGTTTTAATAATACCAAAAAACTTCAATACCCTTCCAAGGGCTTATGAAAATTGATCTCGAATTCGAGAAATGATTCTATAATTTTGACGCAATGTTGTCAATTTATGGTAGTTTTAATAAAAAATGACAATAAGATGAATATTCGTGCAAGTTTAAGGTAAGAAAAAATCATAACATGAATTTTGAGATATATATTTTTTATTTTCCAAAAATTCAGTAGCAGTTCACAAAATAGTGTATAGTTATTGTTATCATTATTATATGTTAAAATGCTAGTGACTTACAAATTTTAATGCAATATCGTATAATTAACGATCAAAATGATTTAATAATGAAACACAAATCAAAATAGAATTTTTAAAAATTCCACAGACAAATCGTGCTCATTATTTAATAAATTACAATGCATCAACATATGTTAATATAAATGTCGATTTATTAACAACTCTTAGACAAACAATCACCTTTTCTATATTTCATATCACATGTCACATAAAACTCGACATGTCAAATTCAGGAGCTTTCTTTTCCAAAGCCCAAATTGGACATCAGAAATCAATCAAAAATCTGTATGATTATAAAGCAGTTTGCAGAATTAGATATATTCAGGAATAACAAAAAATTGTGCAGAGGGAAATCTTGAAATGCTTGGTTTAATGAAAGTGTAATTAAAAAAATAATTATTTCTGGCTCAGAGAGTTATCTATATAAATATATAGAGTATTTTTTGAGATTTTAAACCTTCCGGGGTGGGCCCCTAGGCCCCTCGGGATTGGTCACGACCGCATTATATACCTACCAAAACCTAATAATGACTACACAAAATATAAAAAAAATATCAATGCTCGAATGTGTTATAATGAAACTTTCAAGAGGTTACCTTAGAATTTCGAAAATTGCACAAGCAACAGGAATTCCAGATCACGATACTGGCGAGATGAGTAAAATAATAATTTTTCCTGGAGGCCATAGAATTTCGATCATGGATTTGTACACACACACACACGCACACACACACAGAACATCTACAGGCCCATCTTACGGCTTCGCCTCAGGGCCCTTAGATGTTTTCGTTATAAGATAATCCGTTAAATAGGATATATTTAATAGAGAATTAATATCTTACAAATGGTATATCTATACAAGAGAGTGTAATGTTAACAAATATTACTTTTAAATCAAAATCTTTTAATAGGCCTCGTAGAGGCCGTTAATAAACTGTTTATTGTTATATAATATACTATTAACACATGTAATGTGTAATGTAATGTAAAAATAAACTGCTATAGAGAGTGAATTTATAATGGAGTTCATAATAGTATTTACTTCTATATTACCGTTAACAGTTAAATCATTATTGAATTTCGTATGACTGTGTGAGCTTGGTGTCCAAATTTCTGGTTTGTTAATAATATCATTATAATCTGGTTTATTAATGCGTAAATTATCTACGTTGTAATCAATATAATATTTTTTCAGATTTGGAACAGAAATATCATTCGATTCCGATATACTTCTTAATACTTTATTTTCTTCTTGATATGAAGAAGTTTTTTGCCAGAAATTATTTGATATATCTATATTATCAAAGATTAAGTAATCGAAAGTATGAGTATGATTCGTAAAATAAGAGTTATCAACATTTATATCATTAATAGAATTTACCTTCATATTACCATTAACTTCTAGATCTTGATTAATGTTGATATATATTTTATATATGTCTTCTTCCTCTTCATTAGTTTCAACATAACTTTGATTATAAGTAATTCCTGTTGATTTATTGTTGATATTTAATATATCATTACTAATTATTGATAATTCATAGCAATCAATACGATTTATATAATTACATTCTATATCACCATTAACTTTTAAATTTTGATTAATATTAGTATATATTTCATAAATATCTTCTTCTTCGTTTTCATTCACATTTTTTTTAATAAATCCTTGTTGTGGATAATATTATTTAATTTATCATTTATATCAGTTAAATTTTCATTAGTTAAATATTAATCATGAGTATGATTTATTAGAGAAATATTATCAGTATCAATACCATTAATAGCAACACATTCTATATTTTCAAATTTTGATCAATATTGATATATATTTCATAAATGTCTTCTTCTTCTTCGTTTTCATTTACATTAGTTTCTGATAAATCTTTATTATAAATAGTAATTCCTGTATAATTATTCAAATCAGAACTTATTAATTAGTTATCGTGAGTATGATTAATAAAACGCTTATATATTTGACAATCTACTAATAACATACCTAATTCATTGTTGCGCTAACATTCTGAAACATCTTAATAATAATACTACAAATTTATAAAGATTACATTCATTTCAGGAAATAAGTTTATTAGATAATTATATCTATTATAAATGTTATCGATATCAGTATCATCCGGACCTTCTAAATTTTTCCAAATTTTATCCATTGATATATAATATTCGTCAAATACTACAGATCTTAAAGTTGGAATTGGAATATATTATTTTGCTCCAGTAATAACATTTTTTAATCTGCTAATTAGAGACATAGCCCAACTACTATTTTTAATACTATTATATACTTTACTAGCTAACTCTGCAAACTCTGCTATTGACATAGCATAAGAAAATCCATATAATATATATTCCAGCCAATTCTTTTTAACACCCTCCCCGTCTTCCCCAGAAACTACTGTCAAAAGTTCTTGTATGTTTTAATCATCTATAATCATTTGTTAAATAGTATTCTGAAGTCAATACTCCGTCTACATTAACGATACCATAAGTATGTCCACTATCTTCTAACATGATATTATTATCATTAAGAAAGTTGATTAATATATTATTTTCGATAATACCATCTTCCGTAGTATAATCATTGGTAGATATATTAACACCATTATCAAATAATATGACATCTCCAATAGTTAATATTCCTTCTTTTATGATAGCTATATTCTCCTACTTCCATAACACCATCTGTTTTAACAGTAGCAATACATTGGTATATTTATTGTAGCATTAGATCCTCCACCAAAACTATTAGAAATATAATATCCATTTATTTTTATACCAGTCAGATTACCGTTAACAATTAAATTGTTATCAATGATATTATGAGTATGATTTATTAATAAATATCTTCCATCATGAGTATGATTTTTTATAGCATAATTTTCAGTAGAATAATCATTGATAGTATTTACTAACAAATCAGATATTCTAACACTATTATTTTTCCTGATCGATTTTAATAGATTCTTTATATAAGTTCAATACTAATCATTTGATATAGATAATAATTATTCATTATATGAGATCCTGTAATAATATTACTTACTAAAATATCGTTCATTAGAACAAGACCTTTGATACTGGAATCTAGATAATTAATTATTAAATGATTTCTTCCGTAAGTAAATATAAATGATTTATCTACACTATTAATCGTTAATGAACAAATGCCATCAGAAAGAGTATCAGAAGTCTTACTATAATTGGAATATACTACACTATTTTCATTCATTAAAGATTTCAGTATAGTTTCAATTCTATTAGATTCAATCATATTTTATTTCAATTAAAATGAGAACTGAAAAGCAACTTACTACTCATGCATCATAACTATCTATAGAAGAAAATTATACTAATTCAGATATTGAAGAATATGAAAGAGATTTAACGTATGTATATCAAAACAATGGTTATACGTTTCGTTATCCACAACATTGGTTGGAATCTTCTAGTTATAATAAAGTAGTTGGAATAAGACGTTTAGAGATCATTCCTACTTCACATATAATTGCATTCAAATGTAATGTAAAACATGGTGATGAAGAACGAAAAGAAACTATAGTCAATATATAAATAATAAGTCATAATAATTAATTATAAATAATTACATATTCAATCAATTCTTATAATGCTGCGTCTAATGATAATAATTATACATTTGATTACTATTATAAAATAACAGGAGAACTTACAATCGATTGTGATTTAGAATACAGATTTGTTAATCCCACTGATAACTTATTTGATTCCAACATAAATGATTTTTTTAATATTCTTATATCAAGATCCTAACGATGCAGATATACTTAATAACTTATCTTCTAGTAAATCTTATAGTAGTGTTTCAGATAGAGAGTATTTAGAATTCCATGCATCATTCAGTAATAGTATAAGACAATTCATTGGTATCAAAAGTGATTTTTATGGATAACCTACCGTTATTAATAACGCTCTTTCTGACGCATCTACTTTTAATATAAAATTTACTTCTGATGGAAAGAATCCTATATATCTCATTCATTGTAAATTTATTATTCAAAGTATTCATATTTAATTAGAGAAAAACAGTTGTGTTGTGATATGTTGTGTTTTGATAAGTAGTTTCAATAAATAGAATTCCTGATATATTTTTATATCAAATACGAAACACATTAATACGAATGTATGAATTAGGAAATTCTGAATATAAGAAATTATAGTATATGCGATACTTATTAGCATATTGAAATATTTTCGATAAATATTCTATTTTTATCGAGATATAAGCATTAGAAAAAAATTGTCTTATTTTTCATAATGAATATTATGAATCGAAAGAACATAATGGAAAACATATAACAGTATATTTTGTTTATTTAAATATTTCGTTTATAAGTATGTTTTTTAGTGTTTTGTTTCGCATATTTTTTAAACAGTATTCAAATTCAATGGGTATTCAATGATTTCTGAGTGTTGTTTTCTCTGTCTTAAAATTAAGTGCTCAAATTCTGATTTAATTAAATAGACTGATTAAATGAAATTATATAAAAGATCAAGACATTTCAATATCAATGTAATCATTTGTGTTCAAACAGTAAAATCGATATCAAAAAATTCGAAAAAAACATTAAGTGATATTGTTTTATTTCCTGGTATCTCTAGAATTGATTTTTATGAATTGATTAAAGAATCTCCAGCAAGTTGTCATAATGTAGATGAATTATGGCAGAAGTATTCTAGAATCAAAAGTCAACACAGTAGATTTAATATTTAATATCCAAGCAAGAAAAATAACTATTACGTTATATAATATGATTTAATAAGTCTTTGGTCATCAAATATTTGAAAAAAATCAATATCTTCTTTACATTCATTCATTTTATTTTATGATGATAAGATCTATATTTCTCATAGATCTTTGGGACTAAATTATATACTTCAAAAACGACTCCATCAATTTTTTTACTGATTGCTTCTCCTGTATTTTTTTTTATGCTAGCAATAAATGTTCTGAATGAACTACTATTAAAACCATTTTCTACGACAAATTCTTTATATAATGTGTATGATCTAGGTGCTGTTATATCTTTAATACGATCATAATATTCTTTTATGAATATTTCATATGATGACATAGATGCTTTTTTAATTTTCTATTTTGCCTCAGTATTTGGTATTATTCTTAAGTTAACTTTTTTAGTATTCATTATCATAAAGTGTGTAAATAAGTTCTGATGAAATTCTAATGTAGGAGTATTATATATATATTTAAGTAATATTTGGAATCTCTATTATATTTTTCTCAGAAGCACTTAATACTAAATATCTTTTATCTCCGGAATCTATTTTAATAGGAATATTATTATTAGATACCATTATAAAATTAGCGTGAAACATTAATAGATGATTTGATTTATTTAATGATTGATTGTTAGTATATTACTTTATAATGATAACTTTATACCTATATGATGCCTATATTATAATTATTACTTCCTTATCATATTTCTTCTTTATCATGATCACTTCTTTATCATATTTACTTCTTTATTATGATGTTTCGTTGTAATACAAGTAATACATTAAGAACTTCATTATAAATTCACTCTCTATAGCAGTTTATTTTTACATTACATTACACATTACATGTGTTAATAGTATATTATATAACAATAAACAGTTTATTAACGGCCTCTACGAGGCCTATTAAAAGATTTTGATTTAAAAGTAATATTTGTTAACATTACACTCTCTTGTATAGATATACCATTTGTAAGATATTAATTCTCTATTAAATATATCCTATTTAACGGATTATCTTATAACGAAAACATCTAAGGGCCCTGAGGCGAAGCCGTAAGATGGGCCTGTAGATGTTCTGTGTGTGTGTGTGTGTTTTGTTCCTTTTTTATAGCATTTGGAATAATTTTTTTATAAATTTAGTGGATTTATATCATCGAATCTAAATATAAAATAGCTCGCATGTTATGACGAGAATATAATATAAAATTATTAATTTGTATTTTATGATAATATTAGATTATTTTTTGACAATTCAATTATAGGCTTCAACGAATCCATGGTTTTTCATTTTTTGTATTACATTGAAATAAATGATTAGTATATGAGAAAGTGTATCAAAAAATTGTTTCATATATATTACAAATATATATTATTGTATATTTCAAATAAGAAAGCATTATATTTTTGATATCATTATAGATTTTGGAATAATATTGAATCGAAACCTAACAAATGAGAAGCTCCTTTAAAATGTGATCGCAAAAATTTTGTGTGACATAGGGATACCCAAACAAACGTCAAGTGAAGAATTGTCTAGTACAGGGCAAACAGAATTGGGCAAAAAATTCATTATAATAGCCACAATAATATACACTTTTCAAAGATACAGAAGACTTTATATATGAGTTCATTTCGAAGTAGTATTTAAATCCTTGAATAACATCATAATAGCAAAAAGTTCATAATGTTGCTATCAATGAGCACTGGTCGTTACAAGCTCATGCAACATTCAGAAGTGGAAGTGTGCTTTACATATAATGGATGGACAACAATCTAAATGTGATGCTTGATTATCTTCTCTGGCTCCATAAAAATTTGATGGACTCCCTTTGTTTCACATATTGAATGTGTATTAAGCACACACGACAGAACAGCTGTTCAGGAGCTTTCTAATCAGGTAATGAGCTTCTCTATGTTCCTGTTGAAGGAAATTCTCTCTCAAGTGGTTTCTTCAACCACTTCTAGAAGAATTTTTGGGGAGATCAAAGCCAAGTCAAGACACCAACTGAGTACTGTTGTTCAAACACAAAAAAATTTCATGCAATAATACATTAAATCGATCGAACTTCTTAATGTTTGTGGATATTTTACAATTAGAATTTAAAATGTAACAATATGTCATCTTGATGACATCGATATTCAATAAAGTTTTTGTGAAATATGTTATAATTAGCGCTAAATTCATATTATAATATGCTGGAAATAATGAGATTAATCATATAAATATCTTAGATAGATGACTCAGTTGTCTCCTGAAACCATTCGTTATGCCATAATATTATTATATAGTTGAAGAAGAAAAATTTTAATTTTCTAATATATCCATAAAAAATTCATTTTTTTCCATGATAACATGACGGAGTTAGCACAATTTTGAAAAGTACGATCAAAGCGGTTAGTCCAGGCTTAAAGTGAACGTTATCATCACATTATAAAGGGTAAGGTTGTTGTTAACGGTCTGTATAAGTTGCACAACTGTTTTACCTAAGCCTTACTACTGCTGCTCTTCAGTGTCGTTGTGGTAAGTTGTGATTTTGTGCTTTATCTCTCGTCACTAATGAATGACTTGATCACACACCAAGTTCCAGATAATAGTTATACTATATTGACAACATATAGAAAAACACTGAAACCAATGCGTCAATTAGTGAAGACTTTTACTGCTTTCTCGAGAGTTATTCAAACAATTTTTTTTGTTTTCACAATGAATCTTTATGGAATAATATTGAGAAAAATATAATTATCTTTAAAGTTGACTAACAATGGCTTTCTGATTTTCAAAGAATAAAATCTTCGATAACACATATCATATTATATCATTTTAAAAAAATTAATGTAAAAAATATATATAGAATGACATTTTATTAATGAATTTATATATAATATATAATATATAGATAAATATGTATATATTTTTATATTTATATAATTATATAAATTTATAAATTTTTAATTTGTAAAATCGAAATCACCGAAATTAAAATAATATATCATATTTTCAGGAAATAATTTTTCTATTGTTTCATCATATTTAAATGAATTATTTTTAATATTTTGATTATTATTAATTATATTATTACCATTCATAATATTATTATTAATATTTTGATTATTATTAATTATATTATTAATATTATTATTTGAATTATTTAAATTATCTGGACTTTTAATTAATGTTGATATTGAAGAATTTGATGAAGAAACAGAAATAGGAGCAGAACTAGGATTTGCTGAATTTAAAATATTTTGATGAATTATAGGTGAACAATGTGATGTTTGTTTCTTATTTTCTTCAATATTAATTTCACGTACTATACTTTTAATATAATCTTTAATTTGTGACCAATGCATACAAAACCATGCTCTAGCACCAGTTTTTGTTCTCCAAGCTGCTCTATCTGTATGAAGATTAAATTTTTCACACGTCATTCTTTGAATTTTTCGTATTGTATTCATCTTTTGTGTACATTTAGAAATTGAAAATGCATCAATAACTTCTGGTAAAAATTTTCCATATAAAAATAATCTTTCTTTAACTAACATTTTTTCTCGTTCTCCACCTGACATATATGGTTGATGAATTTCATGTTTATCTCTATGTTCTCGTGTATATTTTATAATTTTCGTTGTTATTTCATCTGTATTTTCATGTTCTTTTAAATCTAATTGTTGTATGTTTTCATTGGTTGAATCGTCTTGATCTAATGAATTAGCAAAGTCGAACATTTTGGAAATGAATTGCGTTTAATAATATTTTTTCAATATTTTAATAAATTCATGAATTCAATGATTCTTATATTTTTTTTCTATTTTTGACAAATGTTGAAAATATTAAATTTTATGCTTTTAAATTTTAAAAATTTGTCTTCATAAAATGCTTGCAATAAAATGGCGTAAATTTTACGATCATTAGTAACGAAATTACATTTTATTTATTAAATAATATCAAATTTTCACATGATTATTCATTTCTATATTTTTTTATTGAGTCATTTTAAAAGCAAAACATTCAGATAATATATTTATTAGAATTTCTATAAGTACTAAAATATTTTTATTATTAATACACTTTTCATATTAAATCAGATCAACAATAATTTTGAGCTATTAAAACCAATTAATTTTAACGAATAATTACTTCATATTATATATGATCAATTTATTTAATGATTTAATTTTTTGCCCGTAATATTACGTTTGAATATATTATTCTATTGATTCGAATTTTCTTTCATTATTCTGAATAGTTCACATTACCAGGATCTAACTTATTACATAATTTTAATTATTTTTTATCATCTTGATCATGTTTAATTATTTTATCATATTTAACATATCTCATCATGACATTTGAGTTGTAAGGAAGTAGATCTACTCTTGTATAGGCAAATTGTCATTCGTATCATAATATACAATGATTAAGCATTTACATGGAAATCACAATAAAGACACGACCCCAACCAATTTGAAAAAAATATGCTAGCATTATCAAATAATAAAAATCTTTCACTAGTGATTTAATCATGTTTAGTAACAATGACGAATTTTAATAATATTACGTAAAAATGATTTTTATTGTGATTTTAATCCTAATTTATTCGTGTTTCATATATGACTTGTATTTTCTGTCGGATGAAATATTGCTGTTTCTAATTGTTTTAAAACTTGAAAAAAATATTCAATAAAAAAAATATATTAGAATTCATTAAAATTATAATAAGAATATCATTTAAAAAAAAATTGAAATGAATAATCGTGCAAAATTTTGATATTATTTAATAAATGAAATGTAATATCGTTACTAATGATCGTAAAATTTACGCCATTTTATTGCAAGCATTTTATGAAGACAAATTTTTAAAATTTTGATACGAAAATTTCGATTCTTAATCAACTTTTTCATCACTTTACTCGATTAAATTTGCATGACAATTTCCTCATAAAGTGATGAAAAAGTTGATCGAATCATCAAAGTTAACCGATACACTTTAAGTGTTTTTCAAAATAGAAAAAAAATATAAGAATCATTGAATTCATGAATTTATTAAAATATTGAAAAAATATTATTAAACGCAATTCATTTCCAAAATGTTCGACTTTGCTAATTCATTAGATCAAGACGATTCAACCAATGAAAACATACAACAATTAGATTTAAAAAGAACATGAAAATACAGATGAAATAACAACGAAAATTATAAAATATACACGAGAACATAGAGATAAACATGAAATTCATCAACCATATATGTCAGGTGGAGAACGAGAAAAAATGTTAGTTAAAGAAAGATTATTTTTATATGGAAAATTTTTACCAGAAGTTATTGATGCATTTTCAATTTCTAAATGTACACAAAAGATGAATACAATACGAAAAATTCAAAGAATGACGTGTGAAAAATTTAATCTTCATACAGATAGAGCAGCTTGGAGAACAAAAACTGGTGCTAGAGCATGGTTTTGTATGCATTGGTCACAAATTAAAGATTATATTAAAAGTATAGTACGTGAAATTAATATTGAAGAAAATAAGAAACAAACATCACATTGTTCACCTATAATTCATCAAAATATTTTAAATTCAGCAAATCCTAGTTCTGCTCCTATTTCTGTTTCTTCATCAAATTCTTCAATATCAACATTAATTAAAAGTCCAGATAATTTAAATAATTCAAATAATAATATTAATAATATAATTAATAATAATCAAAATATTAATAATAATATTATGAATGGTAATAATATAATTAATAATAATCAAAATATTAAAAATAATTCATTTAAATATGATGAAACAATAGAAAAATTATTTCCTGAAAATATGATATATTATTTTAATTTCGGTGATTTCGATTTTACAAATTAAAAATTTATAAATTTATATAATTATATAAATATAAAAATATATACATATTTATCTATATATTATATATTATATATAAATTCATTAATAAAATGTCATTCTATATATATTTTTTATATAATATATATGTGATAAAAATTATAAGATGAAATGTTTTGAAGATGTATTCCAATTTTTTAGATAATAGTTGTTTTCATTTTTACAAATTCTGTATGGTCAAAATCATCATGTAATCGTGTGACTGCTAAAAAATTGGTTCAAATTGCATTTAGACGGGTTTCATGTCACATTTCATAACGAACAAAAAAGTCGATGAACAAATGGAATAAAGTTAAGGCAACTCTTAAAATCAAAATAATTGATGTTGACTTAAGGACTAAAAATCCAAGTCGTTTTTTCATGAAATGGGAGCGTGGCGATTCTAAAGGTTCTACTGATGTTTTATATCAAGAAGAAGACAATAAACTTCCATTTGATTCTGAATATGAATGTCCTTGTACCATGTACATCAACAAATCTGATGGTTCAGTTCGTCCCAAACTTGTTACATTAACATTAAAACGATTTGAAAAAGGTCGAAAGAACAAAGTATATGGAAAACTACGTGTTGATGTAGCACCTTTTTATGGTCTTGGGAGTGTTGCCAACATATCTAAAGAGATGGAAACTGGAAGATCTAAAGCCCCACTTTTACATGCATCTTTTTCATTTTCTGTACAAGGCAATGAAGAAAGTGCCAACGAAGCAGACATGAACGATGTCTCCTTTGTAGGTAGAGTCGAACCACGAATTCCAATTGCATCATGGGATGTATCAGAAGTTGTACCTATTCCATCAGATCGTAGTAGTACTCATCGTAAGAAGAAACATCGGAAGCATAAAAACACTAACGAAGAAATCATTGAAGGAGAGAAAGAAGAAGAAACAAGTAAAAAGAGCGTAAAAAGAGTTCGAAAGAACAAAAGTAAAGAAAAAGAAAATGAAATTATTGAGAAGAAAGAAGAAGCTCCACAAAGTATATGGAGGAAAGAAGGTGTTAAAGAAGAAGATAAAGAAAGCAACAAAAAGAAAGGAACAAAGAAAAAGGTTCGAAAGATTAAGAAGAAAGAAGCAGAAGAAGTTAATGAAATTGAAGATAAAGAGGAAAGAAAAGAAAGCGAAAATGAAGAAGTGTCAGAAAAATCAAATGAAGAAGAAAAGATGAAACATATTGAAGAAGAGAAGCAAAGAGCTGAAGAAGAAGAGAAACAAAAGAAAGAAGAAGAAGAGAGAAAACGTATTGAAGAAGAAGAGAAGCAAAAGGCTGAAGAAGAAGAAAGAATTCACTCTGAACAAAAGAAAGCTGAAAAAGAAGAAAGGAGAAGAAAGAAAGAAGAAGAGAGAAAGCGCATCGAAGAAGAAGAGAACCAAAAGGCTGAAGAGGAAGAAAGAAAGCGCATTGAAGAGGAGGAAAGAATCCATGCTGAACAAAAGAAAGAAGAAGAAGAGAGAATTAATGCTGAACAAAAGAAAGAAGAAAAGAGAAGAAAGAAGAAAGAAAAGAAACAAAAAGCTGAAGAAGAAATGAAGCGTATCGAAGAAGAAGAGAAACAAAAGGCTGAAGAAGAAGAGAGAAAGCGCATTGAAGAAGAAGAAGAAAGAATCCATGCTGAACAAAAGAAAGAAGAAGAAGAGAAAAAGCGCATTGAAGAGGAGGAAAGAATCCATGCTGAACGAAAGAAAGAAGAAAGGAGACGAAAGCCCATTGAAGAGGAGGAAGAAGCTAAACGCAAAGCTGAAGAAGAAAGAAAGCGCATCGAAGAAGAGGAAGAAAAACAGAAAGCTGAAGAAGAAGCTAAGCGCAAAGAAGAAGAAGAAAGAAAACGCATTGAAGAAGAAGAAAAGCAAAAAGCTGAAGAAGAAGAAAGAAATCGCATTGAAAAGGAGGAAGAAGCTAAGCGCAAAGCCGAAGAAGAAGAAGAAAAACAAAAAGCCGAAGAAGAAGCTAAACGCAAAGAGGAAGAAGAAGAAAGAAAGCGTATTGAAGAAGAAGCGAAACGCAAAGCCGAAGAGGAAGAAGCGCACGACAAAGAAGAAGAGAGCGAGTCGCAAGATTCCTCCACGAGCAGCGCCAGCTCCGACAGTAGCGATCCAGCAGAGCGCCAAAGCTTCGAGCCCACAATGCATTTGTCACCGCAAGTCCTATTTCATCGCGTCCTTACCACTTCGTGGCCTTCAGTTACTACTTTGCCCATGTTTTCCAGTGACTTCAAATCCACGCAATATGTCTTTCCGATCTTTGCTTCGATATTAGAGAGTGAAATATTATTACCAAACAATGAACATTTCGAGTCAACACTTGTTGTCTTTGTCGAAGCTTATCCACAATTACCTAATGCCACGACTACTGACAAGTTCATTACCATAATAATTCTTATACAACTTATTAATTATTATTCACCCATTAAGAAATTTGATCAAAGCAAAACGAATAGATTTCTTAATGAGTTATATAAAATATATTATTCATTATTAAATGAAATAGTTTCGCCATTATTAAAGCGGTCAGAATTAGTAATTAATCGATTTTCTACCGCAGCATTTGATAATGAAACATTATTAACTGATTTTAAGGAAATCATGAACATGAACAATGAAACTATTTCTAATTTACCAAAGACATTAAATGAATATATCACTGATCTCTTTATAAAAGAATTTGATGTTAATTCATCAAATAAATTGTTATCGAATCCCGAACGATTTAACTTTGATAATTCCATTTTATGGAATACATTTACATCGATACTTGAAAATGATTTACGAATTAACTTAAATATATTAAGGCAAATTATTTCTTGTTTAGTATTGATTAATAACGTGGCTGATAAACCTGAGTTAATATTGGATATCGCACCAAGTTTAACACCGGAAGAAGTCGCGTTTTTGATTAAGAACTTTAAACCAGACGAAAAATATAATAAAAAATTAAACGAGAAAAAGTTTTTGAGATTTTATAAGTTAAAAGAGGTAAATAATCCAAAACATTTGGAGGTGAAAGACAAGCAAATATTCCAAATACAAAAATTCGAAGCGGAGAATTGGTGCGTAATTAATAAGGACGAAAAATGCTTAACTTATTATTGGTTCTTGCCGAAGTACGCAATGGAATTAATGTACAGTTAAGGAGTTAAGTAAACATAAAAATCTCTCTCAATCTTTTGTTAAATGGTTAAAGATAACTTGTGCAATTTGTTGGTTTATATTTTTCGTTTCTGATTATTTAAATTGTTGTTAGGGAGAAATAAAATATAAAACACACAGAAGTGACATATTTCTTATAAAAATATGTTTTATTCATTAAAAAATCGAAGTTTTGAGATTCTTTCGATTTCCTATAGATCATTCGTTTTGTCTTATATAAAATGTTGAAGAAAGTATTATAAGTAGCCTGTCAACAAGATTTTCACATTATTTTAATAAACTTCAGACACACTGCTTATGCTTGAAATTGCACAATTTACTTTGTGCAGTGTGTGTAATTGCTAAGTAAAAAATTGTAGAGTTATAAGAAATAAAGTATATTTATTAAAATATAAACAAAAATTTTCGAAATTATTTGAATTATTTTATCTATTATTATTGTTATATTGTTCTATATATTAGATAAAAATATAAAAAATAATGAGTTGATCGTTTAGTAACCAACTGTGAAGCGTTTTCCAATGTAATCAATTCCATCTTGTTCAAGAAGAAATTTAACGATTTCTGTACGACCATTTTCAGATGCTTTAATAAGTGCCGTATAAAATTATTTTAATAAGTCCCAAACATTATAAAACTATATTAAATCATCAAATTATATACTAAATTAAATAAATTAATATCTTTGTGATTAATATTAATTGAAGATATCAATTCAATGGAATTTAATTGCAGTTTTATATGCATTCTTAAATGATGAATGATCGTGTTTACATAAATGAATAATTTCATCATTTCCATCCTGCAACTGCATGTTCACCTGTATAATAAACATATGTACCATTCATAAGTAAATATTTAAAACATCTAACTGAAGAAAAAAATGCTGCATAATTAATTAATGTAACATTATAATGATCAATAAAAGAACATCTTTCAAGGTGATGGTAAGATCTTCTTAACCTATTTTTAGAGATAATAATAATTATAGTAACATGAAAAAATGAAACATTTTCTTGAAAATAAAAATGAACACATTACATATAATCTTTATTTATATATTTAAATCAAGTTTTTTTTTAAATCAATTGAAACACCGAATTTGAGAATCGGCAGAATCACACTATTAATTTCCCATTTCAGCTTCCATCCGTTTCCAGGTGTTAACGCGTTACCAACTCTTAGAGTTGTTTCACCTGTGTTCTTTCTTGTGAAGATAACTCTGTCGATTATTTTTTTCGGCGAAACATTCTTTAGACCAACAACAAAATTAGGTCTAATAATAGAACCTACTTTAAACAATAACAAACTGTTATATACATTAAGTTTCTTTGCGTAATACTTCGATGAGATTTGATATAAAACGTTTTCATAATATAATGGTCCATATGATAACGATTGGTATAACTTAAAATTTGTCTTCGGATGGTTTAAATACAAACTGAAGAAAAATTTCGATGATTGGAGATTCTTACCCAAGTATGCGGATGCTAAAATGTTATATGTAGTCCCTGATTTCAAGATTTCAAATGTGGTGGATCCATTTTCAAGTGGGATACTAGTCGATAAACAATATCTCCTGTAAAAGAATTCTGTTTGCAAAATCTTTTGGTCATAATGTATATATTTGAGAAGGCCATTACATCCTCCAATATTGATGCCTTTGGTAATTATAAAACCTTCTTTGCTAACATTTAAAACTAAATTTGGAAAAACAAGGCTTGTGTAAAAATATCCATTTTTGATAAAAGAAAATTGTACTTCTGGTGATGGTGCATATCCAAAATATTCATTCCATATATTTGAATCTGGTTCTCGGCGTGTACCAAATTCGAAATTTTTCCCTTTGATTCCTATTCTTGAATTGTTTATAGAAACTATCACCTTTTTTAAATCTTCAATTTTTATTGAGATAGATTCAAAATTAACCGGTGTAATTAATTTTGGCATGGAAAAATGCAGCGGAGCATTTATGGTGTGTTGGCCATTCATGTTGCTTCCGCTGTTTTTCTTTTTTTAGGAAGCCTTTATTTTGATAAAACCTTTTATATAGTTTACGTAATGGGGCGCCCTTATGGGAGGCCGTTTAATTAACACGGTTTTTCGGTTTATAACGGCCAACAAAGAATAATGGGAGGAAATGAGTCAGGAACAGCAACACCAGCAACATTTTCAAGTGATGTTCCAGTTATAGAAGAAGGCTCAGCTAAAATTTATTTCCCAGATACAGTCAACAAAAGCGAAGTTTTTTATAATAATGTTCAAGTTTACAATCGTGACTTGACGTGCTTAATTATTAAAGCATTTAGTGAAATCTATCAAGGAGATATTACAATTTTTGAAGCATTTTCTGCGAGTGGTCTTAGATCAATTCGTTATGCAATTGAAGTTCCTGGTATCAAATCCATTATTGCAAATGACATAGATCCAAAAGCAGTTGAAGTTATTAAACAAAACATCATCCGTAATAAAGTTCAAGACATTGTCAAGTCATCAATTGGTGATGCTGCTTTAATTCTTGAAACACGACGAAATGAATTCCAAGTAATTGATCTTGATCCATATAGTACAGCAGCTCCATTTCTTGATGGTGCTATTCAATCTGTTACCAATGGAGGGTTATTATGTGTCACAAGTACTGATGGTCGTAGTTTGTGTGGCACACAAATTGACACTGCTTATGCGTGGTACAACGTCATTGCATTAAACGCCGACTTTACCCATGAATTCGGCATCAGAACTCTCCTCACCACAATCATCACAACCGCCGCACGATACAACCGCAGTGTGGAACCGTTAATTTCTCTTTCGAAGAATTTTTATTTCCGAGTTTTCGTTCGTATATGGGATAAAAAAGGTGATTCCAAGGTGACTGCTTGTAACACGTCCCTTTGTTTTTACTCTCCTGACTCAGCCTCTTTTTGGTTCCAACCAATGGGTATTCTTCATGTTGCAAAAGATGGGAAATCAAGGTCAATTAAGCACGCCACACTTGATATACCATCCCTAACCGATCCATATACCAAGGGAAAACTTCAAATTGCAGGACCAATATATACTGGTCCATTACATGACAAAGAATTTTGCCAACGACTACTCGAACTACTCCCAACGATGCGATACATCCAACAGTTTGCTCCAAACATCGAAGCGACACTTCATACATGTATCAATGAAATCGAATCTCCGTTATATTACTCCATAGACAATATGTGCAGCCTGGTTAGAGCTTCTTGCCCTTCAAGAGCAGTGGTTGTGTCTGCGCTTTCCAGAATTGGTTTCGAATGTAGTTTGACACATTGCAAACGCGGAATGTTAAAGACAAACGCGCCTCCAGAGGCCATTTGGGACGTCATCCGGACTTGGTACTTCAACGAGAAGAAAGCTTTGCCGAACAACAACGAAAAGGCAAAAGCAATTTTAGAGGCCAAAAACACATACGAAATAAGTTTGGAAGTTGACCCGCAGATTAAAAAGAGATTACTGGAAGAGAAAAAGATTTGTAAGTTCTATGAAAACCCTTCAAAGGGATTCGGTCCAAAGCCAGCAGCAGGGAAAAAGAAAAAGAATTGAAATAAATAAACCTTTAAATAAATGTTTTTATTCCATTAGAAATTTTTCGAATTTTTTCACATTTTGGTACTTTAAAGATATAAAAATTAATTTTATAGGATAACTACACATTATGTCAAATTGATTTTGACTTATTTCAAGGAATTTGATTTTAATATTCCGTAGAACTAAATCATGCTTATATCAAACCTCTTGAATTAGGATTATGCTACTGCTTGAAAACAATAATACACTATAATGATGATTTTTGATTGAATATTACAAAAAAAAAAAATGTTTTTTTTTTTTCAAAAAAAAGACATGCATAAACCATTGTATTTCCCTCAAAAGTTGCATATCGTTTTTTTTTCATAAATACCACACACCAATTGGCATTTATAAATTTGACAACTACTGAATCCATCGCGTTTTGTACGTAACAGCCTTTGAATTTTTTGCATTCAAATTTTTGGTCATTTTTTTTGTTGAGTGGCAAACCAAATTGCATCAATGCAGAATCTTACTGATCAAAAATCGGTAACCAAATGATACCTTCATCTTGTATCCTAATGAAATAACAAAAAATGTAATCAAAACATGTTTGATAAAATGCATTATCTTATGCTATTAAATCATATACAACGTTATTCTCTTACAACCAAAGAAAGCACAACATTTTATTCTTTCAAAAAAATTATTCTTTCAATTTTTACTCGAATTTAATTTGTTTGGCGTTTTCCTTTAACTTGAATAAATCTATACATAGAATAAGGGCGAAGTGATTCTGGGAATAATGTTATTGTTACGCCCCAGAAGTCGAAGAATCTTTCAAGTCCCCAAACATTATAGCCATCTTGTCGGTGGTCAGTAGTATCGAAAGGATCAGCCATAATTATGACATCATCATAAGTTTCATCATCGCCGTCAGTTCCCATTGTGTCAATGCCAATGATAATTGTGTAGTGACCTGCCCAATCGTTCGAACAAACTATAATAGGCCATCCGTTGTTAATTGAGTCTATAACCCAATCTTTAAATGTAACATAATCTTCAAATGGAGCGTCTTCAAGTCCGATTTCATTTGCGACATATTCGTAGCCTTTTTCGTCAAGCACGTGTGTTAAGTTGGTGAGGTAAGCGCCACCGCCAATGGGATTATCATGGATATCAGTGCCTGTGTCGGATAAATAAGCGCATTCTTTTTCAGACATTGAAGTGTCATGTGCAACATAGTCCATTGCCATTATGAGGCAGCAGCAACCGCACGTGTAACCCGATGTTTGTTGGTACGTCCTAAAGTTACTGAGTATTCTTAATGATCCGCTTGACTTCATGTTGTAGTAGTCGTTCATAGTGAAGTATGGAGAGTCTAAATGATCGCCTTGGAATTGGTAAGCAGCAGCACCTGATAACATATCTTCATAATATCTTTCTTTTATAGGTATAATTTGTTCGAAAGAGACAGGTTTTGCATGAGTGATTACTTCTTCTTTTTTAATTACGAAATAGCAAACTAATAATACCACGAATACAACCAATAGAATTATATTAATAATGAACGAAACTATTTTCCCGATGTCTCCCATAACAAGCAGAAAAATTAATGTTAAAATTTATTATTGAAAATATTGAACGCAACGCTTCACATCAACCGCACAGTCAAAAAGTCGCTTTTGTAAGAATCCAACCCGATAATCACAATTTCAATGGACGTTTGAAACCATCTGACCTATTTTTGAGTGTGTTTTACACAATTGATCAAAAGGGTGATGTCACATAAATTTGAGATTGTTGTTTTATTGTGAAGTGAATTTGTAACATTTCATTCAGATGAGTTCGGATTACGGGATGAAGATGGACATGGTTAAGCTCATATCCATCATCTTCAATGTTTTGTTGCTTTGCGTTGATATTGGCCTTGGCGTTGGCATTGGTCTTAAAGAAACGACAACAGTTTATGAACAACAATATCCAACACGAACAGAAGTCACACGAGAACAATTGTTAGACATACCAATTCCATATTATGGTGAAGGAAACTATTCCACACCAGCCACTTTCTTATTTACTGGTCGAGATCATTTAGATTCAAAGTATTACACTATGTTAGACTATTACAATATGGAGTCCAACGACAACCTTACAATTTTTAGTCACTTTAAGACGTATTCACAAACATCAGAGTACACAGATATGATAACAGTTTTCAACATGGTTGCAAATCTTTATGGGTTACCATCATATAATGAAACGATGTTAGCTGATTTATTTGATGTTGGCACAGATATCCGCGTTAGTAAGTATGGCCCAGGACAACTTGGCACACCGCCGGAAGATTTAGAGTATGGCATTCGTCAATTAGGATATTCATGTCGCAACAAGACAACACTTCCCAACTTTACAGACATGGTTGAGAAATATGATTATAATGCGTTTGAAGAATGGATTAAAGATTCTATTAACAATAAGCAGCCGATTATCTTTTTGACAGTTGATTGGGGTTCACATTATGTTATTCCTATTGGCCTTGATACTATGGGAACAGAAACCACAGCAGATGATGTTATTATTGTTGCAGATACATATGACACTACAGATCATCGCCAAGATGGATATTTTGTTTGGGGATTAGAGCGATTCTTCGAAGAATTATATATCCCATGTCCGCTCTTTAATCAAACTGAAGGATTTTCATTTGTTCAAATAATGGGTCCTCCAGAAACTAATTAAAAAGGGATTAATTGAATTGTTTTGATTGTTTTGATTTTTTTTAAATATAATAAAAATAAATTTTAATTAAGTTGTTTTTGAACAGCATTAAATAAATCGCATTTCCTTCCTCTAATAAAAGTAATTTCACTTTCTTTTTGCGCAAAAAACCAGTTGTCAAAATTATAAATGCCAACTGAGAGCATTGAAAACAATACTCGTTCGAAATATTTAAACAAAAAATCGATACTTTTGAGTGCATGCACTTCACGTTGCAGTTAAAATGATATAAAAAATACACTGAAAAAGTCGTCTTTGTGAACTCATTCCCAAAAATCCAGAAAAAGCGTCCTGGCTTCACTTTCTCCACTTTTTGAGAGAACTCATACAATACATTCTATCGGTTGATAGAAAAAACATACGAACTTTTTGAATTGTATTTACCACAGGCACCGAAATAATCGCCGATACCACTTTTTGAGTACATCAAAAAAGTGGTATCGATCCGTCGAGCTCTTGAAATCTCACATCTTTTTGTTTAATTGGAATTCTATACATGGAGGTGTTCTAAATGTAAATGCTTTGACATTTTCTTTATTTTCTTCAAAATGTAATATTTCTGCACCTCCATATTTTTTAAAAAATATTAATTCTTTACATTCATCAATTTTAATCTCGAGTTCTATTTTTTCAACAATCGTTTTAGCTGCGTTAAAAATTCCTCCATGAATATCATATCCAGAAATTGCATTCTCACATGGTTTATTTCGAATCGAATCGTATTTGTACATCTTTAAATGAAGTAAGATTAGAGCCTCTTATCCAAACAAAATAAGATTTTTTCATTCTTCATTTGCATAAGTAAGAATACTAAAATCAAGATGTGTATCTTTATAGAAAACATCAGAAACATTTAAAGTATATTTTACTGATGTATATTCTTGCTCATATGTTTCATCATCATCATGTTTTCTAACTTTTTTCATATAATTCAATAAGATCAATAGAGCTAAACAATTGTTTCAGTGAATAGATGATATTCGGGATCTCGGCCATTCAAAATAAAGGCATTTTTGAACAAAATTCAATTGATAGCTATCCTAAATTCACTTTTTCTAATTCGGAAACAAATTAAATGTAAATTCTTCAATTGCTGTAAATGAATTTGGAATTTCAATGCGCTTTAATGATGTGCAGATATAAAATGCATATTTGTCAATCGTTACAACATTATCGCCAACACTAACTGTTTCACGTATAGAATATTAGTAAATTATAGAATAATTTTCAATTCTAGTAATTGAATTAGGAACATTAAATATTGTACTTGGATTCTTAGCATGACAACAAATAATTGTAGCCATGTTTTTACAATAAAGAATTCCATTATCATTTTCATAACATAAGCTCATATATATGATCAGCTGAATTACAACGTGCTTTCTGACATGTTAAGTGAAATATAAAAAATGATCCAGTTCGTCCTTATGTTCAACAAAATGGGAAAGATAAGAATTGCAAAATGGTATAACCAAGTACCACAAAAAGAGAGGCAGTCAATAGCACGTGAAGTAATGCGTCTTGTTCTTCGTCGTCAGAGTCAAGATTGCCAATTTATAGAATGGAAGGAAAGCAAGCTTGTTTATACTCGCTATGCTTCACTGTTCTTCCTTTTCGCAGTTGATTCAACTGATAATGAAATATTTATTCTTGATATTATTCATTTCTTTGTTGAAGCACTTGATATGTTCTTTGGAGATGCATGTGAAATAGATATAATATTTAGTTTTTATTACATATATATGCTGCTTGATGAAATTATCCTTGGTGGTGAAATCTTTGAAAATAATGCAAGAAACGCTATCGAGAGTCTTGTTAACCAACATCAACTTATTGAAGAAAACGAAGGAGAAAAGGCATGTCAGCTATAAAACTTGGAAAAGTTTTTAATAAATTTAATGTAACACAAAATTTTTAATAAGAATTCTTTCAAAATATTTCGAAGCAATATTTTTAATGATTAGATTTATCATGTTTAAACATGTTTATCTTTAAAAAGCGTTTTGCTAGTGGTCACTTCACAGGACCGTAAACTGAAAAAATGACTTTTTGAAATGTTTATTTTTGGGTTCTTTTTTCCAAGAAAAAAAGCTGAATGGATGATCAAATAGGTTACGAATATTCTTGGAGTGGTTTTCTTGATTATATAAATTGTTATCATGAAGTCAAACCAATATGGATTGCAGTTGGTGCATGTATTTTTGTAGGAACAGTTTTATCTCTGATTCCTCAAATCTTTCGAATCATAAGGGCAAAGTCTTCTTATGGAATTAGCCCAATATTCGCTTTGATTACATCGCTTGGGCAATTTCTAACAGTTATTAATATAATTTGCCTTCATAATGCAGATTTTTATGGAATTGTTCAAATTTCTTTAGCAAGAACAGTCCCTCGTTTTCTCACATTCTTGAATTGTTTTAGCTTATGGTATGTATACCTTATTGTTGTGTTTCTTGTAATGATATTTTTTGATAAACGACCAAACCCAAATAGAAATGAAAACAATATCAAAAGAGAATGGACATTTTCTGTTATTATTGAAATTATTATTCTAACATCAGGTGTTGTATTCTTTTTAGCTTTCATTATATGTTCAGTCAAAGCAGGTTTTGGATCAGATATTGTTTTGGCACTAGGAAAGTTCTGTGGTTCTGCATCTTCAGTTCTTTCCATTTGTCAGTATCTTCCACAATTCATCACCACATGTAAGATCAAAGATAACGGATCACTATCACTTGTAACACTTCTGATTCAAGCTCCAGGTGGAACAATCAATGCACTTTTCATGATTTTTGGACAGGGTGAACATTGGACCACATGGTTGCCCGTTTTGCTATCTGCACTTCAGCAATTCATGCTCTTAGGTATCTGCATCTATTTCAAGGTACGAAATAAAATACTTAACGCAGATGACGAAAGTATAACGATTTCAAAATCAGAAAAATTTACGCAAATGGATATAAATCCACAACCAATCCTATCAGAACAACAAAAACAAATACAATAAAGAAAATCTTTTCGAAATACTGCAGATTTTTTCCACCATGGTAATGTGATGTGAAAAACATGATGCTGATTTAAACGATGTCACTTTTTGTGTAAACCGCAATTTTTTTTTTTAATTCAAAATAATTATTTTGGTGAAAATCTTCCCAAATAACCATTCAGCTCGCACCTTGTTGGCTTATTTCAAAATAAATTATAACAAACAAAATGCTAAGAGAAAGAATAGTAATTGGAGTTTATTTACTCTGTAACTACTGAAACTTCTACGTGAACTTCTGGTTCAAGTCCAATTTGTGTAACTTGTTTAACAGCTGCTGGTGTTCCGACAAAATCAATAACACGCTTGTAGATACGAAGTTCAAGATGATCATATGTTTCAGTACCATTACCGCATGGTGCTCTGCGTGTTGTAATCCTAAGGCGGCGACGTGGCATTGGAATTGGTCCACGAACCTTAAGATGTTCAGCCTTAAGTTTTTGAGTTAAATTATTGCAAACTTTTTGGAGGTTTGGAAGCTTAGAAGATGTGATTGTAAGACGGATACGTTGCTGAGCTTGGGATTGTGCGACTTCTTTCTTTTCGTCACCTGTTGGGATGCTCATCCACAGAAAGGCCGGACAAACCAACAGAATTTTTCAATTGTTTGTAAATCTAACAAAAAGTTTATAAGTCAAGAAAGATTTTTTTGCAAGAAATCTCAATTACTCAAATACAAGTTAAAATATGAATTTGCAAAAACATTTAAGAAATTATAATTATTCCTTTTCTACTATATATTTGTTAAAATCTTTTTTGAACAAATTATCAAAAATGAAAATATGATCAAGAAATCAATGTTAAAAACAAAAATTAATCAGACTTAAGAAGGTGCAAATGCGTAACATTAATAATTACATTTAAAATCAAAATGTTTACTCTGATTTTTTATGGGTTCCACAAATGAACTTGTGTAAATTTTCAAGGAAACCACGTGTGTACTGATAAAACTTTGGATGGAAAAGAATTCCAGGTGCGAGGATGAGTAAATGAGTTATCACAAGAATGGTGTTGAATGTTCCACAAACCCAAAAGAAGATAAACATAAAGAGGAACACTGCAATTGCTAACAAAATTCCTTGAGGTGTAGAATCAAAAAGAAGCCTATTAACAGCGGAATACCCAAATGATGCAACACTTGCAATTATCTCGCAGAATGGTTCCAATGGATAGATACGGTTGGGATCTCCTTCAGCACCTTTATCAATGGGTGGGAATAATTTTTCTGTAATGAAATCACCAAACAAATGATAAATTATTTCAATGATATACCTAAAAGTGATTATCATGGATAAGACAGAAAGAAAACCAAGTTCTCCTGTGCCAGTGAATAAGAAAACTAATTCGACAATTATTAAGAAGATCAACATTGGAATTGGTCTTCTCCAGAAAAGCATTCCTTGAATATTCTCATAGATAGAAGTATATGGTTCAAGACTTTTTTTAATGTCTTGCATTTGGAATCTTTGCTTTTCGTGTTCCTGTGCTGCTGCCGACTTTTCTTCTGTCATCAAGAAATTGTCAATTCAAATTTATAACTTTTTGTATTAATTCAAATTGAAAGAAATTATATACTTTATGTCATTACTTTTGATCACTTATTTGGTCGATTCAAGTACACAATATCGAAGTTTAATTTTTTGTTATCTAATGGTAATATAAAACTTAATTCTGTAAATTAAAAATGGAGAACTAGCGTTTTTTCTGGTAATTTTAATTCTAAAATCTCCCTTCTTCAATTTTTTTTAAAATAGCATTTGTAATTTGTTTAAAAAATATTTCAAACTGGTACAAATTTATTTTAATTATTCTCTAACATTCTACTCGAGTAGGGTAAAAATGTTTTTTGGTACAAAATGTAAAATTCTTGTATAATTTTACATTTAGTAAAATGCCAAAATGATATAGTTTATTTTATTATTTTTGTTTTGAATAATGTCATAACTTTGACTTTATGTGGGGATTTACTGTGTTATGACTAATCAACCCATAGCACATAAAATGAAATGTTTTTTAAGATTCAATATACGGGGCGCCCTGACAAATTACTTTCCCCTCACAAAACTCAGATATTTAAATGGTATCGTTTCATTATCGTTTACAATTTTGAAAAAAGAAAAAAAATAACTTGTTATGCAATCAGACACATCTTCAAAAGTCATTATGCTTGGTGATTCTTCTGTTGGGAAAAGTAGTATTGTTTTTCAACTCTTCAAAAAAAAATTCAAAGAACAAAATGAACCAACTATTGGTGCATCATATATTTCTCACAGTTTTATGACTGAAAGTGGTACTTTTGTCCTCCATATTTGGGATACAGCTGGACAGGAACGCTACAGATCAATAATTCCAATGTATTCCCGTGGATGCTCTGCCTCGATTTTTGTTTTTTCTATTGATATGCGTGAAAGTTTTGATAATTTACCAACGTGGTTTGAAATGTTAGAATTAGAATGTGGCCAATCTTGTAGAAAATATGTTGTTGCAAATAAAATTGATCTTGATCCAAAATCACCTTTAATTGAAGAAGCAAAGAAATTTTGTGAAGAAAGAAAATGTCCATTTTTTGCTACAACAGCAAAAGATCATTCAATGGTTTTATCACTGTTTCAAGCAGTTGCAAGTGATTTATCAAATGAAATTGACACAGCGCGTCGTTCTGAAGCAATTCAACTATCAAATACAAACGCTAAGAAAAATAAGTGTTGTGGTTAGTTGCAATTTTACTTGAATCATATATTTGCATGTTTGTATTGTCTTTATGTAAATGTATTTTTTTTTTTTTTTTTCTTCTTCTTCTTCTTCTTCTTCTTCTTCTTCTTCTTCTTCTTCTTCTTCTTCTTCTTCTTCTTCTTCTTCTTCTTCTTCTTCTTCTTCTTCTTCTTCTTCTTCTTCTTCTTCTTCTTCTTCTTCTTCTTCTTCTTCTTCTTCTTCTTCTTCTTCTTCTTTTCTTTTCAGAACACAAATGTTGGATATGAATTTTTTTTGTTTTTATATAAATCTATTCAAGTAAAAAGATATCATTAATTATCAAATCTTCATTACATTATTACAATTATTACAATTGTTTTGTGAAAATGCCATAAATAATATTAATTGTTTGTTTTTTGAAAATCAAATCATCATGAACAATTTTCTTTTCATCAAATTTGCACTTATTTTATAAATCACCTTCTGCGATATTTTTCTTTCAGATATATTAAAATGCTGAACAATTTACATTATGAAAATTTATTAAAACAAAGAATTATCGGATGAAAAAGTTATATTTGGTTCTGTTTCCTCAAAGTTTCTTTTCGATGGAAGAGTAATCTTCGAAGGCAAACATCCACTAATGGACTGCAGCCTTCTTGAGCACACAGCAAGTAGCAGTAGAGGCCTCAGAGATGTAACATCTGCCGCTGACTTCGATTTCTCGATTTTAGGGAATTTCGAAATGAGAATCTTTTCTTTCCTCATAAGTTCGAGTTTTCTGATGATTTCTCTATGCCCAATCCCAGCAAGAAGTGCTTCTTCAAGTAAGAAACGAAGTTCTTTTTGATTTTGAACGGGTTCAACTCCATCAAGAATCTGACGATAAATTGATCTGCCCCATAATTCCCATTCATCTGAGTTTCTGGCCTTTGTTTGCATAGAACCTGATTTCTTTTTTTCTTTAGATAGCTCATCTTTGATATGTTTTGTTTCTTTCTTGAGTCTATCGTTCTCTATCGTTAAATCGTTGTTTTTCTGTAAAACCGCCGAAACCGTACTGAGAATTGACGAGCTTTGTTTGATGCCAAATTTTTTCCTTGTTTCATAGGCATCTTTTTTGATAAAAAGTTCGTCTTCCTTCTTCTTCATTGCTAACTCAAGCTCCATGAAGATTTTTGCGATGTTTTCCTCGTTACTAATTATTATTCCATAATATTTTTCAAGAATGGACACCAATCCTTCCTTCACAACTTCACTCTGTACGTCATTGGTTTGCTTTTCAGCTTCAACCCTCCTCTTCATCATATGAGCGCTTTCTTTATCTGCTGAATTTTTGATATCAATTTGACGCTGGAGAGCCGCAAGCTTAAGGATAAGCGAGCGCTCGCTTATTTTTACCCGTGTTAACTCTACAGAAAGTTCGGCCTTTTGTTTTGCTAATAATTCTTTTTCAGCACTTATTTTCTGTTTACTCTCATTCAATTCTTTGATTTCACTTTCAAGATCGCAAACCAATAAATCATAACGATTTGAAAGTTCAGCATTTCTTTTGTTTAGATCTTCTAATCCTTTCTTATTTTGATTCTCCATTAACTCGAGCTTTTCTTTTAGCGAATCTTTCGCTTTTCGGAGTTTGTTTTCCGTTCTCTGATATTGATCAAGTTGATCATTTTGTTTCTTTAAAGTACTTTTCATTCGCTTAAGATTTGAAATAAGTGTTTTGTTCTCAGATGCAACAAGCAAAAACTTTTCTTGAAGGCTTTTTTCAAGGCGAATTGTGTCGTTTTGGATATTCTTAAAATTATTGATTTCTTCATTTTTCTCTTGGAGCTTGCATGTGTTGTCCTCGATTGTTTGCTCGAGTTTTGCGATAGTTTCGTCTTTAGATTTGAGGGTTGATTTGAGATTTTCAATTTCTCTTACATTATTAGATTGTTCTGAATTAAATGCTTCAACAACATTGTTAAGCTCGTTGCTGATTTTGTCAAATTCCTCTTTACTTAAAATATTTTGGTTTTGTTTCAATTCATCAATTTGACTTTGTAATAAATCATTGAGTTTTACAACTTCGTTAATTCGTGCAAAAAGTTCTTCATCATTGAAATTATTTAGATCTAAAATTTTTCTTATTTCTTCAATTAATTCTTCTTTTGAATTTTTCCATTCTTGTAGTTCATAAAGTTGTTTTTCAAGATCTTCTATTTCCTCAGATGAAAGAGAACTTTGTCTAATCTCTTTAAGCTTATTTGTAAGTTGATCAATGTGATTTGATTGAAGAGAATTAACTTGGACCACCCCAACAAATAAAGCATACAATTCTCGAAAGTTGGAATTTTCAATTATGTGATCAATCTGTTGCAAATAATCATTAAATTCGGAAGGATCAAATATAGATTTCCCTGTTGAAAGCTTAGGTATTTTTAGTTCAATCATATTTTCATCAATAAATCGACCTATTCTTGCACATTGTGTATGAAGTGCAGTGCGTAACGAAGTGTCTTGTGTAAGGGGAACAGTGTTAAAAGTTTGTTTTTCCGAACTTGCAATATTATTAATAAATCTCATTGAACCTTCTAATTGTTCAAGAAGCATTAAATAGTGCTGGTCTTGACTAAGGCGTTCATTTTTGCTTTCACCCTCTTTAAGTTTCTCATATCTTTCAGCAAGCCATTTGATAGATGTAATTATATCTTCTTCTTTCTTTAAATCCTCTGGTATAACATTTAAAATATCCTCTTTGAATTGATTAAATTCAGATTGAATTTGTCGAACTTCGCTTTGAGATGATTTCAAAATATCATCTTTTTCATTTTGTAGTTCCCTAATTTTTCTCTCTGAAAACTGAAGAACAGAATCAACTTGATTGACGATATTATACAAAGTTTCTTTTTGATGTGATAATAATGAAATTGAATCTGCTTGGATTTTAAAAATTTCTTCAAAGTTGGAGTTAGCCTGTTCATTATTAGGAGAAAGCTCTGAGTGTGCTTGTGATTTTAATAGATTTTTTAATTCATTGTTTTCATTTTGAAGTTTAGAATTTTCTGCTTGTAATGTTTTTGAATTTAATTCTACTTCATTTAGATCAAGCATAAGCTTGGAATAAGAAGCATTTAGCTCATTAGATTGTTTTTTTAGATTGCCGAATTTGCTTTTATATTTTTCTTTTCTTGATCTTTGGATATTTTCAATTTTTGCTAGATCTTCATATTCATGTTTAATTTTGATGTTTTCTTTTTGAAGCTTTTTGTTGACATTTTTTATATTGTGGATATTTTCATTTAATGAAAGTATAATATTTTTAATGTCATCAAAAGAATGGACTTCATAAGAAAACTGAGCAGACATGAATGAATAAATTTTATCAAGTTCTTGTATATCGTTTTGATGACTTTCTGTTTCCATTAATTTTTTGGTAAAAATTGTAAACGTAAACTCAATAAATAGTTTACATTAAACAAACTCTGCACTTTTTGTTTACAAATAATAGAATTTCACATCACATGTCGGTTTAATAATATGAACAGCGAATTTATTGAAATTCCTGTTTTCTGGAGTCAAACAATTAAACCTGGAGAACCAGTTTCTGTTTGTTTTCCAGACGATGCTATGCTCACAATTACAAGTGCTTGTATCCCAAATCCTACATCAAATTCAATAACACGTTTGAAATCACATGTCGAAAGCCTTATATTCAAATCTGATGAAGATGTAAAATCTATAACATCAGATTTACTTATTGCCACATTTATTCCAAATGTTAAGGAATTTCAAAACTTAGCGTTGGTTTACTCTCCTCTAAACATGATTGAACTTTGTGCAGATGGTCCAGATGAAGTTCATCTAGTTGGACATCTTACGCCATTTGTTGATGATTCAGATGCTTTATTTGAAGAGGAAGAAGAAGAATAAACATTTTAAAATATCTTATTCTTTTCATGCAATAAATTCATATATGTTACACTAAATATATATTTATTTTATGTAAAATTGTCGGTGGATTTCAATTGTTCTCAAGAAAATTGAAAGAAATTTTTGAAAAACTTTTGTGTGCACTTTCTTCCGAAGAATGTTATGAAAATATATTTATTTTGGTCGTACTGAATAATATCTGGATGGTTTAGTATTAATGTATATTAAAAAATGAAATTATCAATGTATATTGGATATGAAAAATTGTTGTATAATAATTTTTGCTTTATATATTAATGAATAAAGATTCATTTCCCAAATAAATATTATCCAAATGTTTTAATGTTAAAGAAAAAACATTTAAAAAGTATTAACATATGAAAATATTATTAATTCTTTTTTTATATATTAAAAACAAAAGTTTTATTATATATATTTATTCAGATTGTAAAACAGATTTTAGATACGACACCAAATTTTCTGGAATTAAGCTTATAACCACTGGAGGATATTTCGTCATTTTCATTGCAATTTTCTTTCCATAATCATTTAATTGCTTAGCACAACATAATTCTATCAAGCACAAGGAATTTTGGAAGTTAATATTATTAATATCCAGAAAAGATAAAACAGTATTCACATAATCCAATGAAACATTCCAATTAAATCGTAAAATGCATTGTGACCATAAAGAAACAATTTCGGGATAAATATCAGCAAATTCATTTGAACCATTTATAACTAATTGTAAAACTCCTAAAGAATCATTAAATTGCTTTTGGAATTGTTGCATTATTTGTGGACTAAATTTTATCATCAAAGCAAATGAAGCGAAAACATTTTTCATTAGAATTGAATTATTTTCTTGTAAACTTAAAAATGGAATTATTTTTGATAATATAAAATTAAATATTTCGATTTGTTGTAATAAAATTGAAATTTGTGTCAATGAATAAACTGCAAAACTAATTTTTATTTTATCTTCTGAAGTTGTAATAATTTGTGTTAATACAGGTATTAAAGGTTGCAAATAATTTTGATTATTATTAATTTGTATAAACCTATTAATTAAACTATAAATTGTTTTTATTAATTTGATTGTTGGATCAGAATTTTGTAAAAATAATAAATTTTCATTAAGAAGATTTATAAATAATTTAATTAAAGTTTCGGAAATATTATTACTAAACATTTGATCATATGAAATAATTAATTTTATTGATTTTAATATTTTGATAACTTGTTCTTGTTCAAGAAATTCTTCTTCTTGTTTTATCATAAAAATAATTTGATTAAAAAGTTCTATACAATTAAAATTCGGTAATTTTAATAAATTTGGAAATGAAGCCGAAATTATTTTGATAATTTCTGGATGTATATCAAAAACATTTGGATCATTTAATTTCTTTATAAGACAATTTGCAAAATTTATATCAGGTTGAATATAAGATAAACATTTAATTGCTATTAAACTATTACTATTATCATCTGTTAATTTAATTAATATATTAATAATTTCTGTAAATTTTTGGAATTCATTAGGAAATTGTTTTATTAGTTTATAAAGTCCTGGAAGTAATTCCAAAAATTGATTTTGATTTTGATATATAATAGATACAATATTTCCAAGATTATTTAATGTCGAAATTGGTGAAACTTTTGATATTGTACCTAAACATTTATAAATTGGACCTAAAAGTGATTTATCTTCGATAAGTTTCTCAAAAATTGGAACTAAAATCATATAAAAGTTTTCATTAGGATCACAATATAAAAGAGAACTTGAAATACAAGAAATAATTGAATCTTTAAAATCAATATTTTGTATAATTAATTGTAATAAATTATTAAGTAATTGTTCTAAATGTTTTGTAGATTTATTTGATTTCTTTAATAATAAATCAAGTATATTTAATGAGTTTCCAAATGGAATCCTTTGTAATAAACATTCAACTAATTCATCATAATATTTATATAACGTTTCTGGTATATATGTTATAAATCCTAAAAGTAATATCATCGCATTAATTGATATAGGAACATCATTTATTAATATAAATTTCTTAACAATAGGAATAATTTCATTTGAACATAATAAAAATGATTTTGAACAATTCTCAATGATAGATGATAATATAAAAAATGATAATTGTTGTTGATTTGGTTCATTACTAACTAATAATTGCATTGCAAATTTATAACAAACTTGAAAAACTAAATCAGAATTAACATATGACGAAAGAGAATTAAGAAAAATCGTGCTAAATTGATATGGCTCTGTATCTCTACCAAATTCAACACATGATTCAAGTGATAACTTAATAATATCATGAATTATTCGCTCAAGATTTTCTTCAAAAAATAATGACAATAAAAATGGTAAATTTTCTATAAGTTGAATCGATGATATTTTGATTTGAAGTGGTATAACATTTTCATTAATTAATGTAAATACAAAATTACAAAAATCTGGTATACATTCTGTAAGATTTAAATTTTGATCACTGATTAAATAAGAAATCATCCCAAATAAATACGCACATTCTGTTTCATCTTGGATTTCATATACACATTTTTGTAATATCATTTTAAGAGTATTAATAAGATTCGGAATTTGTGAAAGTGTTTCAGGATCATCAGTAAAAAATGTAATGTTTTCAATGGCAATATATCCTTGTAAACGAAATTCTTTATCTGCTGATAATAAAGCTGATGTACTTAATTGTCGATAAAATGGTAACACCAACTCGCATTCTTCAGGCTGAAAGAATTCATATATGTTATTAAGGAGATATAGTCCAATCAATTGATATTCTGGAATTTGTATCAAATTAATACAAATAGATGGAAGTTCTGGCCATGGAGAAATTTCACTGTTATACTCTGCATAGATGGAAATTAAATTACAAATTGATTTTTGAATTGTTGCATCTGATTCATTTCTAAGTAATTCAAATAAATGATTTTTTATTGAGGAATAATCAGGAAGATCCTTCTGCATATCTTTTAAATCACTAAAAAATTTGTAACCAAAAACCAAAGAAGCATTTCTAATCGAATTAGGAAGATTGGTTGATCTTGCAATATTAATTAAAGCAAAAATTGCATTGGGATTTTGGAGAATCTGCAAAATTCCATTTGTAATATCTTCATAAGAAATTTGTGGCTTGGATAATTGATCAAATAATTGGCAAAGACTTTCTTCCATTTCACCCAGCCAAACAGCACTTTTGAGGAGAACGTTAAAAGGACACTTTTGAAGTAATCTTTAAAAATTAGCAAACCCTTTTGTTTATTTAGTAAAAGTAATTATTTCCTGTGGGAGCATAATTGTTTGCACCTACCTGTTCATATGGATTTGGAGTGTATGAGTCAGAGCCTGAAGAATGACTCTGTTGAGATGGATTTTGTGGTGTCTGTTGCATGTAAGGATTTTGTTCATATGCAGGAGGAGGTGGTGGTGGAGGTGGGTACTGTGGTGGCGCAACAGGTATTGGTTTTTGTTGTTGATATTGCTGTTGATACACAGGATATGGAGGTGGGACAGGATTTGGTTGAGGAATTTGAGGTTGAATTGGATTTTGCATAGGGGGGTTTGGATATCCTGGGTTTGTTTTTTCCTGAATTGTTCCAATCAATGTTACGGATGCAACTTTTTTGTTTTGACTCATTAATGGTAATGTAAAAGTTCCATTTGAATTTAAGGGAAGCTTGCTGATTCTAGAACGAGATCTAGCAATCGGGTACATTTCATTTTGGGATCTTCCAAATGTACAAAGAGTGAAATAAATACACACATTATCTAAACGAGGAGAAATTAAGCTGATATTTATGGGATAGTTGAATGTCATACTTGGAGAAATTGGAGCTGATGCTGTTGATGTCGGACTTGCTGCACCATCAGTAGTTATAACGAACCATGCATTTTTTATTCCATGTTCTGTGTGTCGCTTAACTTCAGCTTGGTCCAATGTTGCTGAAACAAATGTAAGGTTTATGTTGTACTCTGACATAATGGGGTAATTGAATGAAATACAATCTTTTTCCATTGAATTTTTTAGAAGCAAAAAATAAAATGATAGCCATTTTCTATCTTATTATTTTTATCAAAACCTAAATTATCATAAGGCCATTGTTTATTTGGATGATATAAATGATTGGCCAAAAAAATTGTTGAAAAGAAAATTATTACATTACAAATTAGTCTTGAAATTATTTTAACTTCCTTAAGAAAATATGATTAGTTCGCAAGGGTATATGTAGCTAATGTATTATAAATTATCACTCTTATTCAAACCAAAAGAAAAAAAAATATTTTTATAAATTCAAACAAAGTCCTCAATTCTATTGGTCAATTAATATTCATGTATAAAAGCGTAACTTTTGTCACTAGTAACAAAGGAAAGCTCAATGAATTCAAGGAAATTATTGGATTTGAGGTAGCACATCAATCCATTGATCTTCCAGAATACCAATTTGAAACATCCGAACAAGTTGCTTTTTTCAAAGCAAAGGAAGCAGCCAAAAGACTTCAAGGCCCAGCTTTAGTTGATGATACAGCGCTTCACTTTCATGCACTTGGTGGTTTGCCTGGTGCTTACATAAGAGCATTTGTTGAAAAGTTAACACCAGAAAAACTTACTAAGCTTCTTGCTGGATTCGAAGATAAATCTGCAACTGTAACCTGCAGCATGGGTTATTGTGCAGGCCCAGATGCTGAACCAATTGTATTCACAGGAAGTGTTGAAGGAACAATTGTTGAACCAAGAGGCACAGGTGGATTTGGTTTTGATCCAATATTCCTTCCAAATGGATCTGATTTGACATATGCCGAATTACCAGAAGGTGCCAAAAACCATTTATCACATCGATATCTTGCATTAACCAAGCTCAAGGAGTCAGGTATATTAACAAAATAAACAAAGTTCAGTAAATCATAAATTAATTTAAATTTTTAATAAACTATATTTTTAAAAGATGCTTCTAAACAAAAAAAGCTTTTAAATTTAAATAAGTATAACTTTTTTTTTAATGATTGTTGCATTGAGAATGGACAGAAAGGTCAAAAAATGTCTTTATTTGATTGAAATATTTACATAATTTTGTACGTTAAAATTTGGCGCACTTTTTTTTTGATGCATATTATTCCGGAAGATGTCAATGGATTTGGCAGTGCTTCGGACTCAACACCAGATCACTAACCTTCGCCGTAGGACAAGCTTAATGGAGGATGCTATGAATGGGTTGAATGAACAAATGAATCAACAGAATGAGCAAATTTCAAAATTAGACCTTGAAATAAAAGAGAAGTATGAAAAAGCAAAAGAACTTGAGGAAGAAGCAGAGGGATGGATTAATAAGATTAATGAAATAAAAAAAGAAATTAAAGAAATTGAAAGTCAAAAAGAATTAGCAATTCGTGAAACTGAAGAAGCTAAAAGTAGTAAAAACTTAATTATAGCTGAAATCGAAGAGCGTAAGCAAGAACTTTCAGACATTATCCAATTAATCGAAGAGGAAGAAGTTAATTTAGCATTAGTCCAAAGTCAATGCCAAGAATATAAGACGCTTAGATCCGAAGTAATCAAAGATATAGAAGCTGAAAGTGCAAAGCAATCCAAAATCTCAACCAAAACACAAGAAATACAATCACAAAACAAAGATCTTCTCACTGAAAGCGATAATCTTAAGCAAGAAATCGCTCAACTTAAAGACGACATAGCCACTAAAACAGCTCAACTCAGCGAGCTTAACATCCAATTAATTTCCAAACAATCTGAATATGAATCATTACAAAATAACATTGAACAACTTCGTGAAAATCAATCCGCCATCATGAAAGACACGTCCACTCGCAAATCTGAGCAACTTAAGCTTGTTTCAGAAATCAATATTCTTCATCAAAATCATTCATCAATTCTTCAAGAAATATCAGCATCGATCGAAACAAGTAATTCCCTTCACAAGGAGATCACAGATTCCGAGAATCGACTCAAAGAAATTGATCGATCAATTTCATCAGCTACGACAAAACTTAATTCGATACTTTCCGACATAACGAAAAACGAAGAGAAGCAAAAGCATATGATATCCGAAAAGAACAAAGTGAAGAACGAACTCGACAAAACACGAAATGAGTCAAAGAGCATCGAGAAGGAGTACTATTCGATACTCGACAAGGTAAACAAGGCGCAGAGCATGAAAACGAACCTCATCGAGGAAATATCGAAAGCGGCGGAAAGGGCGGAGAAGATGAAAGTCGCGAAGACGCCGATGCCGAAGAAAAGGGAACTCGAAGGGGCGGTGTACGACAGCAGGACAATGTGCATGACGCCAGTGTCAAAGGCGCACTGAGTGAAATAAATAAAATATTCTGTGAAAATAAAAAAAAATTTTCAATATTAAATGCATTTACAATGGGATACATTAACTAAATTAAATACATTTAATGAACGGAACACATTTACTAATTCAAGTGCATTGACAATAGAATAACTTTACTAAATAAAAAACATTTACTAAATTAAATGCATTCACAATAGAATACATTCACTAAATTAAATGCATTTACTGAACGGAACACATTTACTAATTCAAGTGCATTGACAATAGAATAACTTTACTAAATAAAAAACATTTACTAAATTAAATGCATTCACAATAGAATACATTCACTAAATTAAATGCATTCACAATAGAATACATTCACTAAATTAAATGCATTAACTAAAACAAATACATTAATAAATCACATCCAATTGGCCCATCTTTATCACGTTCACATACACTCTCTGTAACTAATGCAAAGTCAATTACAATTGAAACTATGATCACTAAGTGTCTTTAAATTCACAAATTATCAATCGAGAGGAGCGAGATTTTGAATTTGTTTTGGTTAAAAATGAATATTTATTAGAAAATTTATAAAATATTTTAAAATATAAAATTATAAATATGTTTTTAGATAGAACAGAATAAGGATCTGAACTTTAAATATATTACATGCGCGTTAATAATGAATTTTTTAATCATAATTGTTTTTTGCCTTCGAGTTAAATAGCAAAATTAACTTTTAAAAAAAAAGTTATTTACAAATAGAATAAATGTACCTTGAGAATTAAAAAATAAAAAGTTAAATTCTTATCAGGTAAAAAAACTTTTACTTTAAATATCACATATAAAATCATTTAGCATATAAAAAAGGTTAAATTATCATTTCAAATAAAGACTTTATACTGAATTTTATTAAAATAGTCCAATTTTATATCTTTTTATAATTTGGTAATTTCGCCGGGTAGAATATACCGTCATATTGCAATTTGTACATGTGCCTTATATACAGCATCCAAGAAAATGCCCAAAACGCCTCTCCCACCACAGGCGGCTGGCCCACTCTAAACCTCAAAACCTTTGCGGCCTTTTTCAACTCATTTCTCATTTCTTGGATTTGACTTTGTGAATAACTCTCCAAAATTTCCGGTATTTTATCCACATCTTTCTCAGGTATTCTAATTGTAAATTTGGAGTAGTCGAGAAGATTATGCGCAAATGGAAGACTCACGTTATCCGAGATTAGCACAGGTATACATCCAAGATTAATAGCATCAAACACACGTTTGTTCGGTAGTTGTAAATCACCACGAACACATACACAAAAATCAGCGTTTGTCATCTTTTCAGGAAGTGATCGAACAATACTTACAACTCGATATGGTCTTCGAGTGAATACTATGAGTTCTTTTCGTTTTATTTTTGATACTGCATCAGTGACTTTCTTACGAAGTGCTTGCGCATCAAGTGGTAAAACATTATATGAATGCGCAAGGTAAACAGTGTTATTTCTTTTGCGCGTCCAATTAACATCTGAAAAAGTGAAGTTTTTGAAATGCGATACAAATGGAATGATGATGTTCCGCTGACCATGCCATGTACGCCATGAATCTAAGCGCTGTGGGTTTGGGCTTGCGATAATAAAGTTGTCTTTGGTAATAGATGTTGAAAATGGGGAATCACCATATGCGGCTTCAAAGCCTGAAACAACAATATGATCTGACCCTTTTTTGCGATCATACCATGGCCCTAACGAACGTATTTCTTTGATTAATTCGTCATTTTTTCTTAGAAATTCAGTAACACGACAAGCAAATGGATGAATTGGTATGTAAAAAAAGTCTGCTTCTTCGGGGTTATTAGTAATGAGCGGAGAGAGAAGAAGTTCATTGTGCATTTCAATTTCAACATAAAATTGAAATTCTTTGCTATCAGTATAATACATCGTGTCTTTAACTAGCTTAGTTTCTGGTCTCCAACGTTCGGATATATTATAGCAGTAAATTTTTATAGGTGGAAAATAATTACCAAATAGTTCTTTGTTTTCATTTTTGGATTTTGTAGAAGCATAGTAAGAAAAAACAAGGTCTCTTGGTGGTAGTGATATTAATAATATAAATACGATGAAAAAAGTAAGGTAGAAAGCAGGATAAATGTTCACCATATAGAGGCCGTTTAAATTTACATTTACGGAAATACAGTTAAAAAACGGTTGTAGACAAAATTCATCTTTTATTGAAAATTAAATCGAAACCGTAAGTTTTTGAATTTATAATAATCGTCTTTTAAATGTATGTTGTGAGCTGGCATAAATTTTAAAAACGTTAATGTTCTAAATTACAAATTTTTTACTAAATTATCTTCTCTAAAATCGCGCGCAAATGGATCTTCTTCAATTGTTTCAACAATTGAATATCCTGATGATATTGTTTTACATGTATCTAAGTTTTGTTTTCCATTACTTTGCGAAGACATTTCTTCGCTTGTTTGTTTCTTTTGATTTCTTATTCGAACTAATACTATTATAAGTATTATTATTATAACAACTGCGGCAATCACAATTCCAATAATAATGTATATATTATTGTTATTATCTTTTGGAGATGTAATGTTTTGATAAAAAATTGTGAAAAAGTTGGAATAAAAACTAAAGTACGAAGAATATATAACAACAGTATATTCATAAAAAATAAATTCTGTATTAACAAATGTATGAGTTGTATCTAAGAATGAATGTGTAAATGAATTTGATAAAAATATATTACTAATTGACAATGTATGTGTAAGTGTTAATGAATATGATAAAACAAAAGTATGAGATATGGTAAAATTATGAATGAATGACTCTGTATTTATATTTGTTTCAGATTTAGGAATTGACTTCGAAAATGTAATTGCTTCTGTATAAGTATTTGTTTGAGGTATATTTTGGCATTCATCAAGTTCTTCAACAGTAATATTAAAACCTCCAAACTCATCACTTATATATTTATCAGTTACCATAATTGTTGAAATAGTTACATTATAAAACACCAAGTCTTCAATTTGTGGCTCTTTTTCACCATTAAAATAAATACATTTCAAATTTGTACATTGATAAAAAGCACCTGTCTTAATATTATTTACATTTTTACCTATGATAATTGTTGATAAATTATAGCACCCTGCAAATGAATATGTTCCAAGTTCGATTACATTATTTGGAATAATGAAATTTCTTAATGAAATACATTTATTAAATGAATAATCACCGATTACAGTAACATTTGTACCAATTATTGGATTTATTAAATTAGAACATAAGTAAAATGCTGAATACCCAATTGATGTAACTTTATTTGGAATTATGATTGTGGTTAATAAAGTGCAATTACTGAACGTATATTCATCAATAATTTGAACATTCTCACTAATGGTAACATCTATTAAAGTAATGCAATGTTGAAATGCATATGATCTAAGTGTAGTAACTGTATTTGGAATTGTGAAATTTTTGATTTTATAGCATTGATTAAATGCAAATTCACCGATTACTTTAATAGTATTACTGATAATAACATTTTCTAAGTTAACACAATTGGAAAATGCGGCGTAATCAATGGAAGTAACTGAATTTGATATTATCAAAGATTGTAAATTATAACACTTAAAACAGGAATGATCATAAATATTTTGAATGTTTTCTCCAAAAATAACTTCAATAATATTATAACAATATCCAAAAGAATAAGATCCTAAATATGTAACTGAATTTGGTATTGTGAAATTGATCAAATTAGAACATAAACAAAATGAATAATTTCCAATCGTTTGAAGATTTTTACCAATTATAATTGTTTCAAGATTAGAACAGTTATGGAAAGCATTGTTACCAATCGAAGTAACGATATCGCCTAGTGAAACCGAAGTAAGTTTGCAGTTTCTGAATGCATCATATGGAATTGCATCGACACCAGAAACAACGATATATTTGGCATCTTCTTTATAATCTGCACTAAAATCACTTGAATCCTCTATATATAAAGTTGACGATGCTTCATCATACTTTTCAAATGATAGTGAGAAAAATACAACAAAAGCAAAAGGAATAAATTTTTTGTAAATTCCCTTTAAAAAAGCATTTTTAGCAATAAAATAAATTACGCCACTTAAAACAGCAAAAATAAACAATTTAACATCAATTTGACTGAAACATATTCCATAAGTGTTTCCGTCTGCCAACGACATCAATAATTCGCTCTGTGTCTGTTCTCCACTGCGCATCGCCGAAGTTAAATCAAAAAGAAGCACCGAAACTGTAAACGTTTTCTTGGCTAGACATTTGAATACGTAAAAAACAACTTTTTGAATAAAAAACAATGAAACAAATTGAATGAAAAACATTTTATTTAAGTGCACGTTGACAGTCCGATGGGGTTAATTCAGTGGTTAATTTTTGACTTTAATTCAAAAAGTGGATTTTTTGAGGGCTAAAAAAACGATGAACATGTTCACTTCTCTTCACCCGAAATTTTTCCATTTTCATCCAATTCGATTGTACTCTTTAACGAATATTTCCATTGTGCTATAGCTTTACTTAAGCTTGGCAACGTTGACTGTAATGACTTCTCATTCCGTCGAATATGGTCCACAATATTTTGTAAGTATTTCATAATTTCTTTTGATAGTTCCAAAAAGTTTCCGACTGATTGTACATCGCAAAACTTTGCGTCGTTTAGAAATTGGAACAAACCAATCGAAGCGTCGATCCAAATAACACTTTTTTGTACGGTAATCTTCAGTATGCATAAAGGCACTTCTTCTTTACACGCCTGAAGTATCAAACCTTTCATTAATGCCGAAAGTTTATTTAATCTGTTCATAATAATTCCGACAATTTCTTCACTTATTACGAATGAGTTACTTTGAATTTTCTTTTTAACTTCCAAAATTTTATGGTTCAATAAAACAAAACATTTCCAATAAAATATAGGAAACGTTTCATCATTCAAAGATATCCATTCTTCATTTCTTTCACCATTATAAAAGTTACATTTAAATGTGTCAGTAATAAATGTCGTCACATCTTTAAGTATCGATTTATTATGTTCGAAAAATATTGGTAATATTGCTTTAACTCCTTTTTTATCTAAGATTGGATTAGCAGAAGTTAATAAATCTTTAGAACATTGACATAAGTTTTTACATTCATTTGATTGTAAATCGATTTTTATAGGTGGACCACAATGTAATATTGATCTTAATAATAATATAATTGAAATTTTTACATTTTGTTGAAAGTCATTTTTAATCAAATAATTATAAAAATATTTAAAACATTTAATTCGTGATTCACTATCACAATAACTCATTAATAATTCATTAAATTTAACTTTGTCTTTATAAATCGGTAAATTGATTTGTAATCGTAATATATCAAAGATATATTGACTTATTAATTCATTATCTTTAACATTAGGTAATATATATTTAATTAATATATTTGGTACTTCTGTTGAATAAAAGATATTTGGTGGAAATATCGAATTCTTTGGTATTGTTGTTATTATATATTTATAATTAATAATTAATCGAAATAATATTCGTTTGTGAATATCAGTTAAAGGAAATTCTATTTGTGTAAGTAATTTAAATATTTGTTCTTCTGGTGGTATAAATGATGTCCGATATTTCTCATAAAATAATGCACTAATATCTTCAACATTATCTTTAATTAAACGTTTTATATATGTATGATATTTAGGAAATATATCTCCATATATTGGATGTAAATAATTTTCTTCTTCTTCTTGTAAATTCTTTATTAATAAATCCTCAATTTGTATTAATGTTTCATAATGTTTTATATAATTATCATCAATTATATCACAAAAATAATTTAAAATATTACTTAAATAACAATGTGATAAATGTAATATTGTAATAGTTTCAATTAAATTTAATGGAATTTCATTGTTTAATTTAATGCTTATTTCAAAATAATCTTTGCATTTAATTCGTAAGTTTTTCCCTAATGATAAATATGAATCAAATAATAATTGTGTTCCATATGATGAAAATATTAATGAAGAAATCTTTTGATTTAATATCTTTCGGACTTTTTGTAATGAATATCGTTTATGAGATTTTTGATTTTTATGATCGAAAAATAAATTAAAATTAATAAATTTTTCACCATTTTCATCTTCAAATAATATATAATTTATTTGTTCTGATAAATATTTAACTAAAAACTTATTAAATGACTTCGATCGTTCTTTGTTTTCTAATAATGTTTTAAAGAATAATAATAATGAAGTTTTATCTTCTTTAATATTCTTCGTTACAAATAAAAACATATTCTCTAATGGTGTAAAATCAGTTTGAAGGATTTCATTATATCGATCTATAATAGAAGCAAATCCTATTACACCATATTCTTTAATTTCTTGTTTAGATGATGATAACATTTTAGAATAACCTATATGAAGTTGTGAATCTATTTGTTCATTAATATCATTAATAGTACGAAATGTTAAATTAGATACAACTTTTGTAATCTTTTGATATATCGATAACTTTAAAGAACTTTGTGACCATAATATACCTTGAATTAATTGTGAATGATATTTAAGTTTTTCCGGATTTTCTAATGCTAATATTTCTAATGCATTAGCTATTTTTTCTTTATTAATTTCTTCGCCTATTTCGATTTGAATTAAAAATGTACCAATGATATCTTGTAATATTCCGATATCATTAACTTCATTAAATATTAACTTTGAGATTATAATCCCATACTCTATGATTATTTCAGTATTACTACTAATCATCCATGACATTAAATCAATAATAGATGTAATAATACATTCGATTGATTTATAATGGCCATTTATAGCTCCTTCTATTGAACTTTGTGTTAATGTTTTACCAATTGTCTTTTGTATAAGTGTTTGCGCTTTGTTTCGTTGTGATGGAATAGAAAAGATACAAAAGATGACCCATATATCAACAACACTAAATTCTGTTTCACTTTGTTCTAATATGGTTAAATATGACTTGAAAAAATGTATGTTAAATTGTAAAGCATTCTTTAGTTGGACTAATAAAAAGAAATTGGAATCATCTGCTGTCAATGTATCGATCTCAAAGTTATTATTTGATATGACAAATAAATTTTCGCGAAATGAACATACTGTTGAATATGAATTAGTTTCATCAGTCGTTGAAATAAGAAATCGAATAACTGATGGTAAATCTTTGGTAGATATGGCTGGTAAAATATTGTTCAGAACATGCTTACGAACACGTTGTTTGTTTTCAGTACTCAATGGAAATCCTTCTAGTGACCCTAAAATGTCGGGAATTAAATCGAAACTTTCAATCATAAAATTTAATATTCGATCAATTACTAGATCAATGTTATCTAATAATTGGAATAAATACTGGAACAATATTTGTTTGATACTTGGATGACATCGTGATATCGCTTCAAATAATTGATCTGCAAATTCTTCTTGATTAGAAACTTTTGTTAAAAATGATAAGTCTCGGACAATTTGAAATGTAAGTTTTCGAAGACGTGGAATATTATCTGCAAATTCGCTTTGAATGAAAAACTGAATTAAAATTGAAGTAATATCATCTTGTAATTCAGGGCAACTTAATAAAATTCTAACTAATGATGGCATAATTTCGTTTGGTGAGTAAAGCCATTTTTCTAAATAATCTTGATTTGATAAATATTGATTTATTGTGACGATTATATTACGTTTTCTTTCTGGTTTCATGGAGCTTATTGCATTTGATAAAGAATTTTTAACTTCGAAAAGGGGTTTAGTTAAAATTGGCTCAAAATTTTCATTAAATTTTATTCCATTATCTTCAAGAAATATAAAAAACTCTTCATTTGGCTTGATGATTTCCTTAACAATCGGTTCGATGTCTTGAGTTAACTCAACCCTTGTTAATTGAAGCATTATTCAGGAGTGAAATGCTCACTTCCTCCATCAACAAACAAAAAGTGAATTCACTGGCAACTAACGTTCTCCATATTAATAAACGTTCATCATAAATTTATGGGAAACTTGGGTGGTGATGAATGGAAAACATTAACTTTGGTTAAAGATATGATTTTTTCTTTAGGTGGTAAAGGTAGTCAACAAACAGCAAAAGAGTTATTAAAAATATTTGATGCTAATCATCCAAATTCTTTTAATTTAATTATTATTCAAATGTTATTGTATTTATATATAATTAAAATGAATGATTCTCTAATTTTTGATATTTATTTGGATTTTATTAAAACATATTATGATCTTCTAAAGGAAAATAATTATGGTGAATTCTCAATCTTAAAATATTTTATGGAATTTATTAAAGAATTCAAATATTTATTTTCAAATTATATTCCATCATCAATTAATATTTCTAATTCATTAAATAATATTATATTAGATTATAACTATATATTTTTTCAGAAAATAGAAAATAATATTTTTAAAAACATTTACTTAATTCAAAGGAATTCATCGAATATTACAAAAGTTATTCAAAATGATAATGTTGAAGAACTTCAAATTCTTTCATCGCAAACAAATTTTAATTATAATCAAATATTAAATTTACCAATTAATGAAGCAAGTTATTTCAATGAATATGAAACTGATGAAATAAATGTTACATTAATTGATTATGCAGCATTTTTTGGATCAGTTAAATGTTTTAAATATTTATTACTTAATGGCTCAAATGTAAATACTACGGCTAAATATGCAGTTGCAGGTGGAAATGAAGAAATTATTCATTTATGCGAACAAAATCATTCATCATTTGAAGGTTCTTTAGAAATAGCAATTGAATATCATCGAAATGAAATCTTTAAATATCTTTATGAAAATAAAGTTGTTGAAATATTAAACATAAGCAAATTAGGTAACAAATGTATTATATATCATAACTATGAAATTTTATCATATTTAATTGAAGAAGGAATGGGGATCAATGATTATATAATTAATAAATCAGCAAAAAAAGGTAATTTTTATCTGACTAAACATTTTCTTCAAGTAAAACACATTCCTGAAAATATTTTAATATATGCAGTAAAATCAGTAAATATGGAACTTATTGAATATATATTATATATAATTGAACAAAAAGAAATTGATATTAATGCATGTGATATTTATGTCATATATTTAAAATAACTTTAAATAATTTAATGATTTAATATAAAATTTGGAATTTGTTTGATTTTTTTAATACAGCAATTATTTATGCAACTAAAATCTCAGATTATAAATTAATACAATTACTTCTTGAACAAGAAGGAATTGATGTAAATAAGCATGAGTTTAATAATATTTTTTAATTTATTTTTAATTGAAAAATTTAATATTTAACAATAATATTTGGAAATTATTTAAATCATTTGATAATCCACTCATAATTGCAGTTCAAAAAGGTTATTATAAAATAGTTGAACTATTGATCAAACATAAAGGAATTAATTTAAATGCTAAAAATATTTTTTTGTTTTACTTGATATTAGTTTTAATAATTTTATATTTCATAATAATATTTGGATTTTATATAAATTATTTAATACGCCACTTATGTTATCATTAAGATCCAATTTCGAAATATTTGAGTTACTTCTTAAACAAAAAGGAATCAACATTAACAAAAGAAACATTAAATTGTTTTATTTTTTGTTTATTTCAATGATTTGGTGATTCTAAATAAGATTTGGATTTTACATAAAATATTTGAAACAGTACTTATGAATGTATCATTATATGGATACACAGAAATAGTTCAATTGCTTCTTGAACAAGAAGGAATTGATATTAATATTAAAGATATTATTCTGTTTTATCTGAAAATTGTTCGAAATTTTTTATGTTTTAAAATAATATTTGGAATTTACACAAAATATTTGATACAGCGCTTATGTTTGCTTCTCAAAAAGGTAATATAGAAATTGTTAAATTACTTCTTGAACGAGAAGAAATTGATATTAATGCTCAAAATGTTTATTTGTTTTATTTTTTATTTATTTTAATCATTTATAATTACAAATTATTATATGGAAATTATTCGTATTATTTATGACAGCACTTATTTATGCATCTCAAAATGGTAATATAGAAATAGTTGAATTGCTTTTAGAACAAAAAGGAATTGATATTAATGCTAAAGACATTACATTATTTAATATAATATTTCAATTAATAATTATATATTTCATGAAAATATTCGGAATTTATACAATTTATTTAAAACAGCACTTATGTTTGCATCAGAAAATGATCATTTAGGAATAATTGAGTTACTTCTTAAACAAAAAGGAATTGATTTAAATAATAAAAACATTTTTTTAATATGTTTGAAATACATTTTAATAATTTGTAATTTCACTATAATATTTGGAATTTTTTCAAATAGTTTGATACAGCTCTTACAATAGCATCTGGAAAAGGTCACAAAGAAATAGTTAAATTACTTCTGAAACAAGAAGGAATTGATATTAATGCAAAGGATGTTTTTTAATTATTTTTAAATGTTCTTCATTAAATTTTGGATTACAAAATAATATTTGGAAATAATTCATATTATTTAAAACGACAATTATGAAGGCACAAATGAGGGGTGAACATGAAACTGTCAGCATTATTTTGTAACTAATCATTAATGTAAATATATAATTTTTTTCATAAGATTTAAGTAAATTATAAATTTATTTCCTTTTCGAAAATTTTTTTTATACATAAAAATGTTATTTTTCATGGTTATAAGTAGAAATTTAAAAATAATATTTGAATTTAATTTTTATTTAATTTGTGAACAAAAAAATTTAAAATATATTTAAATTTACACCATATTCATTGGGTCATTACCATCATCATTTTGCTTATTTCTTGTAATATCTGTCAGTTGTATAACTCTCTGCGTTGATCTTAAGTTTTCCAACAACATTTCAGCCAATTTAAATTCATTATCCAAATCGTTTGACATTTGATAAGCGTCGATTGCCATCAAAATATTTAATATTTTCATTGGATCATGCATTCTCGACACCCAAAGCGTCGTGAACAAGTCCGCCACCCATTTTGTTACGAAAGAATGACCGATTGTTACTATAATGAAAGCGTATAAACCAATTATCGTACCACCAGCGTTACTTAATATTGATCCGAGTAATGCATCAAGTACAGGTTGACTCCATACGACAATTCTTGTTTTATTATCTCTATTTAGGAACATTTTAGGCAAATCAGTTCGATTAATTGAAGTTGATAATTCCCAATATTTTTCATTATTTTCATATTGCATCTTAAATGTTGCGTCATAATAATATTTATCAACATAAGTTGCTAAACTATCATAAGGTATAGTTATGAACATTGGTATAAAGTTTTTAATGAATATTATTTGATCATCGCCATCATTACTTAAAGCTTTAGTTAAATTAAGTTTTTGTTCTTCTGTTAATTTCTGACTAAATATATTTAATACAACTGATTGAGCTTTATTTGATGTCGTTGCATATTTAAATGTAAATGATAATGTACCAAATGGTGTTACATTAGTTGTATTCGATGATAATGTTTCGATTGCTAAGTTAATCGAATCAGGTGTAGCTATCCATTGATTCATTGAACCAAATGAGAAATCAATGTATTGATTTTGTTCAACATTTGTTGAATAAAATTGTAATAATAATGGATCAGAAAGTTGACTTATTTCAATTTGATCTTCTAATGTTAATGTAGTGCCTGTGATTTGATTCTCATAAAAATTAGGTAAACCTGAAATACCAAAATGTGCTGAAACCATTGTAGCAGAATTCGAATGTGAAGTTTGATTCGATGATGATAATAACATTAATGGTACAAATAATATCGCTATCATTAATATCAAAAAGATTGCACCAGGAACTTTAGACGTAGATTTTTCAGGTGGTAAAATTTTATTTGAAGCTTTTTGCTTCTTTAATGTGCTCTTTAAATGTTGAAGTAAAAGTGAATTAAATAATGATATTGATGTAGGTTTCGATACCCATTTAATAGTAGCGAATATTGGTAATACAAATGGTATATTTAAATATAATAATTCTAATATATATGTGACTAATGGTTTCTTATTAGAGAATAATGGTGGCTCATGTAAAAAGCCGATCGTAAATTGGAGACACATTAAAAGTTGATCAAATACTCTTAAAAAAACAAAGAATTTAAATGAAGCATTATTCCAACAATTTGGACAATTTAATGGGAGTGCAAAGAAATTCATACACAATGAAAAAACAGCAGATAACGTAGTAAAAATAAATGATAATAAATGATTTTGTGATGAGAAACAAATATATATTAATATCATAAAACAAAAATGTAATAATAAATATGCAACGAAAAATGGTGAAACTGGTGATGAACCTGTTACCATACTAAATATTCCAGATCCTAAAGTATTCCATGAACCATAAGATAATATTAATACTAAAAATGCTATGAAATCGATAAATAATATCCATTCTGCTAATGGTATTTTATAAGAAGAATATTTAGTAAATCTTGAAAATAATTTTTCAATTCGATTTGTACCTTTTTCAACATTTTTCATTGATGGATGATTATGTTGTGATACAACAGAGAAAATGGAAAATAATACTATAAGTGAATCATATATAAAATTATTATCAAATTTAGATAATCCAAATACTTGTAATATTGATAACTTTTGTTGTGATTGTAAAACAGCCATAGCTGAATTCTCGATTAATGAATTAATTCCTGGAAGTTGTACAATAAATCGATATAACATTACAAATATAGTATAATACATATATTGTTTATATGCAGTAATTTTCATTGATATAGAAATATAAGTTATTAATAAATATCCAATTGTTATTAATGATGGTTGAATAAATGGAGTAAATAATATTAAAATAATTAATATTGTAGGAAAACATTTACGTAAAAATAATGTAACATATTTCTTTAATAATAAAAGATAACTTAAATTAGAATTCTTATATAAATGTAATCGACGTATTAATCGTAAATGAAACGTAAATGAATAAGGAATCGTTTTAGAATATTCAACCCATTGTGGTGGTACCATAATTTTTCGATGCATATCAAAATAATCAATAGTATCACAATAAAATTGATAAAATTTTTCTAACGCAGGTATTGATATACCATTTTCTAAATTAATATCAGTCAAATACACAAAGAGTGCAATAAATTTTTGTACTAACCAAAACCAAAATGATTTTAATGCATTATAAATAGCTTGAAGTATTTTAACACCTAATGAAACTTGTACATTATTATTATTATTATTTATATTTATATTTGGATTATTTGAATAAAATTGATCTAATTCTTCAAGTTCTTCTTTGGTTACTGGATGTGGAACATAAGTAGAAGAAACAGTTAATTCAGTAGAATTACTTTGAAGATATTCTAAACGATCATTAAAATATAATTTAATAAATTCTTCATCTTTATCATATATTTTCCGAAATATTTCTAATCTTTTATTCCGAAATTCTCTTCGTTTTTCTTGTCGATTTTGAACTTCTGTATAATCTTTAGTTTCAAGTATTTTTACTAATAATATTTCAAATGTAAATAAAATAATCCATTTAGATATACTTCCATCTGAAGAATCAAATAATATCTCAACAAATGATTTTGATTTAGTGAAAAATGGCGCCTTTCTTAATGACGCCATTAAAAATATTAATATAACATACGCTAAACAATATGAAATACATTTTGTAAAAGGTTTCCATTGATAAAATGAATAAAGAATTATAAATCCCCAGAAAATGACATGAATTAACATAGCATAATCATGAATAGAAAATGAAAGTATTAAAATAATTGGCGAAAATATTGTAAATGCATATGCTGTTAATATAGTTTCACCAAAACCAGGATTTTGATCTATACCAAATTCCAATATAATTAATGTAGAAAATAAATGCAAAAACAAATGAAATATTGACATCTTTGAAGCATTTGTAATTAAAAAGTAATTACTATAATCTGTAGGTTCCATAATTTTTATTATTGAGAAAACTAATACAATTGCAATCATTAATGTCATTAAAATATTTAATACTGATGCAAAAGGTTTTGATATTTTTTTCTTTAATATTAATATTAAAAGTATAATACCTGAAATTGGCGCAATTATATTTCCGGAAGAACATAGACATGAAATAGCTAATGTAATATAAAGTAAAAATGAAATATTACGTTGTAATATTTGTATAACAAATTCATTTAATTTTAATGGTTCAATAAATTCATTTTTAGCTAAATGGAAAGCAGAAAATATAATTAAAATATTTGCTAAATTAGATAATTCACTATCAACAGAAGGTCCAATATATGTAACAATTGTAAGGAAAGTTGAAGAAATTGGAATTAATGAAATAATAATTTGGAAAAGTAATGCAATTAAATATACTACAAAGAATATTCCTCCTAAAATATGACTATCTTTAGAAAATATTCGTTGAAATCCTAAAACTATAAATAATGTAATATTAATAAATGTAGCATTACTTATAATAGTTGATAAGAAAATAGCAATTACTAAGAAATAAAACGCAAATGTATGGAAAAATGAACGTAAATTATTGAAAACTTTGGTATGAAATATCATATTAGAATTAAATGCATTTTCTTTATCAAATGTAAAACAAAATGTTGTCGTAAATATAATTAATGTTAAGATAATACAATCAGAAATATTATTAACTTTTCCACCATTTTTAGGAAATCCAAAAATGATTAAAATACGTTCATAAGGAAATGCATTTCTAAAATATTCGAAATTATATATAATATTACATATTAAATGAACAATAGCAATTACTAAATATATTATCATCAAAATATTTTTACGTTTTAGATATACATGAGATAATGAAAACAAATAAAATACAAATATTAATAAATAAATGAATTTAAATATTGAATTATTAGAAAATATAAATGAACAAATAACTAAAATTGGATAAATTATTGAGTTCAAAAATGATATTATAAAATTCTTTGGAATAGTAAAAATTGATCTACAAACAAAACTTAAACTATATATTATTATAATAGGTTCAAGATCTTTCGATATATTATTATTATTTGGATCAACATTATTAATAAATAATATTTTATATATATTCAAATTCATTTTAATTATTTTATTACGAATTAATAAACAAATAATCATTTGTGATAATGAAGCAATGTTAGTAATAATCATAATAAATGAAAATATATATTGTTTATATTGACCGAAAATTCCAATTATTATCAGGAAAATTATCGGAATTGTTATAACCAAAACAGAATATTTCGCTGCAAATAATGCTGCATAACAAAATAGAACAATAACAAAAATTGTACTAAAAATGCTTTGTGCTTTGACAAATAGTGAATTTGGATCTCTATTTGCAAAGTTAATTTCATTATTTGATTGTAATCCATTCATAAGGAATGATGAAACTGCAATTACAATATAAAAAATAATTTGTTCAATTTCAGAAGTAAAATTATATCCTTTTACAAAATGTTGCATGCATACTTGTGAAAGGATTAATAAAAGATTTACTACAAATACTATTGGTGAAGTTCTTACAAGAAACTTAATACCAAACATTGCTGTTAATGATGTTATACAAAATGATGCAAATGATATCCATGTAAGATTATCTAAACAAAAATAAAATGAAAGTATTAATATACAAAATGGACTTATAATTCGTATAAAAAATGGGTAATTCGCTTTACTGAATAATCGAATTGGTGAAACATATCCTTTTCGATTACATGCACAAAAAATTGACGCAAAATATGCACAAATATATGTCGTCAAAACTCGTATAGGTTTAGTGATGACTTTGGATTCAAATTTAATAATAAGATCTGAACTAATAACAACATAAAAAGCAAAAATTAAAACAATAAAAACATTCCAAAATATCATAACTAAAGTAGGGTTTAAGTATTTCGTGATAAGTCCATATAATATACAAAAAATAATAAAAATAAAATGTGCAACAAGAAGATATTTGTGATTTGATATTGATACACAAATTGATAAGAAAAATAAAAAATAAAGACTTATGGATTTTTGGAATATATATAATACTGATGCTTTAGCTTTTTTGAACCATTTCATATTAACATTGCTCCAGATAATTAAAAATAAAATATCAACAACTAAAACTGCAATAGTAGAAAAGAATATCGGAGGTAGCCATTGGCGCTGTTGGTATGTGAAAAGATCAAAATATTCAAGAATTTTTGGAGAAGAAATGGGATGAGATTTTGTGTATAAATGAAGACCTAGATATCCAGCAATAAAAATTACTGAATAAACTAATGATAAAATTGCAACTAAAGATGGAGAAAATTTTGTAAGGTTTGTAACAGTTCTTGGTGAATTAATTGAAACTGAATAAAATAACATAAAAAGAATGTTTACAATGGAATTTGTTAATGACCCAAATGTTGCAGATATTCCCCATGCTATTATTGGAATTATGTCTAGGATGACAAAAAATTTTTCAATTTTAAAAACTAAAGGTTCTTTTTCAACATTAACATTGTCATCTTCTGCGTTTTCGACCATATCATCATCATCACCCATAAATGATTGCTTTAAGGTCGATTTTTGTGGCATGGGTATTTTTTGGGCCTGCATTCAATTTTTCCATCGATTGACTTTTTCAGAAAGTTACGTTTACAGATAAAAAGTGAGGTTCTTTCATCTCCCACACTCTGTTTCCTCACAAAAAGTTAATTTCCAACGCCAATTAATTCTTGCTTCTATGTTCATATGTGTTAAAATAGCGAGGTTCCACTTGATGGTTTTTAGTAATACTCAAAAAAATTTCACCCGAAAAGGTATCAATAATTATGTATTTTTTAATTTTAATTTGATCATAATGTATAATATATTTATTTTAAGATATTTTACTAAAACAATTTTGAAAATGAATTTCTTTCTTTTGGTCTGTAAGAATTCTATTAGATAAAGAAAATCTCTGACTCAATTTTAGCTCCCAATTTTTGATGTTCATAAAGAAAATTTAAACTTGTACAACGTTGAAACAAATGAAATATCGTGATGTTACAATGTTGTGGAGAAAATATTTTGGACAAACAATTTTGGGAATGTCACATATGTGGCTTGCATTAGTTGGATTTTACACAGAAAATCAAACCCCATTAAACTGAATATCACTTAATTAATGAGACCTGATCATAAAGAATGAAATCGATAACTTGACTTTTTTAATTATCCCAAAACTCTGATTTAGGAAAGGATTGTGAGGAATTCTGCAAGGGTGATTTCCTTGTCTCCGAAGTCTTCTGGATTAGAGTTGATTCCTAATAATTTAAGGAAACGAGCAAGTTCGTCACCAGAGAGTGCACCTGACTTGTCTGTATCCAAAGCTGAAAACAAAACGCCTACGAAGTATAATGGATTTTCAGATGTCTGCATCATGTCTTTTGCAAAATGGCAGAATTCGTCGAAGTCAAGAACGCCATTTCCATCATGGTCATAGATAGCGAACATTAAGTCAGCTAATTCTCCTTCCATATCTAATTTTGTAAGGAATTCGCTCATTTCTTCTCTATCGAGAACTCCATTTCCGTCAGCATCCATGCCCATGAAAATTTCCTTGACTTCTTGAAGTTCTTCTGGGCTGAAGCTCTTTGCGTGTTCGATTCTTCCGTCCTTCATGGAAAGTGAGATGAAAGACCAAATTTCATTCAATTTTTCAACCATGGCCCGCCGGTTTTCCAGCCAATTGAAACATCGACAAAAAATAACTGTTATTTTTTATCATAAACCCGAACGTTCCCTTTAACTATAGTTCATTGTTTCCATAATAAAATACCAATTAGAAGTCGTTATTAAAAATTTTTGCTAAAATTGTTTCGCTAAAGTTTATTCGAATAAATGCGAATTAAATAATGAATAATAAAGACTTTGTAACGATTGGGGTTTTCATTGTTGTGTCCTTCAAAGAGCCTTTACTAGTGTTATTCCATTGCTCTCCTTTATTATAATGTAGAATTTTTTGAAAAATTACCAGAATGAAAAGAGGAAAAGTAATAAGCAAGCAAATTTATCATGAACTCAATAAGCAACACATGCTATATATATATAACAAAACGTCATCAATATAAATATCATTTGAATAAATTATCTTTGAACTATTTTTTTTTGTTCATGTTATTAAACATAATTCTTAAGGTAAGTTTAGCACAATCCTTTAACCATATTAGATGCTTTTTGGGTTGGATTTAAGAAATAGCTTTGGTTTTAGAAATAGGATTTGTGTTTAAAATGATCGTTCTTTAATGATAGGAAGAAAGCGCCCAATTTTCTTCGAATCATTTGCATATAATCAAACTAAAGACAGAAACCCGGAGCATATTTTAAGTATTTTCAGTTCAGGGGAAATATTTTTATTTCAACTTAAAGAAGATCGAAATGATTATATATTTAGTTCACCTACACAAGAAATGATTGATGACACAACACAAGTATCAGCTAAGTCATTAAAAAGCAACTTTGGTACATCACTTAATTTTGATGATATAGTTGCATTTTCATCAACTGTTAAGGATCCCCGTTGCCTATACATTTTTGATCCATGTGAAGATACAGATATTATGTACGCTCAACTATCAAAAAATAATACATTGTTACTTATCGCTGGAATTAAGCATGAAAATATTCCTTCATATGGCTTATTCCAAATTGATCCAACTCCAGATTCCTATAAACTTACACTCATCTACACAGACTCTCTTCTTGCCATTTCATCAATGACAATTCATCCCACTGAACGAATTATTTATTCATTACCACGACTTCTTTCAGGCTTTGTTTCAATTCTTACACTTCCCCAAAACATTCCACGTAAGATCCAACATCGACTTATTCCAAAATTTTCATTTGTTGGAAGTCATACACGAAAGATGGATCACATTATTAGTTCACCTGACTGCAATTCTCGTTATGCCTTTGCCACTTGGTCTGATGATGAATTTCCAGACATTGCACTTTGGGTACTCAAAGATGACGATCAATGGGCAAACGTCACTTTTAGCTTTACAATACCCGCTTTTATTCGCAGTGTTAAATTTTGTGATAACAGTAATCTTTTAGGTCTTTTTATCTCTTTAGAACAACATCAGCTTGCTTGTGTCTGGGAGATCAAAGAGAAAAGTGTTATACAACATAATTTCATAGCAGATTCCATTGGCGAATTTATATCAGCTAAATGGGGTAAAGCGCCACAAACAAATAATTCTTCATTTTATCTAATTGGAAATGAAGGAATTATTGAACATCGAATGAAATCTATTTCATTTTGTCCACAGAACGAATCTTCGAAAATTATATTTTTTGAAGAGACAAAATCATTTACTAATTTCTTCATTAATGAAAGTTGTGAATTACATGTAATAAATGTACAAGACTTATGTAATGAAATGAAGGAATTAAATGGTTGCGAACACAGACAATTCTCATTCTTTAGGATAACGAATGAGGGCGCTGGTGAATCAGTGACTGGACTGCATTTGCATAGATGCGCAAAGTGTAGAATTCCTTTGTTGTACCCTTTGGTATCAAGAACAGAGGATGGTGAAATAGAAGAATGTTATTGTAGTAGACAGTGTCAATCTAAACATTGGCCAATGCTAATGGCTGCTCGTATGTAATATTTGAGTAAAGAATAAATAAAGTTTTTGAAATTCGTTATAGTAAAAATGTATAATCTTTTGAATCATTTATTATTAAGGATTGATATTTTTTAAAGATCAACCTGTTTAAAGATGTTTTGTTAAACCAATTAGATAATAAATATTTATCTTTAGATCGAAGATTAAAATCACCTTAAAGAAAAATCATATATGAAGCTAACATTTTAGAATTGTGTTTGAATATGGTATTTGGTATGTAATAAAGTTAAATGAAACATTAGAAGATTAAACAATATCTTGAAAAGGTTACATGATTTTGGCTGCTAAGTGTTCTGTTCTTTTCTTTTTATCTTTGTGTGAGGTTTTGATGCAAATTTAAAATCTGAGTTTTCTTAGCATAATTAAATTACAGAAGTCTCAGGTTTTTGATTCATTTACATGTATTATAATGGCTCATTTTTATTATTTTATTTTATTAAAGATCTATTTCAAAAGAAAGTTATAATCTAAGTAAGAAAATAGTGAATACAGTCATGTTAATAAAGCATACAATAAAAAAGTATGTGATACATATAATATAAGAAACTTTAGGATATCCCAAAGTTTTTATTATAAAAACTTATTATTTTTTTCCCAGAAATTTCATGTCTAATTAATACTCAACATTTGTTTCTGTTTATATTGTTTATGGATCTTAACATGTTCACTTTCATATTTTGTTATCGATTGCTAAACTGAATTCCATCAATTTTCTTCAAACATAGCATACCAAAAGAAACGTGGATTTAAATTTTCCTGCCTTGGCTCCACGAAATCACAATAAAATAGTTGTGCTTTTATTTTTTTTTTTTTTCTAATGTGCAAAATCTAATCAAGCAGAGATAACTTTATTACTTCGTGATACAATGTTTTAAACACCAATATTCGTAAAGTAATTTTCCGATTTACAATAAAATGCGTTTATAAATTCCAGTGTTGAAAATTTTTTTATTAAAAAATTCATTATTTATTATTCACCAGCTCTACAAAACTCCTATTCCAGCAAAATGAGAACAATACTGATAAACCAATCCACAAAAGTATTCCTATTCCCACGGTCACTCTTCCTGTTCTACTTGTCGAGAACATTGTCATCTGGAAGTCAGTAGTTTTCCAGTCTGCCTCCGTCATTCGCGGCAGCGCATCGCTGTTATTCACCACTTCGAACTTACCGCTCGACACTTTATATTCGTATGCGTTTGAGTAAGCCGGGTGATAATTAAACTGAGCGCTCACGCAAACATTTTTTCTTGGTGCGCATTCCATTGACCAATTTGCGCAGTCATTATTTGTGCTACAATTAATATCAGTCACATTATAAGCGATTATTTCCTTCAAATATTCTCTAACAAAAACATGCTTCAATGATAGCGTATAACCATTAAATACGCCGCCATATAACGAGATATGATCTGTTGGTAATGTTGCGCCTTGTTTGCTCATAATGACTTCATTAACATATGGAGCTGCACTAATGTTCGTAACGAAAAGTCCCATAATTTCATTGATAAGACTAACATTAACTTCGTCTTTGACTAATGTTACGCCGCAAAGTTTCGCTAATGTTCTCGCTAATGATAATGAATGATTTGCAATCAAAACTGCATCATATAAGACATCGCTCGGACTGCCATAGCGATTATCTGTCGGATATTGGCCGCGGAAACCTGTCAAAACAACATGTTTCATGTTCGGATTACGCTTTAAGAAGGTGTGCGTGGACGATGGAGGAATTCCGGGTAATGAACGATTGGCAACTAATATATGGTCCTGATTTGGTAATACTTCGGTGTCGACAAAGTTATGCGACGATGGCATCGAATGCGCATAAAGATTTGATGATGTGGCATCTTGACGAATTTCAACAATTGCTGAAATGTTATCAAGAAAAACATCTAGAAAGCCCATGTCAGAACGTGGAGGCTCGCGACAAGTGTTGGAACCGGAGGTACCAACTTGACATTTGAAATTTGTAATATCGGTGACAAACTTCTCAGACCCTAAATAGCCATTCTCTTCCCCCTCGAAAAAGGCAAACTTTAATTGGTGCTTGGCTTCCGACCAATTAACACCTTGGAATAATTCAATTGCGGCTAAAAGCGTAACAAAGCCAGAAATGGAATAATCAGAACCTGTTGAACCATATGGAATTAAACCATAGGTATCAAATGATGTAATAGCCCATATAGAAGATGAATTATAATTATTTGTAAATGAACCATACATGGAAATACCACCAATAGGTTTGCAATTACCTTCACTGAGACATGAAACATCGTTACCTTTCGATATCATAAAGTTGTTCAGATAAAAACCTGCTTTTTCACCATTTTGACGAATGTGCTCATAAATTTGTTCTGTGGTTGAATGTGAGGGATAAATAACAGGAACATCAAACTTTTGGTTTTGTAATGAATCTGCTTTAGGGTTCCATTGAAATGTATCATTGGTTTGATAGCAGGAATATGCTTTATTTGGAAATGGAACACCTGGAGAAATATCAGCATCATCATTAGCAAGAATAACAAATCCTTGAAGAAATGGTTTTGGTTTATAAATTGTTTGGATTTTATTAAGGATTGATGAAGTTGCATATTGTAATGGAACAACAACAATTTCAGGCTCTTTTCTGTTTTTCTGGAAAAATTTATCAAGATCTGAAACAATAGAATCTGTTAATAATAAAGCAATTCCTGAATGACCATCATACTTTGTGTTTGTTCCATTCCAGCCATCCCTATGATGTGTTCTGAATACAAAATCTGCAGCAAATTGAGTCGAACTGAGAGAAAAAGAGAATAAAATCGTCAGCATTCCTTTGATTAAGCAAGCAGTTTTTGAAAACTTTATTCATTGAAAAAAATGTAAATGATGGAATTAATCTCAACCAAAAATTCTTTGGTTTTTTTATAATAATGAGAATAAATTGATTTTTATTCAAAAAGTGAAAAGATTCTGCATAGATTCATACAATTACATAAATTCATCATTTTGTTGCAAAAACTTTTTTACATGTAAAAATTATTAAAACTACTAACTCAGTCTAAAAAGTGACACTCAGTTCTGGTCGACCAGATATCCATACAAAAAAATCATCTCCGATGTCCGAGCAGATTCCTGATTTTGGTAATATGACCTACTGGGATGATGGCTATAAAACAGGTGAAGCACCTGCTGAATGGTTTGTTCCATATTCAACAATCAGAAAATTTATACATAAACATCTTGGTACCGATAAGAAAACTCTTGTTATAGGTTGCGGTACATCTGATTTATCTTTTGAAATGTACAATGAAGGGTATAAGGATATTCAAAGTATGGATTACAGTCCTGAAGCAATTGAAGAAATGAAAGTCAAATACCCTCAATTAGAATGGAGTGTTATGGACGTACGTGAAATGACTTATCCTAATGAGTCATTTGATTCTATTGTTGACAAGGGAACTTTAGATTGTTTATTTTTCCTTGATGAAACAAACGAGCAAATAACAAAAATGTTATTAGAAGTCAGTAGAGTTCTAAAATCTGGTGGTCAATATGTCGTCGTTACATGTGGGCATCCTATGCAACGCAATGAAATTTTCATGAAACCTGAATTTAATTGGACTGTTATCGATTGGAAAGAGTACGAACCACCTGACGGTTCATTTACCCATCCTTCTGCGTTTATTTATTGTATGAAGAAGAAATAAAAATAAAAGATTGAAATTATTAATTTGCTCGTTCACCAAAAAACTCAATTTTATGTTTTTAGAATGCAACCTGCGATCACATTATTGGAAACATTCGAAATATTGGAACAGATTTTTGTTGATTATAATCAGAATAAGATATCTCAAGAAAAAACAAGGAAAGAGTGTGTAAGGGCTAAAGTGTTTAGAGCCTAAAGCCACCATTTACTGTTCTCTTCTTTCGTGTTGTTTGACCGTTTGGAAGATTGATTGTAATCTTTTGACCTTTGTGAAGAGAATAGTCTCTACCGGATGATTGTATTTCAACTGGAGCTTGTGGTGCGTTTTGTTCAGCTTCGAAGTCAGCTGCTATTTTACGTGCATTTTCAACAGCAATCTTGAAATCAAACGATTCGTTTCTTTCTTGCATTCCTATACCAATAAAAGCGTGTCTCGTTCCTTGAACAACGCGAAGAACAAAATACCTTGAAGAATCAGTAACAGGTTCAACTGCATTTGGATGATCTAATGGGCACTCTGCGAAAAATTTACCTGTATCAGGCTCATCAAGTACAATACGTGCATTTTTGCCTTTTACAAGAACACGAAGGCGACCATGCCAAAGTTGGTTTCCTTCCCATCCAGTGCATCTGTAACCTTCTGCTTGATTAAGTGGTGGAATTCTAAATACGTTAACCATAACACTATTTAGCTGCCTTTCAAATTCAGCACCTAAGTTGATTTCTATATCTGCATTGTTTTGGTTCATGAGAAACTACCTACGGTTTGAAATGTTATATGAAATTACTTTATCGACGATAAAGTGACAACAAATGATCATTTTCATGTTTAAACATTCTTAAATATATTTATTTGAATTATTGACATTAATTTTAATAGACTGGAAGCTGCTTTAATTTTTTATGCTTATATTGTTAAAGGAAAATTTGAATCAGGAAATTGATTTTGAAACGAATGATTTTAAGTGCTGTGTGCTATAGCCTTTAGATCTAAAAGCCATATAAATACAAAGTATGTTCTCATAAAAGAAGAATTAAGGGAAATCTTTTTATAAAAGAAAAAAATTCCAATAAATTATGCTTTTTCAAGAAGTTATTGAAAGCACATACACACTAAATCTAAATTCATTGCTTTTGGTTAAAAATATTTGGTATTTATCTAATACATTATTGGATAATTTGTTAAAGCTAAATTTTCGTTTTCGTGAAACATATAATTTCTCATTTTTAAGGTGAGGAAATATATTTCACAAAATTATGTTGAACTTTCCAGAAATCAATATATTTAAACTTGAATTAAATTCGATCGTTTTATTCATTTCACAGAAAATGACGCACAAAAAATCGCTTTTGAGAGTGAAAATAGGGCGCCCCTAAAGTTTTTGCTCAAAAAATGCTCAAGAAACTATTTCAAAGGAAGGCGAAAGTATCAGAACCACAAGAGGTATCACATGTTGTTCACATAGATAGTGAACTTAACTGGGAATTTGATGATTCCTTTGACCCAACCACAATCTTCCGAAAAATCAAAGTTTTAGGCAAAGGAAGATTTGGCGTTGTATATGAAGTAGAACATATTCCATCACAAAAACTATTTGCAGGTAAACTTATTAATTCATCACTTCTTAATGAAGAGTCCAAACTCGAAGTTCAAAACGAGATTCGATCACTTCGTTACGTTGATTCCCCATACACAGTTCACTATTATGGATGCGTTCCATTTGAAGGGTCATTAATGATCTTAATGGAAAATTGTGACTGTGGTTCTCTTCGTGATCTTCTTGATCGACGTGAACAAGTTTTAAGTGAAGATCAAATTGGTATAGTTCTAGTTGATTTACTTCGCGGTCTTCATCTTATTCATACTCGACATCGAATTATTCATCGAGATATTAAATCTGCTAACATCCTTCTTACATCCGACAGTGGGATCCGTATTGCAGATTTTGGAGTATCTCGTAAATTTGAACCTAATGGTACATGTCATACGATGACAATTGTTGGTACTCCATATTGGATGGCGCCCGAAGTTATTAGTGGTATTTCATATGACTTTACTGCTGATATCTGGAGTGTTGGTATCACTGCAGTCGAACTTTCAGAAGGCGCTCCTCCATATATCGAACTTCCGCCTACGAAAGCAATGGTTGAAATTGCATTAAATGGATTTCCAGGATTTCGTTATCCATACATGCATTCATCAGAGTTCTGTGATTTTGTTTCACATTGCGTTGAAACGAATCCAAGAGATCGATGGACAATTGAGCAACTCCTTGATCATCCATTTCTTCAACGCGCTTCACGACTTGATCGAAATGAAATAATGGCAGAACTTATCAAAGAAGGACAAGAACGACAATTCGAAGAGAAGTTTGAAGACACACCCACATTTAGAACAATGGATCTTCTCTCACAATCTGAAAGCGACTTAGGATTACATCAAATAGATATAGTTTCCGCATCAAACTTTGATATGAATTCCGGAAATGTCACTTTTGATACGATAGCGCTTGCATTAACTGCAAAGAAACAACAATATGTTGATTCGATAAACTTAAATGAAGAACAAATACCAGACAGAAAACAATTTTATGCAGATTCATCATCATTTGCAAATTCAGATTTCTTATCGGAACCATCTTCTTTTAATATGAATACTAATTCAACATTCGCCAATACAAATATGTTAGATTCGACTTTTAATGCTGATTCTACATATGTACAAAATATTAATATAAATGATTCAACATTTGTTTCTGATAATTCACCTTTTTCACAAATGAATACCGCTGATTCAACATTCGTATCAGAGAATTCACCTTTTACACAAATGAACACTGCTGATTCAACATTTGTTGCTTCTGCTTCACCATTTGATTCACTTAGTATGGATAATATTATGAATAATCAGAACAATAACATTAATAATAATAACAATTCACAAAATAATATTAAGAATACACAAAGTAATGCACCAAAACCTAATACTAAAACAGTTCGTTTTATGAATGCTGCTGCACCACCTCCAAATACGAGAAAACTTCAATCTCATAAACCAGTACATACATTAAAACAAATTAATTCCGCAAAGATTCCAGATAATGTATTTGTAGAAGTAACAAAAATGATGAGTTTAAATATCCCTTATGTACCATTGAAGACGGAAAAACAAGAAAAATCAACTGTGACTTATAAGAAATATGCTCCTCAAAATATTGTTATGAAAAGAGATGCAAATATTATTGATGAAAATCCAGATGAATTAGATTTAAGTATCTTTAAATCAAGATATTTGTCCAGATTTTTATTATTGGTTGTATTGCATAAAATGTTTGGAATGGATGGGACATTTGCATTGTTATTGGTTTACGTATTTATACGTGCTATTATATGTTATCTGAGATATTACAAAGAAAATGATCAAAACAAATAAAAATAATTGTAACATCATTTATTTCAAAATGTTGAGACGATAAGGAAATTCAATGTCATATCATCGTTTGAATCTGAAAAGTTTTCGATTTCATTGAACTATTTAATCGAAAAGAAAATTTTGAGTGTTTTACAAAAAATGGTAATTTTCATATAACATTTCCCTCAATGTCCTTATCAAGCGATGAAATTAACCTTTTAATCCAAAATTATTTGCAAGAATTTGGTTACAATCACGCGGCATTCGCATTTGGAGTTGAATCAAGAATTCCTTTAAAGGAAAATATTAATCAAAGATATGTTCCACCAGGGTCATTAGTTTACTTAATACAAAAAGGAATAATGTTTTCACAAATAGAAGAGGCTGCCTCTTCATCTGCTTCAACACCAAATCATCAATTTGAAGAAGATTTGGACTCTTTAAAAAATTCTCAACAACAATCAGTTGAGATGATTCAAGAACTATCATCGGCTTCATGTAAAATAAATATAGGGATGGGAAATCAACAAAATAGATTTAACCAATTTTATTTAAATTCACAATCTGCTTTAATTTTAGAAGCACACAATCAAGCTGCAATAAAATCATGTTGGAGTCACAAATCAGAATTTTTAGCAACAGGAGGGATTGATGGAAAAGTAATAATATGGAAATTTGATCCAAATGAAAACTATATTTATGACAATCCTAATATTATTGATGTTGGTTCCGATGTTACTACATTATGTTGGAGTGAAGAAGAACCTCTTTTAGCAGTTGGGACATTTTTAGGTTCAATCAAATTAATTGACACAGAAAATATTACACATGAGTTTAATTTCGAAGAATTTCCTATTTTATCAATGCAATTTAACGCAGCTTTTTTAGCTGCTGTTAATAACAATGGACATGTTTTTATGATTGATAAAAGAACAGGATCCTTGGTAAAAGAATGGCATATTGAAGGTACAGACCCAACAGATGTTTTATGGAGAAGCGAATCAAATCTTCTCGTCGGCTGTGCAAAAGATGTTATCGAGTGTCACTCTGATGGTTCCATCAAACAAATTTTCACTGCGAAAACCGACATAATTCAAATTTCAATGAACGACGATGGCTCTTATTTAGCTGTTGGTGATGAATCTGGGAAAGTCACATTTCTTGATAAAAGTGATAAAGTTAAATATGAACATAACTTACATGAATCAAGTGTATGTTCAATATCATGGTCACCTAATAATAATGCATTAGCTACTGGAGGAGCAGATGGATTTGTTAAAGTTATCGATTTAAATGAAAGTGAACCAAGTTTATTTGATGGACATCCCGCAGCTGCATACATTGTTGCATATGATCCTCAAGAAAGATACATTGCAAGTGTTGGCGCAGAGAATTTTATTTCCATTTGGTCGATCCAAACAAATCAATTAATAGTGAAATATATGACTGACGTCCCTATAAATGATATTTGTTGGTCTACAGATGGAAAATATTTATCAATTTGTCTTCACTCGGGAGAAGTTGCAATTCTTAATTTTGATATTTTGTGCTGATATTAATTTATTATAAATTTCTAATATTAAATATGTACTAAATTGATAATGTTTTGTTTTGTTTTCAAAATTCAGTGTTTACTGTAATATCAGATCTGATTTGTCATTTAGAATTGTCAAATGTAGAAAATGAGAAAAAGAAATAAAATGATATTTGCAAAAAATGGGTTATTACTGTTTAGTCCTTTCCTGCCTTCTTTGCACGGATCTTCTTGCAATGACCACATCTCTTGTGACGGCATTGCTCAGCACGTGCTGAAAGACGTGCATAGCACTTACGGCATATTCTGCGTTGGACGTTTGTCTTTTCTGCAAGGAGACGAAGGGATGGTTCATAGCTATCTTTACCGCCACCACCACGAAGACGAAGAACAAGGTGGAGGGTAGAGTCCTTCTGAATGGAATAATCTTGGAGTGTGTTACCATCTTCTAATTGTTTTCCTGCAAAAATGAGACGTTGTTGATCTGGTGGAATTCCTTCCTTGTCTTGGATTTTGGATTTGACATCTTCAATGCGATCGGTTGGCTCAACTTCGAGTGTTATATGTTTTCCTGTGAGTGTCTTGACAAAGATTTGCATATCGGGAAAGGGTTGGACCAAAACCGCTTTTTGGGGCAGGCCAAAATTTGGAGGATTTTAGTATTATGTTATTTAGGATATCTCATGCATGTTTGCAGTTTTTGTTAAACTTATTTAACATATGAACACATAGTATTAATTTATTAAAAGATATAAGAATACAACAAATTTGTTATGAATTTATCTTCGCAAAATTTGTTCCAAATCCTTCCTAAGTGAAATTGATTCACTAAGGTTCTGTTTGTTTTCTTGTTCATTTCCTTGTAAATGTTGTGAATCCATATTTGGAAGTGGAAATCCGAATGAATTCGAAAACAAAGAAAACCCTGAATGGAACAACGGAAATATCTGGGAATCAGTTGAAGAGGCCTGAAAAAAGTTATCGTTTGAAAATAAATTAGAATTATGTTGGTCTGTAAAAGTCAAATCTGCATCTGGTGGCATAGGATATTGAAATGTTGGGATATTAGTATTATCTGTTCTAACTTCATGTGTGCTCTTTTTTTTATGCGAAATATTTTGATATAACTTATTTTGCTTGGAAGATGAATTGTTGCTAATTTTTTCTTTTCCACTTTCTGTAATTTCACCAAAAGAATACATTACTTCTTCAAGTTCTGTAATCATAAAGTAATCAAAAATTGTTAGCAAAAGAGGCAATTTAACATATGAATCCCCATGCTTTGCATATAAAAATACTTTTGTATCTTCAGATGGTGAGTTTCCTAATTGCTGTATATAATTAGCAATTTTATTTAATTGTGTACAATTATTGACTTTTATTCTTTGAAGCGGATCATTTTTATTTCGGGAAACCCTTTTACGATCTAATGTTTTCAACGGTATTATTTTTATGTATTGTTCGTCCATGTAAGAGCAATTTTAAAGAGAATTAAAATTTGACGATAGGTCATTTTAGAAGAAGAAAAGTTTTGGAATCTTTAAAAAGATTTATATCAATGAATAAATAAAGACTTTCATCTCACAAAGACATTCTATCTTTTTGATAAATTATTTATTAATATAAATCATGATTGTTTTATTTTTAAAATATTTCCTTTCAAAAAAGAAAAAAGTATAATGTCAAATAACATTTATTCTTCATCTTCAGATAACAAACATTCGAGTGTTTTATCTATTGAATTTAAAATGCCACTATCATCTAAGTCCATTAATGTTGGATCATGGATAACACCATATAACAGATTCATTTCTTCTTCGGATGAAAGCAAGAATTCCTTAAAACTTTCATTTTTATATAATAAATTATTAATAATTTCGAGAACTAGAATAATTAAGTTCTTATCTTCACAAGACAAAAAATCTAAAACAATTGTATAAAACTTATTAAGATCTGTTTCCTTCAACATGTCATCATCTAAGAGAATTTTAATTATATAAATTGCCTCTTTTTTCTCATCGAAACATCCATCAGAGGCAACTAGAAGAACAACTTCAATAAAATCGGGTGTAATTCTCCATATTAATTTTTCCATTAAAAATCGTATAAAATCAAGAATTGGAACCTTTAAATTTTTATTAGGTTCACTTCGTAATGCACATAACATTTTATGTAATGCACTTTGGATGAGAATATTTTGTATATTTATATTAAACCCATATAAAATTTTAAGTATATCAAAAGCTTTTGGTGAAATATCTTCGAAGTCAAGATAATTCGAGATAATTTCAAAGATTTCATCAGAAAAAAGATCAGATAAATAATCTTGTGTAATAAAATCAGAATTATTTAATATGTAATACATTGTTGCAATTGCTAATTCATTTAAGTTAAAATCATTTTTGTTTTCTAACATTAAAGTCGTTGTATAATCTAATAATGTATAAAGTTGATCTGGTGGGGGATTATGCCTAGATAAAGCATAAAGAAAACGAATTTGCGCCATAGGATTATCATTAAAGGAATCATAAATTTCAAACCATTCTTTCACATTTTTCAGCATAAAAATATCCTTGTTTACTAAAAGATTTAATATCGCACTGCAGCTTGCTCGAGAAAGGTTTGGTTCTGCTGATGTCGTTGAGCCAAAGATTTTCTCAATCAAACCAATGTCGCAAAACATGGATGTATCTTCAAAGTGATAGGTATAATCAGTAAAAATTAAAAGACAGAGATAAAGAATTGGAACTTCAGTAGTTTGACAATATAAATCAATAACTTTATAAATTAATTTTGAGGATTCAAACAATGGAATTAATTTTTCCATGCGCTCATCTGGTTCATGTAAAACATAAAATAAATTACCGAGTATTCTTGAGGCCAGCTCTGAGTCATGCATTGAGTAATTTTCTAATATTGGCATCTCGAAGAAATTAGATACATCAGAATCAAATTTTTTATTAATATCATCAGGTTCTTCTTCATCAAGTTTAGGCATGCGAATAAAATCTATTTTTGAGATAGCTTTGCGAATAAGTTTTTTTCTCATTTTTTTAGGTAACTTTTACTGATTGAACGTTAATTTGCATGTCGAACCCTTTTCCGGTGTTTGCAAAATACCTTAAGCAAACATCATTTTGGCGTAATCACTTAATTTTATTTGTTCTAGAATCAGGAAATGTTTATATTTCTTCATTAGCACCTGATCATAATATTTATAAATATCCAAATTATCTATCAACGCCAACTTTTTTTGGGCAACTTATCAAAGGGATTATAAAGGGAGGTGAAATTTTACATGATAATTATGATACATCACATGTCATCAATCCATTTTTATCAAATCCAGTTTGTATAGGTACAGTTAAATTTAAATCCAATTCCTCTGATGTAAAAATTGAATATATACCAGAAAGGGAGCATTTAATTATCACGGGTATAATATACAAAAAAATTCCATCTATTGGAGTTTACCAAATTTCGCTGAATTCCATAGAATTAATATTTGCTGAATCATTATTATCAATTTCTGATCTTACATATTCATCATATATTCATTCATACATTGCATTACCACGACTTTCCAATTCATCCATTATTCTCTTTAATTCACCACGTAACCAAATAAATTTTAATAATTACGATCACAGATTAATCCCTGAAATCCTTTTTGCTGGTTCACATATGAAACGTGTTACACATATTTCATCAGGTGGAACGCATAAATGGCATTGCGTAAGTTGGTCAGATGATTTATGTCCAACAATAATTCTTTGGAGTTTTTCATCACCGACAGAGAATGACAAATATTGGAATAGTAATGTATATAATTTTTTATTTCCTTGTTATATTCGCCAAGTCGAAATTGATCCAACTTCGGAAAAAATCGGAATTTTAATTGAGCAAGAAACTATGGATTTTTTTTGTATATGGAAAATCGAAGGTAATAAAGTTGTACAACATAATTTTGAGTTAAGTCGAAGTTTTTGTGTGCGACAAATAAAATGGGTTCGTTCACTTGTTAATCCACAAAAAATGGTTTTAGCTTTAACTACACATGGTACATATTATGAACATCATTTAAATGAAATTAAGAAGTGGTCACATCCTCTTTATAAGTTAGAAGACTTATGTTGTGAATATTCTGATGATAAATTCTTTTTTAATGATGATGGAATATTATCATATATATCAGGAAATGATTTTAAAGAGTTGTTAAAAATGGAAAATTTGGAGGCAAAATGTATTGCGCCTTTTCCTATCATAAAAAATCAAATGAACGGAATTTGCGATAGTTTAACAGGGTTGCATTTGTATAGATGCGCTAAATGTAAAAGGCCTTTGTTATACCCTTTGGTGTCTTTGGATCATTTGACAGGTTTAAAAAGATGCTATTGTAGTCATAAGTGTCAAATGGAACATTGGCCTACTTATGTTGCGGTACATCAGCCTTTGGATTTTAATTTCGAGGAGTTAGATGATGGTAAATAAAGATTTTTATATGATTTATTGCGAAATTTTAAATCCATGAGTTAAAAGATTTGATAGAAGTTCTTTTTTAAGAATGAAAAAAAATCCTCCTTAATATATATAAGCATAAAAAAAATTGAAAAATCTTTTTTTCATGAAAATGGTAACGATTAAATATCTTTTTAGAACATATTTTAATAGAGTTTTTCTTGAATTGGTAATTAATTAGCGAATGCTATAGTCTTTTTCGAAAATCTTATAGCATTTTCAGGAAAGAATATCTTTTCGGAAAAGCTATGTGTGTTTCTGAAATTATTTTTACAAAAAGCTTTGTTTTTCTGCAAATATACTACTTATTCGAAAAATGTTTCTTTTCCGAAAACAAAAAAAAATTTCTGAACAAAAAAATTCTTTCCCGAAAAGACTATAACATTCGTGAATCGATTATCAATTTACAAACCCTAATACTTTTGAAAAATATCTCTAGATAAAAAAAATATCATAATAAATATCAAAAAGTAATTAATTATGATTTTCCATTTCAGATGCTGTCATCAATGATTTGGATATGTACTTATTAAAGCGATTTAAATCCTGTAAAACAATTAATTATCACATTTTTCCATTATTCTCTCAATTATTAAAAAATAAATAATAATTCACGATTTAATCAAACGATTACTATTTAAAAAAATATACTAAACAAAATGATCAAAACAATCATAACAACTAACACAACAATAAAGAACACAAATTCTTGGCACGCTTCTCCATTATTTGCGATCGGTGTTTGTTGTCTTGTGTTTTTTGGCATTGAGTTCCTCCGATTTGAACTAAACCAGAAAACATTGCTGTACCTTAATGGGTCTTGGGAAGGAAATATTTGCTCTGGCGGATCGCTATGGAAACCAATGTCGTGACGTTCGAAGTAAGGATTTGAAGAAGTAACTTCTGAACTTGAATATGAAGAAGAAGTGTTATAGTTTTGTCGTTGTGATGTGCTGCTATTTGTATTTGGTGGAACAAAACTTCTGTTTGATGTGTTGTGTGAATTTGCGTTTGAAGATGAATATGAAAAATTGTTTTGGCGATGCGTTGCGCCGCTACTTATGTTTGGTGGAACAAAATTTCGATTTGAAGAAGTATTTTGCGATGAAGATGTAACATTATTTGATCTTTGTGATACATTATTGCTTATGTTTGGTGGAACAAAACTTCGATTTGAAGAAGTATTTTGTGTATCTCTACTTTGCGATGAAGATGCAAAATTATTTGATCTTTGTGATACATTATTGCTTATGTTTGGTGGAACGAAACTTCGATTTGAAGAAGTATTTTGTGTATCTCTACTTTGCGATGAAGATTCAAAATTATTTGATCTTTGTGATGCATTACTGCTTATGTTGGGTGGAACAAAACTTCGATTTGATGTATTGGTTGTTGATGATGAAGAAGAAAAGCCACTTTGCTTTTGTGTTGTATTGGAACTAATATTTGGGGGAACGAAGCTCCGATTTGAGGATATGCTATGACTATCTCTGGTTGTTGTAGATGAAGAAGTGAAATTATTTGAATTACTACTAATATTTGGAGGAACAAAGCTCCTATTAGAACTGCGTTCTTGGTTGGGATTTTGTCCTGATAAAATTCTTTCACTAATTTTTACTTGTTCGCTATTTGTATTTTGTGATTGATATTGATCTCTGAATCGAGGATCAAGGTGGGGTGGAATGTAGTCTCTTCTGTTATTGCCTTGCCTTTCATTTCTTGACATTCCGATATTGTTTTTTTTTGGTCAAATCACAATTTGACCGGAGAAAAGCGTTACCGACAACTTTTTGATGAGTTTACACGAAATTGGCAATAATTACAACCGTTGTAATCGAGGCCAATAAAAAACTGGTTTCATTATTCGCGATGACTAAAATTAAATCGATAAATTATAGTGTAATGAATTATTTCTCAAATGAGTAACTATGTGTTATTACAATAACAAGATAATGAGAACCATAAATCATAATTGAAAAAATAATAACAAGAGAATATAACTTTTATATTATATTAAACAATTTTGATTTTGCATGTTGTATATACACAGGCGACGATCCACAACAACCTCCGATTAATTTTGCACCGCATTTATAAGCATTGATACAAAAATCTGTAAATTCTTCTTTTGTTTTCATTTTCTCTTTTCCATCAATTCCCATATTTGGTTTTGCAATTAAAGGAACTTTGGATATCATATTTAGTTTTCGAATTGCTTGAAGTGTTCCTTCAAAAGAAGTACAATTTACCCCAAACCCCGCAATGTCATTTTCAAGTTCTTGATAACATTCGGTAATATCTTTGTTATCAAACGTTTTTCCTCTATCATCAAGTGAAAATGTGATAAAAACAGAAAAAAAATTGCGCGTTTTATCTACCAGAAATTTTGCTATTCTAAGGCTTGTTTGTGTTTCAATTATGATACCATCAACTTTTGTTTCAATAAATGCATCAATTTGGTCACAATAAATATTATTTAATTCTTCATTTGTGTACTCAGCATTTGGATCCACTGAGCCAATGCATCCAAATATGTAACAGTTTGTATGCTCTTTCATAAGTGTAATAATATCTTTAATCATTTGTTTCCCATCTTCCCTTGAAATTTTATTTTTTGAGAAAAAAATATTGTTACTCAAAAGCGTTGGTGTATATATAATGCTTGAACCAGATTTTTCATATTCTTTCAAAATTGAAATATACAAATCCTTATGTTGAAGAATAAATCTTTCTATAGAGGAACTATAATCATATCCTGAGCTATGAAGAAGAGTTCCTATTGCTCCGTCTAAAAAAATAATTTTTTGCTTAAGAATAAAATCTGTAATTTGAAGCATTTTAAAAATGAAAATGAAGGAAATTAGAAACAAAGAACAAAAGCAAAAAATAAATAAGAAATTAGGAAAGTTTGAAGATATTTTGAAGATAAATCTTTCTCAATTTTTATAAAAAAAAGTTTTAATTTGAACATTTTTATTTTATATCAAGTTTGTGTGTTACAATTGATATAATGGTGCATTTTGGAAATGAAAGGGAAAATTCTTTTCGATCTTTAGCGGGGCACTCCTTCGATTGATGATCAAAAATGATTCGAAATTATGGAATAGAAAAAAGTTCAAAAAATTGCATCATAAATAATTTTTACTAAAATAAAAAATAAGGGTTGTTTTTATTATATTTTGTCTATATTAAAATACCAAAATCCAAAATTTGCAAAACATCTAAAAAAAGGAAATATTAAGACTGCATAATCAAGCCAAAACATAATGAAGTATACACAAAGCTAAACACAACAACAAACAAAATATAACCAAACATTACAGCAACAAAACCAAATAATACATTAACATAACAGCAAAACCATTTAACGTAACATAACCAAACAATAAAATTACAACAACAAATTTAAATAACACATTAACACAACAACAAAATTAAATAACACATTAACATAACAACAAAATTAAATAACACATTAACATAACAACAAAATTAAATAACACATTAACATAACAACAAATTTAAATAACACATTAACACAACAACAAAATTAAATAACACATTAACACAACAACAAAATTAAATAACACATTAACATAACAACAAAATTAAATAACACATTAACATAACAACAAAATTAAATAACACATTAACATAACAACAAATTTAAATAACACATTAACACAACAACAAAATTAAATAACACATTAACATAACAACAAAATTAAATAACACATTAACATAACAATACGTTTAATGTTATAATTTCACTTATTGGTCACTTTTCGTTGTTAATTGCCTTTGCACTAAGTTATAGAAGTGGCCCTTTTTGGCCACCAGTTCGTCGTGTGCGCCCGATTCCACAATTTCTCCCTTATCGAACACGTAAATTGTCTTTGCTGATCTAATTGTTCCCAATCTATGTGCTATTATCAGCGATGTCCTTCCCTCCATCACTGCGTCGAGTCCCTCCTGGACCTCTTTTTCACTTTCTGCGTCCAAAGCAGACGTCGCCTCATCCGCGATGAATATCGGCGGGTTCTTCAGCACTGCTCTTGCGATTGCGATTCTTTGTTTTTGTCCTCCACTTAATGTACTTCCTTTTTCGCCGATGAACGTTTCATATTTTTGTGGTAACTCATCGATGAAACCATCAGCGTGTGCAACATGTGCAGCGTTTTCTACTTCTTCAAATGTTGCATCAGGAACTGAATATTTAATGTTATCAATAACATTCTTAGCAAATAGTACCGGATCTTGTTGAACTACTCCAATTACTTTATGAATCCAATGCGGATCTAAATCAGTAATTGGTACATCATCAAATAATATTACGCCTTCATTAACATCATAAAAACGTAATATTAATTGTACTATTGTGGATTTACCACTTCCACTATGGCCTACAAAAGCAGCTATTTCTCCTGCATTAACTTTAAAGGATACATTTTGTAATACCCATGGATCTCGTGTCGGATATTTAAACCAAACATTTTTGAACTCAATGTTCCCTTTAAATGTTGGTAATGTAATACCGCCACTTGTTGGTGTTGTAGGTTGCATATCAACAACTTCAAATATACGCTCACTTGCATCAATAGCTCGTTGTTCAGGTGCTATTGTTTGTAGGAAATTTCGAATCGCTAACGAACCCATAAATGACGATCGAGATAAAGTGAAAAGTGCTCCGGCGGTTAATTCGCCTTTTGCCACTTTTACGCAGCCGAGACTTAATACAAATGAAACAGTAACCCAATTAATGAGATAACTAATGGAGAAGGATATGCCTTGGTTGATTTTGGTCTTGCCTTCATATTTACAAAATTCATCTAAGACTTCTTTATAACGTTCAAGTTCTTTATCTTGTCGATTAAAAGATGCAACAACACGGGCATTGGCAACTGATTCATCCGCAATGGTAATGGAATTTCCAATAAGCTGTGACGCTTTGTTACTATATTTACGACTAAGTTTCTTGAATAAATGAATAAGAACTTGCCCTGCAAGTAAAACAGATAATGTGATAAGAGTTAGTGGTATGTTGATTGAAAGTGAGGTTGTGATTGCAGTGAAAAATTGTCCAACAAGTCTGGCTTGGAAAGATTTTGAATGATTAAAAATACTTTCGACAGTTGTAGCATCTTTACCAAGTAAGTTTAGCATACGGCCTATCTCATTTTGATCATAAAATGTTATGTCATTATTCATTAATGACTTAAATAACATTGATCTGATTTTTATACCTATTTTGGAACTGATGACAACCCAAAGACGACTGTTGATATATGAAAAAGCAGCAGATACAACATTGATCAAAAATAAGAGAATTGAATACTTTTTGATTTCAGCTAAAGGATCATCAGCAGATAATGCATCAATAACCTTACCCATGAAGTATGTGTTTAAAGTAGAGGTAACACCTGGTAAACAAGAGGTTATAATGATAATAAAATTTAATGGTTTTCGATAGAAAAGCCAATAAACCCTTGGAATCCATTTAATATACCTATATTTCTTAACATGCGGTTCTTGGGGTTTGAATTCTTCTTCATGTAAAAGAGCAATGTCGAGTTCTTCCTCGTTCTCGTTCTTCATTTTTTTGTGCGATAATTCAATGCGCCGAAGCCGTTTATTTGAACTGTTATCGTATATGTTGCAACACAAAAATGTAAAACATGTTTATTATGGAGACACCTAGTCAAAAAAATGAAAGGCTTGGAAGTAATAATATTGGCCTTGATATTGTATGCAATTATTTATTAAATTCATATGTTTTTAAATGATCAATATAATAAATATTATTTAATACTTTAGACAAACATGGAAAATTATAATATAAAAAGAAAAAAATAAGTTATTTTGAGCTTTAAAAAGATAATCTTAATTCATACTTATACAGAAAAAATGATGAGCAAACTTAAGGATATCTTGAAGTTTTTCAACATTATCATTTCGTATTATTTTCACAATTTCATATGGATTATGCCCTTCTTTAACATATTTCTTATGGAGTTCCCAATCGTTCACTGGAAGTTTATCAAGGTTTTCACTAAGTTCACTTTCATTTCTCTAATGAAGAAAATAAAAAGTATCTTTATTCTTTACACAATCTGAAGAAATCATATCCATTTCGATCATCTTTTCTAGAAGAAAATAAGATTCAGTAGAATTTAAAGACAGAAGAAAACTTACAAATTCATTAAACAAACCATTATTGTTTGTGTTTATTTCTTTTTCTTTGTTTTCGACTTCTTTCATAAATCGAAAATAAATAGTACAATCTTTCATTTGTGAAAGAAATGCTGAATAAATAAATCTACAAATAAAAAAGTATGGGAAAGTTGAAAAATTATTATTTGCTAAGTTCATAATTATTTCTACAGAACTATTAATATTATCTTCGTTTAATTTAAAAATGGTTTTTTCAAGCGATTCTAGTATAAGTCTAATTCTGTCAGAGGAGTGATAGTCTGAATGAATTGGTTAAGAGGATAGTGCATCACTAACAGAGTTTCCCATTTATAGATAATTAACCCGGTTGACTCAAATATAGTAACGATAGTGTTAATTTTTAATTGTGTTTCACGTAAAAACCCTTATAAAGCTCTAAATTCTGAAAAAGTATGAATTTGTATCGAAAACAATCAAAAACCATGAGAACTCTAATCAAATATGATAAAAACCGAAGATCACAACAATCTACTTGAATTTTTATATATTATATAAAACAATTAAATATTTTTAAAAAATGTTACGAATTAACTTCTTCTTCCAAATTTATAAACACAAGCCGTGCATTATACGGAAGTACTTTCTGAGAGAAGAGATAAAATGAAATCGGGCCATTCAAAAGTGGCGAATGCAAATTTCAAAATTAATTATCCCGATACCACTTTTTGAAAAATTTTGTCACTTCAACAATTAAACATTGAATCCAAAAAGTGACCGATTTTGATAACAGATTTTGGGTGCACCAAACACCGTTTAAAATTCTATTTAACAAACTTTGTTCATATATAAATGAATTCGATTTCCAGGCTTGTTCTGGAGATCCTTAAAATTCAATTACCAGAATCAACACAAGCTAAAACAGACATTGCAGAAATAGATTGTTTTATTCTAGAAAAAATGCCAACAATTAAAATTGACGAACTTAATTTTCCAATAACATTAGAAAACTTGCAAAAAAATGGGTTCGACTTTCCCTATATGCCGGATCTAATTAAAACATTTTATAAATATATGCAATCCAATAATACAGCAATTGACAATATTGGTGTGGTTGTATTTTATATGTACATCTTTTGGATTTTCTTTACTGATGAAAAAAATTTTGATTACATGGTTGATTTTTTATATGCTCTAGCAGCTCTTACAAAATCTTCATATTATGAACTTGCTATTCATATTTTTCTTTTTACCATTGCTTTCTATATCAAATGTACAGAAGATCCATCTATGGATCTTATTGAAGAACCGATTGATTATTTATTATCAATATATCCAAATTTCACAATTTCGGAAAAAGTTACAAGTGAAATTAGTACACTTCTTTCATTTAAAATCGAAGTTCTTAATCTTACAGCTCTACAATTTATATCAAGTTTTTCAAATCATTTACCAATATCATCTATTGATATAACAGGATCTTTAATGGCAAACAGTTTATTTTCCCGAATTGAGAAAGAATTATCACCATTTATAGTTGAACCTGAATTTCAAAAGACGAAAATTATTTTTGATTATATTCCAACATCACAAAACACTGAAATGAAATTCAACAAGACTCCAACTTTCGAGTCTGAAATCAACGTCAATGATCTTAATTTACTTAAAGATACTGTTTTCATATCAGAAATTGCATGTCCATTTTTAGAAGTTATTAAGTTAATATCATCTATTGCAGGTCATTCTAAGAACGAAATTATTTATATCTTTCATGTCTTTGAATCCCATTCTAAATCGTATGATTTACTTTATACAATTATTTTATTTGCTTCAAACCTTGAAATGGATGAAGAAATCTTAGCCTTATATTGGGACACGATTTTTAAGTCACCAATTTTTCGTTCTGATGTTTCTTCATTTGATAATACAGATTATTCGTCATTCATCTTACAACTACGATCAGATTCCATTGAAGCGATGTCAAACAGCGGTTTTGTCAATTTGAGTTATGTTATCAATTCGTTGTATGGGGAACCGTTATTATTTTGTGAGGTTATGCAAAGGATTGCATTACTTTATTCACATATTAATGAGAAAGAATTGGAAAATCCAATTTTAATTAAAGCAATCTCAAATTCATTAATTTATTTCCAAAAATTACATTTTAATGCTAAGCCTCAAAACTCAGCACTTATTGAAATAACAAGAAAATCATTATTCTTATTAATCACTTACGTAATCCAAAAAAAGGGTAAAATATGGCTATCTAATCAACATTTTGTTTCTGTTTTTCTTTCATTACTTTATGAAGCACCAGTACGTCCATTAATATTATATTCTATTAATGGATTTATTACAGGAATGAAAAATGTCTCTGAAATTGATGAACATTTTAAAAATGAGTTTAATAACATTGTAATATTTGGTGTTCCTTATATTCCAGATATACAATATACTGAATTGATATCATCTGTGATTAAAATGATAAATGAAACTCTTTTATACAAAAACGATTTTTACGTATTATTTTCTGAGTTGAAACCATATGTTTTTACAATAATGAATAAATTAGATGGTAGTAAATCATCATTTGATTTATTTTTACAATTATTACAATTTATATCATTTGATGGTAATGATATTAATACTTCTGATATTATTGATGGATGTTCACATTTTAAAGATCCAAAATGTTTTCCTTTAATCAAGACAAAATTATTACAAATATTAGCAGCGAAACAAAACATTGAAATTAATATGATATTTAGGTTTAAAGTACCAGAAATGTTACCAATTCCATTACAAATATGTAATAATGATGAAGATTTCTTAAGCGTATTACAATGTTATCATAATGTTATGATAGGTTCATATGAAAATCGATTTTCTGCTCATGAAGGAGGCTTAGATTCATATTTATTAGATTGTTTATTAAGATACAAAGAAGATACTGAAGATCGATCAGAAATTGTCGATTTAATTTTAACGACATTATCATTAATTTATGAAAAAATTTCGACTTCTACAATTGTACAAAAACATATAAGTTTATTTACTCCATTAAATTTGAACTTTATATCAATTTATCAATCGAATTTTATTAAGATATTAATTGAAATTTTATCGAAAATAATGAATTATCCACATTATTATACTGAAATTTCATCAAATTGTTCGACAATTATAATTGATAATTTACCAGTCGATATAATTAACAAAGGATTTTCATTTGGTTTTTGGATATTTTTGGAACCTTTTAAAGTGAATTCACATATAGATTTATTTGAAATATCAGATAAAATCGAATCTTCATTTTCTATAATATTAAGTGGTCGTTTTTTAAATGTACATTTAAATACGCCAACGTTTTCTTCATTAAATAGATTATCTGAAGGTATACCTTTAGGTGTTTGGACTTTAGTAGTCATTAATTGTAGAATTAGAAATAATAAAACTAATGTATCAATGCAAGTTAAAAATCAACATTTTTGTTGCTCTTTTATGGAATGGAAAGGATTCCCTACAAATGCTCCATTAACAATTACTGTTTGTAAACATTCCGAAAAAGAACCATTTCATACATGTGGTTATTTATCATCATTTGCATTCTTTCCATTTCATGAATCAGAACATTATTATAATATGATCAGTAATTGTCAAAGTATACCCAAAAATTCTTATTTCTTCATAACTTTTCTTGAACAAAATCATGAAATTTATTTAAAGAATTATACAAAATTTAAAGAAATTATTATAAATTCAACTGGAAAATTTTCGAAATGTGAATTAACATTTTTCGATGTTTTAATTAATCTTGTAAAAATTGAAACATTAATTCCATTATTTTCATTATCGAAAAAGAAACAAATGAATGGTTTAGATTCTATAAATATCATCGAATTAACAGTTGATCTTTTAGTACATATCTTCCAATATTCATCAAGTGCATCACAATCATTTGATAATTGTATTCCAATTATTTCATATTTATTAAAAAGTTTAGATGATCAAAGTGATTTAATTATTAATTATAATTTATATATTAAATTTACACAATTAGCTCAATTAATTCAAGATAAAAACATATTAAAATTATTATTTGATAATATTATTCTTAATTTTGATATATGGCAATTATCACCACATAAAATTAGAATATATAAACATTGGAGTAGAGTTTTAGTACAAGATTTCCATGAATATTTTGATTTTAATAAACTTTTATTAAAACTTCCAAACTTTGATAATTCGATCACAACAATTATTATCTCAATATTAAGTCAATTATCTGATTATCAATTTACACAAGAAAATCTTGAAATTATTATTGGATTAGTATTAACTAAAAGTGATTTAGTATTAGTTAAACAATTACTTAATTTTATTATACATATAATATCACAAAAAAATTATTCATTCATACCAAAGTATATAAGTTATTTACATGTATTAATTGGTCATAATGATAAAGAAATTGCTTATTCATTAATATCAATAATTTTACTGACAAATGATAAACTTGATTCAAGAATTGTAGCATTATCACATTCGATATCGAAATCATTAGCTACTGAAGAATTTTTAGATCAATTATTAGAATTTGATAATCCTTCTTTGTTTCCTTTAGAATGTTTTGTAGCAGTTCAAGGGAATTTAGTAAAAAATTATTTGAAGAAAAAGAAAATTATTCCGTTGGATACATTATTAAAGATTTTATGGGGTGTTTCATTATTATATAATGATGAGAATTGTGATCAATTAATATTTGAATTTTTATCTAAATCTTCATCGAATATATTTTTATTATGTTTAGTATTAGAAGCATTTTCTTATGTTACTGGAATTGAATCTAAAATATATTATTATTTAGAATATTTATTTTTCACAACTTCTGTTAAAGATGAGAAAGTTAAAGAATTAATTTTAGTTACACAATTCTTTATACTATTTCAAAATAAGAATACTATCAACAAGTTTTTATTTGATTTATTTAAGAATTCTCCATTTGATTATAAAATTGATAATTATTCTAATCATTCAAAATTAAATGTTAGAACATTAATTACAAGTATGATCGAATATTTAAAACAACCTCGTGAAGTAATATTTGGATTAAACATCGATAAAAACAATTGGAAAGCATTAAATTTAGCTAAGTTATGTATTAATGTATTAGAAATGATTAATGATAAATTACCATTTATTAATGGCGATATAATTATATGTTCATTTTTATTACGTTTTGATAAAGTTTATGTTATAAATCATATTAAAAATATGCAATATTTAAATTTATATTCACAAAATCCAAATCAATTTAAAATATTAGAAATGTCTTCTATTAAATGTAATACGGATTTAGGATTCCAAAAAAATTATAATATAATTTCATCAACAATTTCATTTAATTTCGTTCAAACATATTCTAATTCACAACAATTTAATACAATACTTAAACAAGAAAGAAATGCTATAATCGAATGGCATAAACGACTCCAAAATTCACAAATCGAATTTATGAAAGTAATGAATAATGAAATCGAACAAAAAGTAATTTTATTATATGATAAAATGAATGATGAAACACGTGATAAATCTGAAGAAAGTTTTCATGATTGGAGGAAATTAAATGCCGTTTTATCAAAAGGTGTATGGAAAAGTACAAATCAAAGTCAAATTAAATTACATTTCAAACGTGATTCGACTTTATGTGGTAAATTAGATTTACCTATGAAGATGAAACCAAATCTTCACTTTAACAATCATAAATTAGCTTCTTTAGCACGTGATAAAGGTAGTTTAAAGGAGGCAACTAAACAAATCCAAGAAGAAGAAAGTAAACCAAATGAACAACAACAAGAAGAAGAACAATTTACTGAAATCGATAAGAATTCAAACATTATAACAGATGAAAAAAGTCAAAAGAATCCATTAAAACAATATAACTGTATCTATTGTAAACAAAATAAAGAAGAAAAATCAATTTTCGTAATATATCCAAATGAATATTCTATTCAACATAGTTCCAAAAAAACACGAATTTTAATTTCTGATATTGATTTAATCCAACAAAGATATTATTTAACTGTACCTTGTGCAATGGAAATATATACAAAAAAGAGAAAATGTTATTTCATAGCATTCGAAAATGTGAACGTTTTTACTTCTATTCAACGACATATTAAAATTTCACAAACTTCAACTTATTTACATTCATTACCGAAATATACAAACAAATGGTTAAAAGGAAAAATATCTAATTTCGAATATTTGATGAGAATTAATTATTCTTGTGGAAGAACTTTTAATGATCTTTCACAATATCCTTTCTTACCATGGATAATTCAAGATTATTCTCAAGATACACTTGACTTAAATGATGAATCGATTTATAGGAACTTTAAATTACCGATGGGTTCAGTATCTGAAACAAATTTCGAAGAACATAAAGAAATGTATTCAAGTTGTAAATACTTTTATAACTGTGGTCCGATTTGTCCGCCTAGAATTTTTAAGTATATGGTAAGATTAGAACCTTTTACTACTGCACATATCATCTTCCAAAGTGGAAAATTCGATCATAAAAATCGTATTTTTAGAAATTTGCCCGAATGTTTTAAGAGTTCTATAACTGATAATTGTGAATTAATACCTGAATTCTTTTATTGTCCCGAAATGTTCGTAAATAAGGACAATTTCGATTTAGGTATTCAAACTGATAATGGTGATGTAGAATTACCAAAATGGGCAAAAACTCCAATGGATTTAGTATATTTAAATAGAAAAGCACTCGAAAGTGATTTCACTTCAAGAAATATAAACCATTGGATTGACATGCACTTTGGCGTAAAGCAAAGAAATTTGGAAACAGGAAATGTTTACACGAAATTTATGTATCCTTCAACAACAGAAATTAAAGATCAAAGTGAGAAAAAAGAAGCAGATTCATTAAGAAAACATTGTGGTCAAGTACCAAGACAAATATTTCATGATCCTCATCCAATTAGAAATTTACAAAAACAACAACAATTACAACCTAAAGCATATCCTATTATCGAATTGGTGGATAAGAAAATTATATCATATAAATTTATCTTCAAATCAAAAAAGACAATTGGAGTTTTTGCTACTGGTTCAAATGAAATCCAACACTTCTCTTTTGGCTTTGGAGGCCAAGGAATTGAAGCAACTAAAACGGCAAGTTTTATTTTACAAGAATCAATTTCATCTAATTCATTAATCATAAACAAATATTGTTTAATCAATGTATCAAACAACAAGAGAACGTTTCAAATTATAGACTTCAAAAGAAAAACAACAAGAACATCGTCGAGTGTTTTTGGTGAAATAGTATCAGTTTCATATGACGAACCGTTAATCATAACGATAGGCTCAGATTCAGTAGTTTACTTCTGGGACTTTTCTGACATTCGGAAACCGTTAATATCCATTGAATCACCACATCAAGAATATATCTCCTCAGCACATTCATGCGTATTTGATACTGCTGTTTTAGGGACCAATGATGGATTTCTCGATGTCATTTCATTACGTAATGGACGAATTATCCAAAGTATTGATTTGAAGGGCGATAAACCAGTTGCAATCGAAATCTCGAAGTCATTTGGGTTTATTTTTGTTCATTCTATTGATCCTAACAAGAAAACATCATCACTTTCATTATATAATATTAATGGGTTATTGTTAAAGAAGATACAATTGAAAGATACAGTAACATCAATGATAACATGGGAAAACAACGAAGGATTCGACTTCGCTTCGGTGGTAACATCGAACACTTCTTCAGCGACAAACAAAGTTTTCACATTTGAACTTTATTATATGAATTTGAACGAAAATGTATTTAGATCAAAGATTCCAATTTCTTCCTTAAATTATGATAAGAAGAATCAAATTGTAATCGGCGTGAATACTGAAGGGAAATTAATACTGTTTCCTTATAAGTCATAAGTAAAAATTGATTTTGTATTTCCATTTTATGAAAAATGAAATGAGAAAAAGATATTTGGACAAACTAAACTTAGATAAATTTAGGATCACCTTTTGCTTTGTTTTGTTATTATGACTTATTTCGGATTGAAAATTAAAAGAAATTATGCGATAGAAAATTTTGGAGACAATTGAATTGAATTTGATCAGTTGTCCTTATGGCAGCAATTGTTTTGTACAAAGTATTATTTGCCCGTTTTTTCTTGTGTAACAGATTGAAAAAAAAAAATTTAACTGTGGCTGTGAGTTTCAATTTTTTATCAAAGTTTCTTTTGCTTCAGTTGAGAAAATTAACAACTCGTTAGGCAAGATTTCAATTTAAAAATATAATTTTTGATCACAATTCTTTTCGAAAACAAAACAATAAAACAATAATTGAGTGATTATTTAAAAATCTAAACTCGGTTGCTATAAAAGAATTTCATAAATGGAATGAGTTTAGCATTTGAACTTTCTCTTCTTTTGTGGTTCAGCTTTTGTGAGATCAGCAGTTTTATGCTTTTCCTCATCGCCCGCTGCGCTGCCACCAGCATTTGTATCATTCATATTTTCCAAACATTTCTTGGAAATTGTTGTAAAAAGATCTTCTATGCCAGAACCGGTTAATGCAGATGTCTCAAAGAATTGGGCACCAATTGAAGAAGCCTTAGCATTGCCCTGTTCTTCGGAGATAATACGGTCTTTTTCGAGATCGCACTTATTTCCAACGAGGAAGAGTTCCACATCTGGGCCAGCATTCTCTTTCAAGTTGCTTGACCAGTAATCAATTTCTGTGAAAGTGGATTCATCAATTATCGAATAGCAAAGAATGGCAGCTTGAGCACCACGATAATACATTGGAGCTAAAACACGGAATCTTTCTTGACCTGCTGTATCCCAAATCTGGAGAGATACCTTCTTTCCGTCGACGTCAAGAGTCTTTGAAGCATAAGAAGCACCTAATGTTGGTGATGCAGAATCATCGTACTTCCCGTTGATAAGATATGAAACGATGCAAGTTTTTCCGACTGCTGATTGTCCAAGGAGAACAACCTTAACTTCGTTTTCTTCCATGTTAAACTGTCTAATAAATCCATTCAAATTCAATTGCTTTTCAAAAACAATTTTCAATGCAAAAAGCAGTTTTGTTTTTTGGCCATTGTTGGGAAAGAATTGAAGCTCACAGTCACACCGCGATTCACAATTAAGAAAAAAGTGAATGAAAAAGGCTGTCTTTTTTCAGTGTTTGTAAGCTAAGTGTTTATTATTGTAAAAATATATTCCTTTTGTTTTATTTGTGCAGTTTTATAAAAAAAAACGTCAACATAACAGTAAAGTGGTATATTAATACGAAAAAGTGACAAAGGTCTGTAAGGATCTCATTCTATTAAACCATTCGCTTATTTTTCTTCTAATTAAACCTCTGTGTTTGATCTATTTGATATATTATTTATAACAGCAAATTTTTGTGTTTTTTCTCATAATGATTAAAATCGACATTTGTAATTTAAGTTTTCTCTTAATGTAGTCAAACAAAAAAATAAAGTTAAAATTCGTTATTTACAAATGAAAGTATTTGAGAAATTTCGTCGGCGAATTGTCCATCTTCCAAAGCTTCGTTTAAAACTTCAACAATTCCATTCTCGATGAATATGTTCATTAGCTCATTGTTCGACATGAACATTCTCTTTAACCCTTCCAACAGATCTAAGAACACATCGAAACAATTCAAAGCTCGAAAATCATTTACGAAATCGTCGTAACCAAAACGATCGAAAAACTGAAACAAGAAATCGATTGGCATCGACGCCATTAATTGTCCAATGAAAGAAAACAAAACTATTTTTTTCTTTGTTTTTCCATTTTTTATTTCTTCTTTAAGTGCGTCGAAGATGTCATCGTTAAATATAATCATTTCGATATTCGAATATTTCGAAATCAAAAGTATTAAATTTAGAATAACGTGAAGTTCTTTCGTTTGTTTGTGAAAGCTAAACGAAAGATTTGGAGTTATCATTTCAACAAATGCATTAATTTGTTCTGGTGAAAGAGAATTAAACATTACTTCGATAAGTTTTAAAGATATTTCTTTAGATTTTGTGGTGCCATCAATAAAACTACTTGTGACAATCGGGAAAAGTGAATTTTGCATTAAATATTCTAATGATTCGTTGTGTGTGTTGAGAAGAATATTAATTCCTTCGAGAAAAAGTTCTCGATTTTTTGGTTTTAATTGTGAATAATTGGATTTAAATTGTTGGAAAAGTTGAATGTCATATGGACTAAGACTAAAAAAGCAAATTATGGATTTTAATGTTGAATGGAAAATTGATGGTGTCGAACTGTTCCGGATTAATTCTGAAAGAGATTCAAAATATTGGAAACTTTGGAAAAAGTTAATTGATTCTGGTGAATGTTTTGTGATCTTAGCTAATATTGAGAGTGATAAAGATGAAACTTGAAAATGATTGAGGAGAGAAAAACGAAAAAGTATATCAAAAAATTCTTGTGTTCGGGTTAACGGATGGTTTGTACTGACTGGATTTTTAAAAGATATTTTCAAACATGTTAAAATATCAATGACATTTGGTGGCATTTGTCTTGTTGTTGATTCATTTTTTTCTTTTATGTGCTTTAAGAGTTTTTTTGTACTTGGAATTTGTAGTTGAACAAAATTTTTGAGATATTGAAAAAATTGTTCATACAATGGAGACGCAAAAAATGGTTCGAAGGTCACCCTGTTTTTCCATTTTACGACATAGGTTGTAAAATTGCTGATAGATTCGTAATTTTGAGATGAAATATCATTTGAACAATTCCTAATTTTATCAATCCATTTATCAATAGAGAATGTATCAAACATGCCTACATATTTTGATGCTTTTTCTAAAGCATTTTCTTCAATAAGATAATTTGGGAAAGTTTGCAAAACTCCTTATCGTCGTAAAACTGCATTTGATTGGGCGGTTGAAACTTTATCACATTTTTATGATTTTTTCAATAATGTAATTTCAAAAAGTTGTAAGGAATGTGTTAGCACCAAAAAACTTGTTACTGTTTATTTACTAATATTTTTGTGCAATTGGAGTAAAGGGTATGAAACATTAATATAAAGTCGTTGAAATTTATGTATGTTTAAGTTAATATAAGGTATCCAAATTATATGAAGAAAGAATGACTTCTTGTTATAAAATAAAACACGGTTTTTTATTTAAAACCATTTTACAACATTTTCGTTCATAATAATCAATATAAATTCGTTTTTTTTGATCATTAGTCAAGTTATTTGTAAGATAATATTTTAATTCCACAAAATTATTACAAAATCCTTTTATTTTATATAAGATTAATTTTAATTATATCAAAAAATATTTTTATTTTGTTTTGAACGGTTTCTTTTATCGTCTATTCCCACAGAACTTATGCGGGAAATCCTTTCAATTCCAATCAAATACCCAACAATCCACTTTTTCAATACAAAGAGATTATCTGGCTTTTTCTGGTATGTTTAAATTTGGTTTGTTTTTTCTGATTTTCGCTCCTTGGATTAGGTCCATATCTGTTTCAGTAATCGGAATGGCACCAACCGAATTCAGCAAGAAAACCACACAAACTCCTGATGTTATTTTGGTAGATGATTCATTCTTTAATAATTTCATGATTCCAAAAGGTTTTCATTATCAATGTAGCTACCAAACTAAACACCCCCAGGTAAAGCTTATTAAGGAGAACTCTAATTCATCCATCCAATATTCAATTTCTCCATCATTAAAATTTAATACTCTTATTAATTATTTAACAAAAAATGGTGTTAGCTTGGTAATGTCTGACCAGCCAATTGCAAAATATCGGATTTTATCATTAGAAAATGACAATGTTAATTTTTCATATTCTTTTTCTGAAGAACTTTACATAAAATATTTTGTCTATTCCAAGATACCTAATAAAGTTAAGTATATTTTTTGTCCACCAACCCTTACTCAAAGTATAAATTCATTTGTCATTTTTTTATGTTTCTTATTCTTTTTTGCTTTACTAATTTCAATCATACCAAAATTTTTAATGCATGGAGATTTCAACTCACTTATATTTTCTCGTAAACACAGTCCACTTTTAGAAGATTTTTATCATCCTGAATTAACCAAACTTGAGAAATATCATGCGTATAAAACTATATACCATGCACGTCTTAACAACAATGTATTATATGCCTCAGTTATTAAGTTTATACGTAAACCACATTCAGCCGAGTTTGTGCGCTGTGCAACGATACCACTTTTGGATGATTTACTTCTTACGTTTTTCTGGAATGAAGAATCTGAACAAGATAGTTTTTCATTTGATATTGATTTTAGTTCAGATGATCCATCTATTCAAGTCAAAGATGCGCATTTTAAATTTACAGATGTTCGAGATCTTCGTCCATATTTAATTCATGTTTCATTTTCAGATAATTCTCGAGCAGTATTACAAATACCAACAGAATTAACATTATCATATCAACCATATGGTAATTTTACATCGACTATGATAAATAATTTAATATCATTTGGCAAGATTTTACTTGATGGACATTTATTAAAAGAAAACATTACAAAAGCTGCTGCATTATTATGTGAATGTCTAAGTGCAGATCGAGCATTTTTTCTTGATGAAAAAGGTGAAATTATTATTCATTATGTAAAGCCAGGTGTATCAGATTTAAATGACGAAGATATATTAAAGATGAAATCACGATTACAAAAAGATAATAACTTTTACTTTCTTGAATCATTATTCCCAGATGGGTCATATGGTTATGTTTGTAGAGCTACAGCTACATTTTCTACAATGACATGTATAATATCAGTTAAAACAATACCAGCATATTCAACGATATTAACAAATACTGCATCGATATCATTTTTAAGTTGTATATTAATATATCGAATTTATTGTTGTTATCATAATAATTTAGTCTTAAAACATTTTTTGAAATTAATGAAAACATTAAATTCATGTTTCTTTGCAGATTTTACTTCTGATTTCGAACAATTTATTATAAATAAGATTTCACCAAAATATAACTTAAATCCAGTTACACCAAAATATTTCCTTAATGAAGAATTTAATAATCGACATAACTTAAGAGCATTAATTAAAAAAATTAAAGAAATCATTGAAACACATGGATCATTTCAACAATTCTTATTTAAGTCTAAAGAATATGAAGATCGTTATTATTCAGCTACAGCCATTTGTTCATATGATCCAATGATAGGTAAAAATCTTATTACATTATTTATAGAAGATATAGCGTCAATGAAAAAAGAAGAAAAAGAATTACATGATTTCCAAGAAGATATTAACTCAGTAATGAAAGAAATTGGAATATATAAATTTAATGTTAATGATAATTATCGATTAGAAAATGATTTATTAGCACAACAATTAGGTAAAACTAATATTCAATCATTAAAAGATTTAATATCATCAAATGATTTACCTAAATTAAATGATCTTACTAAAGTCGGTAAAAGAGGTATATTATTAAATTTAATATCTAGTGATGGAGAATCACAAATGTATCGAGCTATCAGTAATGGTTCTATAGGATTTATATTTAAAATTAAAAATGATTTAACAAAGCCTGCACATATAATTAGTAATAATAATTATAATTTTAATATTCATAATACAAAAAGTGTGTTTTCAAAATTGTTTTGTATATGGTCTGTTAATCCAGTTGATGAGAAAGTTCATTCATTATTTAATTTACCAACGATTTGGCAATTTTTATGTACTGATAATGATTTAGACTTTTCTAAGTTTGTTAATTTTGTTCATTCTGATCAAAAGAATACATTTTATATTAATTACTTAAAATTACTTGATGGAAAACTTAAATCATTTTCAATGGAATTAAGGATTGTAGAAGTTGGAGGATATTATCAATGGTTTCGAATATTTATTGGTCATACAAATTTAAATTGGTTATGTTGTTTAATGGTAAATCTACAAAAAGAAAAAGAAGATGAAAGAAAACTATATCAAAGTTATCGAAAGAAAGATTCCACAATTAAAACAGCTAAAGCAATGATATGGACATTTGAAGATAATAGAGATCCTATTGAACCAATATTTGAACCAGGAATTAAGTCGACATTTAAGATGAATTGGTATGTAGTATCTAAATATTTAAAAGGAGAAGATAAATTACGATTTACACAAGAAATGAATTCATGTATTCGATTACTTAATGATTTTGATAAATGTATTACAATTGAAATCCCTAATTCAGGTCCATTACATTTACAACTTCAAGGTAAATTAAGTTCTACTTCATCTAAAGTAATTGGATTATGTTTTGATGTTAACGATGTTTATCAAGAAAACATTAATGCATCTGAAAAAATCGAACAATGTAACATTAAACAAAATGAAGCAGAAATTCGATATAATTCTAATATGCATAATTGGTTAAATTTATTTAATGATATTTCATTATGTGTTGATTTATTATCATTAAATTCTACTGAACAATATCAATTTGCTATATTAGAAATTGTTAAATATGTATCGAATCATTTATTAACAGAATTTACTGATCCATTAAATACTATAAAAGTATTTCAAGAATCCGAATTTAATATTTTTAATTATTTTGATCCAGTTTTCCAAAGTTTTTATTTATATTGTTTAACTAAAAATATTAAATTTAATGTTTATTTCCGTGGTAATTTCCCTGATATAATTCATGGTAATATAGTTGATATATTTAAATTATTATGTTTAATCATAGGGAAATTAATTGATAATAATCCTAAAGAAATTAATATAACATTTGAATGGCATATAACTTATTTACAAGTTATAATATCATCTGATAAATTAACAAATGAATTCACTCACTTTATACCACATTTTGGTGGAATACAAATTAATATTGAAGAACCTAATGAAAGATATGAACGTTATCATTTTACACATCCAAAAATTAAATTATCAAATGCTTCAATGATTTATCGATCTGAATATCATATAGATCAATCTTCATCAGGTAGTGATTTCTTTGATAATAAAAATCCTCGAACACACTCATTAGATGTCCAAAAAGTTGATCATTCCAAATTAAAAGAAATGCCAAATAATTCGAACTCAAATTCAAATGATGAAAATACATCGAAAAGTTCAATATATTCATATGATAATCATAATGGAAAAATTAATATAAAACATTGGTTTGTCTTTAATTATGAATCTAATAAATGTACAATATGTTTCACAACTAAACAAATACAAACAATTAAACCTTTAACTAAAGATAAATCAATTGCTTTCATCTCGATTAAAGAGAAATCAATATATTATCAAATCATTCAAGAATTAAATCGATATAAAATCGAATATGTTAACTTTGATAAAGTCGAAGAAATTGTTTTCGATCCATTAAATCCAACATTTATCTTTGTCGAAAATGGTGATCCACGAATAGAACAAATACAATCAACTATAGTTATCCAAAGTCCACGTACATATTTTTATGTCGTTGTTGATCCAATATTAAAATCAAAGAAAAAAGAAAATAATATGTTCTATACGCCTTTAATTAAGCCTTTGATTATTGGACAACTTCGAAGGAAACTTCAAAGCAATAAACAAAGTTCTGAAGTATATTTCGCTTCAATGATGCATAAGGCTACAATTAAACGAAATATTTTATTCGTTGTCGAAAAAGAATCAAATGTCTTCTTATTGGAAAAATTGTTCCAATCTTTGGGGTGTAAAATAATGTTCGTAAATAGTGGTGAAGAAGCTTTAAACCTTTTGAACCAAGAACATTTCGACGCATTGTTCATCGATAATTGCGGTCAATTTATTAATGGAATTCCAACTGTAAAAATTATTCGAAATTCAGCAAAAATTTACGCTTCTATTCCTATCGTGGGCCTATCGACAAATCGATTGGATACAAATTGTTTGGAATCAGGAATTAGTTACTTCATTCTGAAGCCAACGTGTTTCAATGATATAAAGGATACGTTGTCAAAAATTGAAACGTCATCAAATTGGTCAAATTACACATAAAATGTATTTAAAGTAAAATTTTTATATTTTTGATATAAACTCGATAACTATTAACATCAATGAGTTCGTGTGGTAGTGAATTACTTTAGAGCAAAGAATTTTTAAAGAAAATTTTAATTACATTATTGATGTGGTGTAGCCAATGTAAATGTTTTGCTTTTGATTATTTCATCTGTGAATTCAGGAAAAAAAAATGGAATCATATATGCAATTAAAAATTTTTGTTTTAAATCCTTTGATCTTTCTTCTACATATTCTAATGGTTTTTAGTTATACATTACATTTCTTTAATACATTTTTTTGAAAAAGAAATTTTATGTATTTATTTTTACTAAATCGCTTTATTATTATTATATTTGATTTACAAATTTTTCTTCTTTAAAATCATCCGCAAAAGGATCTTCTTTGATGTCTGACAATGTCGAACAATTGCCAATTGTATCTATTTCCGGTGTATTATATTCGCTTCTGTTTGATTCTTGCTTCATTTCATTTGTTTTCTTTATCCTAAAGCGAATTAAAAATATAACTAACAACGCTATGACAATGATTACTCCAATTGTTGCACACACAGCAATGATAATGATTGTTGTTTTGGAATCATTTGGCTGTGAATCGCTTATATAAAAAAGTGTATAAAAATCGGAATAAAAAATATAAATTGTCGAATATGAAATCACAATGTACTCATAGTAAATGAACGAAGAATGAAAATATGTAAACAATGAATGATATTGTGCATGAGTCTGTGAGTGTTGAATAGTAAATAGTTATTGTTTGCGTATGTAAAACTGTTTGTGTAATAATAAATGAATTAGAAAACGTAATTATACCTGAATCACTTATTGTGTCTGAGAGATGCAATGATGCAGATGCTGTAAATGTATTAGATTTTGTATATGTATTTGATCGTATAAATGTGTTTGTTTTAGTGTATGTATTCGATTGTGAAAATGTGTATGTAATTATTGGCGAACAATCACCGGGTGCGTCAGTGGTGACATTCAGTATTCCAAAATATGTATTTTTATATCCATTTAATACCATAACTGTTGTTGAAACGTTAAAAAAAGAGCTCTCGCCAATATATGGTTCGGCTATTCCATAAAAATAAATACATTTTAGTTTGGAACATAGCCCAAATGCAGAACCCCCAATTTCCTTGACATTATTTCCAATGATAAGAGTTTCCAAATTTGAACAAATAGAAAAAGCAGAACCTCCAATCAAAGTAACTGAGTCTGGAATTGTTACATTTGTTAATTTTATGCAGAATGAAAATGCAGAACCCCCAATTTCCTTAACATTATTTCCAATGATGAGAGTTTCCAGATTAGAACAACTAGAAAAAGCATAACCTCCAATAGATATAACTGAATCACCAATGTAAACATTTCTAAGGAGCGGCCATTCACTGAATTCACCTGATGGAATTGAAGTCACATTGACGCCAATTATTACATCTGTGACGATACTTAAATTTTGATCAGTGAAATCGTTTTCGTTATAGATTAAAAGTGTTCCATTTTCAAAGAAAACTGATGATGCTAATGAAGTCATTATAAATATAAAAGGAAAATTTGTTGAAATTGAGTTTTCAGTTTTGTAAATTATTTTTATATAATCTGAAAAGATTTTAGAAAAACATAAAAATATGGGTAGCAAATATAATATTAATAAAAGATATTTAGTGACAAATCCATTTTCGAAGTATGTATTGAGGTGAAGTAATAAATATGAATCTGTTGAAAAAATAGATGAGATTAAATGAACACAAAAGCTATACAATGAAGAGTTCAATTTACAAGCTAGTGATGAAAAGCAAAAAGAAATTAAGTTAAAGTAATAAAAATGATTTGATGAATCTAAAAAATTAGGAGGAATTACATCAAAATCATCATAAAGATGAAATAGTTCTCCAACAGAGAGGTATGTGTGCTCTTTAGATATTGAAAAAGCATTGTTTTTGTTTTCTTGAACATTGAAAAATGAATATTTATCAGAAAAAATTTTAGGAATAATACATGTGTTGCAAAAGTGGCACGAGTAGGTGGGAAATATTAAGCAAATAAGGAAAATGGTATACATTTGAGTTGGTGAAAATAAGGTTTAAATAAATCAGTCAAAAGCAAAACACAATAACTGGCAGATGACAGCAGTCCCTATGCATTGGATGAAATGATTAAAATCTGTTTTTTTGGTTTTGAAACATAAAAAATATCGAAGAAAGTACGGCAACCAGATCCTTGTGATATTATTGAATGTATTCTATTTAACGGTTCTATTTAGTACAAGAGAAACATTGCTTGAAGCAGTAGACAGTTGTGGGAGGTAATATGGCTCATGACCGTTATCTTTTGAAAATTGTTTGTCAGCTTTTTTCAGGAAAAAAAAAATAATAGTAATAAATTTAATTGTGAATATACTTATTCTTTAAAGCCCATAAGAAGCAATTATTTATTGTTTTAAATGAATATGAAAATTTAAATTTAATTCACCAAATGCAAAATTATATAAAATATTTTTCACATTATTGAAATATTTATATGCATTCATAATAAAAATATATGTTGTTTGTTGAATAAATATATATGGCGCTAACAAATTTATTTTTCTTCCTGTTTAAATTGAAAAGCTCTGTTTGATTTTTATCGTTTCACATCACATGTCCTATAATAATTATAACCTCCGCCGATAGTCAAGTCTAAACATTTAATGTTTACAACGGTAGAAGCAAATCGCCAAGAACAGCTTTGCGGATCAATTTATTCCATTAGTGGACCTGTCGTTATTGCTGAAAAGATGACAGGTGCTGCAATGTATGAATTAGTTCGTGTCGGTAAAGAAAAATTAGTTGGTGAAATCATTCAATTAGAACACGATACAGCTACAATTCAAGTATACGAAGAAACATCAGGTCTTACAGTTGGTGATCCAGTTACAGGTACTGGAAAACCACTTTCTGTTTTATTAGGTCCAGGTCTTATGACAAATATTTATGATGGTATTCAACGCCCACTCAAAGATATCAGTGAAAAGAGCGGAAGCGTTTTCATTCCACGTGGTGTAGATGCTGTTGCTTTAAATATGGATCGTCAATGGCCATTTGTACCAAATGACAAACTCAAAGTCGGAGATCCATTAACAGGCGGCGATATCGTAGGTTATGTACAAGAAACGTCATTAATTCGTCATCAAATTATGTTACCACCCAAAGCACATGGAACACTTAAATGGCTTGCAGAGTCTGGGTCATACACAGTTAAGGAACCAATCGTCTGTATCGAGTTCGATGGCAAAGAACGCGAGTATCCAATGCTTCAAGAATGGCCCGTACGTACACCTCGTCCATTTGCATCGAAACTTAATGGCACATATCCACTCATCACTGGTCAGCGTGTTCTCGACTGTCTATTTCCAGTTGTCCAAGGTGGTACATGTGCAATTCCCGGCGCATTTGGATGTGGTAAAACTGTTATTTCACAAGCGTTATCCAAATACTCCAACTCCAATGGCATTATCTATGTCGGATGCGGTGAACGCGGAAACGAAATGGCCGAAGTACTTATGGAGTTCCCCGAACTTACCTGTGAACTTAATGGCGTCGAGCATCCAATTATGGACCGCACGTGTCTTGTTGCGAACACGTCGAACATGCCCGTTGCCGCGCGTGAAGCCTCAATTTACACCGGAATCACATTAGCCGAGTACTACAGAGATATGGGCTACAACATGACAATGCTCGCGGACTCTTCATCGCGTTGGGCAGAAGCGTTACGTGAAATTTCCGGTCGTTTGGCCGAAATGCCAGCAGACTCGGGCTTCCCTGCGTACTTGGGCGCTCGTTTGGACTCATTTTACGAACGCGCAGGCAAAGTGCGCACAATCGGTAACCCTGGACGCGAAGGATCAGTTACTGTTGTCGGCGCTGTGTCTCCACCGGGCGGTGATATCGCCGGCGATCCAGTGACCACAGCCACATTGCAAGTCGTGCAAGTGTTCTGGGGACTCGATAAGAAGCTTGCGCAAAGGAAACACTTCCCTTCTGTCTCGTGGACATTATCATATTCGAAGTACGACGACGTTTTGAGGCCATACTTCGTGTCGTTTGATCCCGATTTCCCATCGTTAAGAACTGAAGTGAGACAACTGCTTCAGGAGGAACAAGAACTGCAGGAAATTGTGCAATTGGTCGGCAAGGACTCGCTGGCGGAACCTGACAAGTTGACACTGGAAGTCGCGAGAATGATTCGAGAGGACTTCTTGCAGCAAAACAGCTACACGCCGTACGATAAGGTGTCGCCGATGTGGAAGACATTTTGGATGCTGAAGAACATGCTGCACTTCTATGACTTGGCGAAACATGAACTGAATGAAGCGGCGTCCGGAGAGAAAAGAGTGACATACGAATCAATAGCGAACTTCTTGGCACCACAGATACAAAAGTTGATCCAAATGAAATTCGTGGATCCGAAAGATGGAGAAGAGAAATGTGTCGACCACTATAAGCAATTGTACAACGAAATCGAAGATAGATTCAGAGCATTTACAGACTAAAAAATGATTTCTTTATAAGTTTTTAATTTTAACATATAATTATAACATATGTATATAAGTAATTTTAATACAATACATAGTTCCAATAATAAATGATAATTTAGCTTTCATATTATATGTAGATAACAACATAAAACTTTATCATTGGGTATTTATGTGATGATTTTTTTTATTTGACTATCCTTAATTTGAAGTTTAAAAAAAATAATATTTAAAATCCTTAAACACTTGTTATTTATTACTTGTAGTGTAGAAGTTCATCAATTGCATGGTAAACAAAAACGATTAAACTATAGTCGAAAAATTTGAGGATAAGGCACCCCAAAAATAATGAGAAAAAAAATAAACGTTGGGAATCGAACACAATTCAATTTAAAATTCCACTATATAAAATCAATGGATTTTGATAATTCCTTGGCACAATTTATTCTCAATGGGAATTTACAAGGAATTAATTCTCTTGGAATCGAAAAAGAATCTGCTAACGAAGTTGTATTTTTAAATTTTAACAACAGATTAATTGTACCACAAAATTACCTCAAAAAGGCTTCGTATTTCCTCAAATATCTAGGCCTACTCCATTGGTTTATGCTATTTTGTGCCACCAGTTCGAAGTTGTAAAGAAGCTTGTTGAACTTGGTGCTGATATTCAAAAACCAGTTTACAACTGGCATCCAATCCATTACGCAGTTGCAGTTCAGGAAACAAAAATTGTAGATTTCATTCTTTCTCAAGACATAAAAGAACTTGATGTTAAAACAGATAATGTTATTTTATATTTATTGGAGTATATTTTTTTAATTTGCAACTCCTCTTCATATCGCTGCATCAACTGGAAATGTAGAGATGGCTGTTTTTCTATTATACAAAGGTGCAGATCCTAATCAACCAAATAATGAAGGAAACACGTCACTCCATCTTTCAATGGCAATATCAACACCTGAAATCGCTCGGGTTTTAATAGCGTTTGGTGCTAATCGAACAATTCAGAACAAACAATCCATGGTCCCAATTGAGATATCTTCAGTTTTGCAGAATGAAGAACTGAATCGATTTATGCAAGAGATGGAAGTAAATCCAAACATAATCCCATCAAGAAAAACGATATTGAAAAGTTATCAATTTCCTATACCTGATGCTTCTCAGTATGAAGAACAATTTGTTGACCCACAAGCGTTGATTGATCATTTATGTGAATTAGAAGAAGAGGATTATAGTGAATAAAAATAACGATTTTATTTAAATATATTTATAAGTGAGATCTTCTTAATTTGAAAAAATTATTGAAAATTTTGGAAAATCTGTTCTATAACCTAAATATTAATATTTTTTATTTTTAATTAAAGATGATGAGAATTCATTTGAATCTAAAATTTCGTTTCTTTAAATTCTTACACAATTGTGGGTTTGATTTTTATTTATTTCATCATTTCAATATTATTCACAGTTCTTAACCTGATTAATGCAATTAATAATATAATTAATATTTTATCATTTACATAAAAGAAGCATATATATGCATATGTAACTAACTTGTAAATAGCAAAAATGTTTGAACAATACGAAATTAGTTAAAAGATATTATAAGCAGAACCAAACTATGGAATTTATCAAGAACATTAATACGAAACCTTTTGATTTATTCACAATTTAGTTTCCTTTATTCATTTTCTTCTTCTTATTTAATCAAGATGTCTAACCGATGTAGATCTCACCAAATCATTTTGCTGTGTCACGTCCTTTAACATAGCAGGTGTTGCGTTAGCAGGTTCTACATCAAATGAAAGTTCCATTAATGAATCCTCGTCCAAGCCGTCCAATTCTTTTAGCTTATTCAGCACCTGATCTATCGGCAAAAAGCTGTACTTCCACTTTTTGAAGTCCTCAACCGCCTGTATCAGCTTGAGCATTCTTTCGCACTTTTTGAGGTTAATCAGACCGTTAGAGAAAACCGCCGTGTTTTCGTTGTAAAGAGCGATATCGCCCAAAAGTATTGAAAATATTGGGAGCGACGGTTGCTTTGATGCGAGTGCTTCATCCTGCATCTTTCGAGCGTATGCGAAGTTGTCGCCAGGCGCGTACGTTTCCTGGGCCTTAGTCAACAAACCACGTAAGTCCTCTGGAAGTAATTCCTTATGTACATCTAATCTAAAAGTTGGGTTTGCATTAAATCCGCCAAAAATCGCAAAAGAATCGAAATAATTTCTAATTCTTTCAAGTTCGGACATTACTTCAAGCAAAAACCTCATTTTCCATAATCGCTTTTGCAAACTTGGCTCAGTTAATATTGTCGTTTGTACCCATGAACTAATTTTGTTAGTACGTAGATATAAAGCGCAAACATTTGGGGCTCTATGTTTAAATCTTGGGATATTCCAAGCGTTATCAAGTAATTCGATTCGTGAGATATCATAATAATATTGGCATGTAAGAATTGTTAATTGTCGTGCGATTTCAATCGGCGGAATATCGAAAATGGAAAAGTCCTTTTGCCATATGTTACGACAATTTCCTAATACCACTTTAGGCGCGCGTGAATAATCCATAAAATGATGTCGCTTGCTTTGGACAAACAAGTTACTACAATAGTTTGGGAATTGCGGCTTAAGTTCCGTCTCAACAAAGTTTCGCGCCGCTTCAAGCACTGGTTGATCGATAGTGTTTTGTCCATCGCGTAGCCAAGCCTTAAGTAACTTAAACGTTAACATTATTGAATGCCCTCTTTTAGTTTCGTTTTCTTCAAACGCTAATCGAAACCTTTCACGTAATTTCGTGAAAAATATTTTCGGTGTCGTAAAGGATTTATATGTTAAGCATATCGCAGGAATCAGTGCAGAGCCGTTATATTCACTTTCTAGTGTTAAAAGCCAAATGATTTGATTCAACGAGGCTTCTATAGGATGGCCATTAGCTGTCTTGAAAAAGGCTGGATCGCCAAAGTCTTCGGACGATAGCGGAGTATCGTCCTCAACGACATATGGGGTGCCCCCAATGGTGTTAGAGATTTCTTCATCGAGAAGCTTGGCTGGGTTCTCGGGTTGGATGACAGAAGGCATGGAGAGTTCCCAAAATCGTTCGGCTTTGGTAATGCCTCTTTGAATTATTAATGCAAGTTGTGAATGAAGAAGATGTGTTGGTATTTGAACAAGAGAACTCCACTCGTCGTGTAGTGAAGATTGAGTTTCAATAAGACCTAATGTACGAAGATGTTGAGAAATAAGAGTTAATAAAAGATCTTGTGAAACAAGACGGTTGGAAGGAAGATACATACGAGCAAAGTTGGTGGCACGCGCAACAGGATCTACACGATCAATAAAATCTTTGATATCTGGATTTTCTTGAAGGAGCCTCTTATTCCATTCACTCCTATCAACACCATCTTTCTCAAAAAAGTTTTCCATTGCCATATCATACTCAGAGCTAATTGGTAATTGTTGATGCGATATTGGATTATCTTCTTCGCTTGATTCAAAAGTACTCACTGGACTTAGACTTGGTAGAGGAGATTGAGAGTATACGCTTAGAAAATTCGAGCCTGAAAAAAAAGGTGAGCCTTCAGGAGAAACAGAAAGGTTCATCTTTTGGCAAAAAAGTGGAAAAATGAAACAGAAAACGTTAAAAAATATTGCACTTTTGTAACCTTGTTCTAATTATAAAAATTATTTCCATGAGAGATTTAAAAAAGATATTGCAACAACTCGGTTTAATTAAATAGGCGAGAAATTAAATATTATAGAATCTTGATTAATCAAATGTATATATATATTTTATATATTCAAAATTCAAAAATATTTTTCCAATATCTCATGATTTACTAGAATTTTTACAAGGTTTTACTTGGAGTCTTTGATTAATTTTACACCAAGATCATATGCTTTTTGTAAATCAATTGGAAATTGTTCATTATGTATCTTTTTTTTTATGCTCTTCGTTAAATGATTCAATGTGATATTTTTTATAGTCATTACATTGAAGTGTGTCATAAGCATTGAGAGTTTCACAATTTCCTCTTCAAGAAAGTTTCAGTGGTGAATACTGGAACATCATTCTTTCTAAGCAGCCTCGCATCAGGGCACTTTCACAGTAGAAGAAAAGTGGTGTTCCAAAGCACATTACAGTATATTTCTCACCGTTTAACAAATATTTTGTAAGGCCATCATTAAGTTGGCAATTTCCTTCATCTTTATGACAAGCAAGACAACCCAAACAACCTTGGAAATTAATATCTGAAAGATGAACAAGTTCAGTTTGAGCACCTTGAGAGCTTGCTCCCTCAAGGAATTTTTTGAGCATTTGGGCTGTGTTACCATTTTTGCGCCCACTTCCATTGAAAGCTACAACTTTAGCATGAAGAAATTTACAACAATTAACGTATTCTATAAATATTTTTAACGTTCATCATTCAAAACCGTCTCATTATCAATTTCTGAGGATAAAATCCTTACAAATTCGTTGTTTGAACTTTTTGATAGCAATGAAGGGTGGAACGAGAAGGAGCAGCGCGTCCATTGATACCTCCAAGACTGACGAACCACCCAGTAAAGAAGAGATTAAAAACAAAAGCGATATTTTTGGGTGGAACTATCATAGTGATAATGACCCATATTATTTTATTTATCTTACAAATATTCATCCTTTTCCAAAATGGGTTTCCCATATCATAATCATGATTCTATCAGCAAACTTTGTGATTCTGGGTTTCTTACCCAATTTTTCTTCTTTTTGGTCAGTGAATAGCTCGTTATATAATATCATTCAAATAATTGGTTCTTTTTTCCTATTTGTTCCAGCTTTCTATACTGATGCTATTTTTAATGTCATGCTATGGGTATTTACATCCTTTCAAATCTTAACATTAATTTTAGAGTTTGCATTTCGTTTATTATATTATGATTCTCATCACTTGCCCAAATACTTACGTGCCATTGCACTTTATCAACCCATTTTTATGCATATTATGTTGTATCCATGTTATTGTTATTATTGTTCTTCTTTTATTTCCGAGAAATTTTATTCATCTAATAGAAGCGACATATTTGCCAGCCTTGTTTTAGCCATTGTTTTAATATTATGTGTTCGAAGTAATCATAATTTAATTCGGATATTACAAAATTCTATTTCATATAATCAAATCTTATTTCATACATGGACGCCCGAATTCCCCAAAAGCCTTTATATATTTTGTTGTTTTATATTATTTTCTATTCGAGATTATGGTGGTGTTGATTATCGTCGATATTATATTTTTATAATATTAATAGTTTATCTTATATTTATAATTGATGGCTTTGTAAATATTCGTTTAATGATTAATTGGCATTTTGCATTATTATATTCAGCACTTATTACTGCGTTTATTAGTACCTTTTTAATCTTTATCCAAAATTATATTAATTATAATTTTCGGTCAATTACCGTTTTTTTTGGGTTAATAGTTTTTTATATAATATATGATTTATTAAAACGATATTTTGATTTTAAAGTAAAATCAATTTCTAAAAAACTTGATTCTGAAGATTATTTAGAAAATTCGAAGTTTATAAAATTTATAATACGTGATTTATATTTAGGATTTTCTCATGCAAATAAAGCTGTAATGAAATCAAAACTTAATGCTAAATTACTTGAGAAATATCCAAATAACTTTGATTTACAATTATTCTTAATACGATTTGGTTTAGCATATAAATCAAATGTATCTATACAAGAAATATCCGAAAAGTTTTCATATAATATTGAAACACAAAATTATGTATATCATTCATTAATTAAATATTTCCCACCAGAAGGAAAAGAACTAAAAATATTCCAAAAAATGATAATAGATATTAATCAAGGATTTAATGATTTAATTACATCTCATAAAAATATTTGTGATACATTTATTAATGAATTTTTTAGTCAAATTTCATTTATGTCATTAATATCTAAACGACAATATTATAAATTATTTATATTACTTTTAGATTTTGAACAACGTTTCCCTGGTTCAAATGAAAGTACTACTTATTTAAAATTATTTAAAAAATTGTTCCCTAAAAATGATGATTATGCCGAAATTAAATTTTGGCATGATTTAAAACCTGATTTTACTTCTATTTGTTATGATTTTTATCCTTCACAATTAGAATTTAATATTAAACATCCAAAATTATGTAATCCTTTAAAACATGGTTTAACTAAAGTAGATGAATTAATGACAAATAAAACTAATTCTCTAACTACTAATGGCCCTTATCATTTTGAGTTTTGTCGTTCTTATGTATTTTTAATTGGTTTTATTTTATTATGTTTTCCTTTATCTTTTACTATTTTAGGTATAATTGATTGTAAAGAAATATATCATAAATCACATGAGTTAATATTATCTTGGTCATTAACATGGAAAATTGAAGTTTTGCAAAGTTCGAGTTATATTTTTGCATTTTTCGATGTGAATAAAACATTTGATGATATACCGAATAATATTCCAAGTTTTCATATTGAAGATTTTTCAGATTATAATTCAAGTCTTTGGAAAGATTTTGTTTTATTAAAATATCCCGATATATTAAACTTAATTAATCATATCGCTTTAGCGTTTGGTAATGATGTCGGACATGATAAAGAAACATTTAAACAATTATCAGATTATTTCCAAAATACTTATGTTAATTTTTCATTATTCCCTAATAGTGATCATTCGATTTTTTGGAGTTTAATATCAGTCATATATGTATCAATTGAGTTTGTGACTAATGATTCTGTTTATTTAGCAAATTATACTAATTTCACATCTCTTAGTTATATTTTATATGAAATCGATGATATATTAAATGAATCATTTAATAAATTTGGTAGACAACTTGAATCAGTTCATATATTAAAAGGATTTTTACCTAAAGATTATGTCGTATTAACAGTAGATGTAATATTATTAGTTTTAGCATTTTTGTTTTTCATTTGGATTGGTTATTTATCCGCTAAAAAGAATGTACAATTCTTTAAACTTACGCGAGATTTTAATAAATCTACACTAGTTGAAGTATATGACTTTTTGGATAAATTAAAATCTAAACTTCAAGTTAAAAATGATAAATCTGAAGAACAAATTTATCCACAAGTTATAACATTTGGTAAAATTTATATTGTTGTTTTATTAATATTATTATTTTGTATATTTGGTACGTTATGTTCAAATTATTATGTACATGAAACTAAAATAACACAACTTGAAAAGAATGTACAATATTATGCAGCTTATTCAAGTAATTTCATCAATATAACTAATGCATTCCAATTAATAACTACATATGAATTTTATGATTATTTACCTGATATAGATAATGAATATATAAAGAATAGAGTTATAAGGATAATTACTGAATATTGTATGTATAACGATGGACCTTATAATAATGCTGATGAAGATATCCAATATTTTTGTCAAGGAATGACGAAAGATGTATTTGGTGATGAAACTCAAAATAATGTAATATTAAAATTTTTGTCAATGTTACAAATAGTTGTACATAATTTTAATCAAAATCATATAGTTATATCATATTTACCACGAATATTTAATTTTTATTTTTATGAATTTATTCCATATTTTATTGGACTTTTAGATAAATTAAGTGAATTAGTTGATGATTCTTATTCTGAAACATTATTTATAGATATCATAATAATGTGTATAAATATAATTGTGTTGATAGCATTTTTAATAACATTAATAATCTTTGTACGTTTTGCTGATCAACCATTTCAATATATTCATGATTTTATGTTACAATTTAATGATGATAACTTTACTAAAGAATCAATAAAATTATTTGCGGAAGATCAAATTATCGAAAATAAAGATCAAGATAAAATCGATTTATATTATGATACAATATTATCTAATTTACCTGATTCAATCATTATTATTAATATAAATAAAACTATTATTTATAATAACATATCAGCAAATAAATTCTTAAAAGAAGAATCAATTGGTCAAAATTTGTTTAATTCATTACAATATGAATTTTATAAAATCGAAGAAAAAGATTTACCAATTATTACTTTAGATGATTTAATTTCCGATTATTTCATGTTCGATACAGTAAATGTCATTAAATATAAACTTGAAGGGAAATTCGAAAATAAAACAGTTTGGTCATCATTAACAATTTCACCAATATTTGATGAAAATGATGGCCATATGTTTACTAATATTCGTGAATCACGTAATTTCGTTTTAATATTTCAAGATATTGGTGATGAAGTTCGCCAACAAAATCTTATTGAAGAAGAAACTAGTAAACATATATCAATATTACAACAAATTTTACCACCGGAAATCGCTTCAAGATTATTACAAAATGAAGAACATATATCAATGACATTACCTAAAATATCAATTTCGTTCTGTGACGTCGTCGAGTTCACGCCTTGGTGCGCATCTCATTCGCCTGAATTCGTTGTGAAAGCTTTAAATTTAATGTTCATGAAATTCGATGAAATTTTAACAAAATATCCAATGGTGACTAAAATTAAATGTATCGGCGATTGCTATATGGCTGGCGCTGGTATATTCTTAAGTAATAATGAAACACCAGAATCTTCAGCTTTACAAATGACGCGATTTTGCGTTGATTCTATTCGAGGAATGAAAGATGTCAATGAAAAATTAAATGTAAATAATAGTAAGGATGTGAATATGAGAGTAAGAATAGGAATCGCGTTCGGAGGGCCTGTGAGAGGTGGCGTTATGGGTATATCAAAACCAGTGTTCGATCTATGGGGCGAAACGGTGAACGAGGCGGAGAGAATGGAAGCGATAGGTAAACCTATGAAAGTTCACATCAATAGTGAACTGTATAAAGTAGTGAAAAAGTATAAAGAGTTCAAATTTATTAAGGAAGAAGATGGAACTTACACTGTGGATGTAGATGTTAAATAAATTTATTGATATTAAGAAATATTTTTTGTCATAAAATGATAGTGCAAATGTGTTTAAATGGAAATAAATTCATATTTTTAAGTTACAGTAAGTTTACCATAGTTCATTCATAAGGAATTAGAATTAGTTCGTTACTTTTCAAGGGAATTCTATTAACAATAATATAGTTTACTGCTTTGGGTTTTCTATCGGCTGTTTATGGATTTTTGAGAATAAAATATCAGTGATGTTTTCTTTATTACTTCTTTTATCTTAGAATTTAGAAAAAAATATATATCCACGAGGAATTTTAATCAATAAATAGTATATTTTAAATACATATGTATTCAACAGAAGGTGAAATTCTGAGGATTTATGGTTTGGTTGGCGGCAACATTTGATATAAAATTTACATATTTTTAAATATTATCAAACATAATAACAAAACACGTGAACCAGAGTTAACTTTCTTTATTTACTCCGTAATCCTCACCACCTTAAATCCTTCAGGTGGCTTACAAATTTTATCGTTTGACAAGATGCCAATTTTCCAATTCTTTTCCATTATTTTCTTTGCCAAACTTATTATCATTTCCTTTGTACAATTCAAGCACGCGCTTCTTCTTTTTTGCACCTTTTCCTTTGTCTTTCCTTCGTATGCAGTGAAGCCTTTTTCTTTCGGCGCTAATGGCGTATCCAACACGCTAAATCTTCTTATCACAGCTCTTTCGACCATTTCGTCGTCAATTTTACCGTCAGCTATTAAACCCAAAGCCTTCTTAAACGCATTTAAAACTAACAAAGGATTCGAATCTCTATACGATGTCAATGATATAATTCCGGACATCGATAAATAAGAAGCATATTGTCCATAAGCGCCGATTTCTACTCGAATCATTTGATTCAAGAATTCGTTCTTCAATATCAAACATAAAATGGAATATATCGATGATTCTGGATCAGAATAACAGACAATTGGAAACGCGCTTCCAGTGAAACTTGTCGAAGTTTGGACTTGTACAAATATTTTATCATTATTCGAAAAAATATTTCGATCAATTAATTGACTTCGTTCAACGTTTTCATTTTTGTTCATTTCGTTGACCATTTCTTTTAATGGATCCAAAATTTCGGAATTTACTTTCGTCGCATGAATAAACGCTTTGCAATATGACCTTCGGAATATTTCCTTATGAATTCGTTGTAATTTCTTACTGAGTCCTTCCCAATCATCTTCTTTTATTATGTTCGATAATAATTTGATAAATGTCGATCCACGCCATAGTTCATCTAACGCTGCTTTGTTACTAAGGCTTGAACATAATAACTTCGAAATTAATCCATCGCCACGTCGTAATGATGACTGTGTAAGGTATGAATAATATTTGTTAATGAGCGTTTTAATTCGTGGGACATTATCAAGATGTGGACTTTCAATAATAATTTTAAATGCTTCAAGCATTTTAAGATAATCTTTCTCTAAACAATATGACGTCATTGTGATTACTCCAAATGATGCATTAGGATCATCAATAGATGTATCACTATTTAAATGAACATTAATTCCTGATGTATACTTCTTAAGGAATAATGGAAGTTCTTCTTCATTATAATTGGCCGCACCAACTAAATCAATAATATGAGCAAGTATTGGAAGATATGAAATAAGTTCATGTCCAAAATGTATTTCAAAATTAAATTGTAAATATACGAGACCGTTAAGGGGGACCGTTAACACCGCAACATTATCTTCAAATGAATCAAGCTCATTATATTTACATTGTTCATCAAGATCAGAACGTGTAATACATGGAAGTATATCAACATTTGGATGTTGGGAAATTACTTCATTCATATGTTTGATCTGATCAACAAGTTCTTGCTTTTGTTTTTCATCTAGAGACTCTTTGATGGTTTGGAGTTCAGTTTTGACACGCTCATTTTCGGAATCAAAGAAATTATCAATTGGTTTCATGATGACAAAAACACGAGAATTGTTGTCGATAAGTTCACGTTTCATGAATTCTTCATAATATCTGGGATTATCTTTAATGTTTTGACGGAATCTGTTGATACGTTTATCAAGATCAAGATAGTTTAAAATACTATTACCATGTAAGGTTTGACTAAGATTGTTCAGCCAAAGAGTTTGGCCCGTTTCTGCAGATATAACACGGCTTTCAATTTCATTTGTATGAATAAGTGCATCTACTCTTTCTTTATCAAAGCCTTCCTCATAAACTGTTTTAAGTGTATCCATAACAATGTCACAAACCTTTTCAGCATTTTCTTCTGTTGCGCCTTGAACACCAATTGTGAAAGATGTTGTTTTTTGGGCATCAGAATATCCAGAACCAGCATAATTAGTACCAATGTTAGTCTTGATGAGTGCCTTATAAAGTGGTGAATTTGCAGATGATGTAAGAAGATCAGATAAGAAATCAAAATCATCACATTTTTCAATATCGGAAACATCAGGACCAATCCAACCTACAACTGCACGATATTGTTTATTAGGATCTTGTGCAAGTTGATCTTTCGGACCTTCGAAAACAACCTTTTTCGGGGTGTCCCATTTCGGTTGTTCAAACGTTTCCTTCTGAAAAGTTACGTCGCGAACGTTTATTTCTGATATGACACTATCAACCTTTGAAAGAACTTCATCAATATCAATATTACCGTAATAATAAAAGAGGGCATTAGATGGATGGTAGTAAGCTTTGTGATGTTCACGTAAATCTTCAAGTGTTGATTTTACAATTGCTGATGGTTTTCCGCCAGAACAATGACGACAACATGTGTTAGGATATAAATTACTAGAAAGAACTTGCTGGAAGTAATAACGAGGTTCACTGAAACTTCCAACCATTTCGTTATATACAACTCCATTATATGTCAAAGGTTTGTTTGGATCATTATCTTCGAATTCTATTCTATGACATTCACTCAAGTAGTTGTTTTCTTCAAGTAAAGGATGAAAACAAGCATCAAGATAAACATCTAAAAGATTGAAAAAATCGGTTTTGTTAATTGTAGAAAATGGGTACCCTGTCCATTCTTTTGATGTGAACGCATTTACAAATGTAGAAAATGATCTTTTTCCCATTTCAAAGAATATATTGTTAATTGGATATTTTTGGCTCCCATTTAGTGTCAAATGTTCTAACATGTGCGACATTCCTGAGTCATCTTTAGGCGGCGTTTTAAATGTAACTGAGAAAAAACTATGCTCATCTGTGGTTTTGAGAAAAATAAAAGGTGAATTGTGTTTCTTATGTTTGTAAATTAAAGCAGTTAAATTAAGGTTTGAAAACTCTTGTTCTTCTATAAGTTCAAATGCGTTGTTGCATTGATGCCCCTTATCCATTTACTTCAATGACCAATTATGACATAACGATCATATTTCATTCAATTCAAATTCGGGTGGGATTGCAATTTAACGTTTTAAAAGAGGTACTAAAACTCAAAATCCTGCAATATTTTTTCAACGATAATTTTATGTTAAGGATAACATTGGGAGGAGATTACAAAAATACCCTCTTTTCGAAATTTCCACTGTACAATCTTTCGAAATTCGATCTGATTTCGACCATACTTTTTATGGAATTTTGGATTATTTCCTATATATTAAAGTTGCATATTAGATGTGTTTATTTTCTAAACTATTATCCTTTATCATTTTCATTAAAAATTTTGAGAAAAAGTGAAAATATATGAAAAAATCAACTTAGTCGATAATAAATCTAGTGCAACGTTTTATATGAAGTGGCGGTGGTCTTTATTTATTTATGAATGAAAATATATGATTTGTTATTTAAAAAAATGTGATTGTTAAATAAAAATATTTTTTGCATGAATTTTTATGAATAATTGAAATTTTGGTGAAGTGAAAAAAATAATGTGAAGAATTAAGATATTGTGAAATATTTAATCATCTCTGTATTACAACACAAATTTTATATCAATGTTACATTAAAATTCATTTTTGACTTAATTAATATTTTATATATTGACCAATAATATCAATAGCTTCGCATATAAATTTTTATGAATTGTCATGTTCTACATATTAATTATTTTTTATTAGTTTAAAATTTTATAAAATTTAATTTTTACAACGCTCAGAGCAATAAAAATAAAAAGAAAAAAATATACGATTATATGTAAAGGTTGGATGGAAATAATTAAATTAATTGCTCATTGAAATAATAATGTAAACATTGATTTGTAAACTTGATGGATCTGATCAATCATATGAGATCCATTTCTGTAATTAGAATAAGTTTGAATTCATTTTTAACTAAACCCCATGTTCACTATGTATTATCTATATCAAATGAAAGTCGTTCAAATTATATATTTGCCAAATTATATTTGAATGATTTGAGCAATGTTGGTACGTAAAATAATGAAAAGAAACACATTTGGGTGAGAATAAGCACATATAAGTGAGAATAAACATATATATTAAAAAATTAATAAGAATTAGCACATATAAGTGAGAATCACATAAGACAATGAAATGAACACATATAAGCGAGAACGAATACAGTTAGTGAAAATAGACACATATAGATGAGAATTGACATAAAACAATGAAAATCAATAAGCGAAAAATGAAATATTACAACATTCATTCCACACCATCTCAGCCGAATTTAATTTTTATTCAAAAAAAACATGACGAAAATTGTAAATTATTCAAAATGAAAGAAAATTAAAATCACGTCTCAGAAAACAAATCGAAAGCCAATTTTTGAATAAAAATTACACCTCTTTCAAATTCTCCATAATGATTGAATTAGGAGGCATAACCTTTATGAAGATATAGTATTCAAATTTAACATATTCACGTATAACATTTTCATAATTTGTGGTTATTAAAATCAAATTATATATTCATAATATATTCTTCATTTTAATATATTATCCACTTTAATATTTTTTGATATGCATTACACTTTAATGTGAAATACAAGATATTATATATTTGATTGAAATATGTTATACATGTGATCAAAATATGTTATAAATACATATGTTATACACAACATTAGACATGAATATGTTATGCATGAATAAATATATCATATTGTGTGAATAAAAATCATTAAAATTCACTAAAAATCACTAAAAATTAATTTATAATAATGAGTGCTTATTGACATTTTTCAATTTCATACAAATAATTTTTGACGAAAAATAGACGATTTACAAAAAAATGATTTATATCAAAAAAAGAACACTTTTATCTAAAACACGCTGAAAATCGAAAAACCGCTTAATTACGAAAAGCAGATGAAAATCAAAAAAACATGGACTCAAAATAGTTTTTTCGAAATAATCCAACTTTTTCAGATAAATTGAATGAATAACGGTTTTAAATTATAAATATCATCAAAACTTGAATATGGTGGCTGTGAATTTTTTACAAAACCATTGTCAACCAAGAATTTGGTAGAAGCATTTGAGGTGTGGGGGAGTGCATTATCATGATGTAAAGTATAAGGATTATCTTAGGGGTTTTTCTAATATAAGTATACAATTTCTTTTAATGGCTTAATCATATTATCGATAAAATACTTTGAGTTAAATTTTTCTTTCATTAAATCAATCATGAAGAATTTATCAATATACCAAAAGATAGTTACCATGTATTATTGTATCAATTATTTCAGGTAAATTCTCTCTTGATAGAGACCACATATGCTTGTGATCATGATAAGGAAAACCAGGATTTATCCCCAGTTATGATATTATGAAAACCCCTCCTCTTATTTGTTTTTGAAATATCAAGAAGTTCGATTGCTTTTTGAACCCTTACTGCTATCATTTCACATGTCAATTCGTAAGGAACCACTCTTAAACTATAGCTTTGGAAGCCTAGTTTTTTAAGGTGATCATTTATAGTGGATCTTGGAAAAGAAAAAGTTTCACTTAATGTGTATGTAGAATGAAATGGCTCCATTTCCAGTGCAGGCATAATTTTTGTATCAATAAAATCTAGAACTGGTATTCCAGGACTTTTTATATGTGTTATCTCAAATCTCCCTAACTAAAATTGATGTATCCAATATTTCACTGAATTGATGTCAAGTGTATCTTGGTGATAAACATCATCCAATTCCTGTTTAATTTGGCTGAGTTTAAGGCCTTTTCTTTTGAGAAGAAAGATTACTGCTCTTTGTTCGAGTTCCATAAAAATGATATACATTCAAAAAAATGACAATATGAATGGTTTATTTTGACATTTTATTGCTATATATAATATCTCTTGCATCAAGATCAAAATTCAATTTAATTGGTCAAATTTTCAATATTAAAAAATCGCTGCTAGTATATACGACGATACATTTAACGATACATAGAATCGTGCGACCTTTATGCTTATCCAACTAACCCCAGATGAACTTCATTTTCAAAACTTCCCTAATGCTGTTGGTGCTATTGACACCACCTTCATAATTATTAACAAGCCTAAGTCAAAAGAAGACCAAAAACGTAATTGGTCCTTTAAACATGGCATGTGTGGAGTGAAAATACAAGCTCTCGTTCGTCCTAACGGTCTCTGTACACTTTTTTCTGTCGGGATCCCGGGTTCAGTTCATGATTTTAAAGCATTCAAGGATAGCATCGTCATGTGGCTTGAGAGGTTCTTGTCTGTGCACATGACAATGCAAAACAGAACACAAATTGTACGTCATTTTCAAGTACTTTTCGATATAGGGTATACTAATTTGAACTCACAGGGGTACTAGGAGGCTATCGTCACTATAAAAAAGCCAAAGGGAAGAAGAAATAGCTACCAACACACGGATCGAAAGAGATCGTGTAATAGTGGAAAACTATTTTGGTAGACTAAAATCGAATTTTGAAGTCTTGGGACAACAGTATAGAGGTGATCGATCTAAATCGTTTCCATCAATTATGTAGAATATGTATAATTATTGATAATTTTTATATTTCAGAGCATCCACTTAAAGTGGCACATCAACAAAATCTAGTTTTAATAAACCAAAAGTTAACAAAAAAAGTAATATCTTCAATGCATTTTTTGTATAATTAATGTAAAATTCCATTCAAAATTTTGAGTTTTTGTTTCACGAGTAAATCACTCAAATAGTTAGTTTTTTCGATTAAAGACCTTTTGCGAAACTTAACGGTTTTTTGAAACGTAACAGTTTTTCGATGTAAACCGAGTATTACCTAAAAATCACCACTTTTTTCACAATTTTTTTTTTTTTCGAAAATCCTTAAATACGAATCAAGCAAATACAAATTGGATATGAATTTTCTCTGAATTTCTTGTTGTGTGACAATAAATTTTTGTTGAATTTTTCTCTTCTTTCAATTTTTTCGATTTTACACAAAAAGTTGTGAGACTTTCCACTTTTTGAATGATTTTCTACCAAAAAGTCGTGAAAAATATGATGATATTCATCATTCAAATTATATGAAATAAACTGGTATCAAATAAGTCGTAGTGCGATTGAAACGATATCCTTTGAAATTTTAACCTCATTATTTCAATACTTTCAAATGTATGCCGTTCATTTAACACGTAAACTATACAAAAAAACGAACATTCATCAGCCGATACTACATCTTACATACAGAATATATTTAGCCGATCATCAAATTAATCTCCGTTCAATTTCTTCATAATAAAGACTTTCCAACGATATCTTAGTCAACCAGAAGTTCTCGCATAACCAAACATAAGTGGTACTAATTGCTAATTATTTCCATATCGCAAAATAAACTGGTGTAGTTTTTCGTCTTCTTCTTGGGACCAAGGACCTTTTCTTGATGGCGACTGAGATGTCTCTGAGATACGTCTCAGTTCTGGATGAAATTTTGTTGGTCATGCAAATCAATATTTATCCATAAAATAATATTATCATATACCTCAATTTCTTATGGCTTATTCGGGTATGTAGTTAAATCAGTCTTTTCATCTTTCATGTTATTCCGAAAAAATTCATTGATATTTTGACCTTCAATATATAGCATCTCATTAATTATAATAATAAAACCATTACATAATTTGTTATAAATAACTATTTTTAATCCATTACCCCAAAATTTTTTTGCAAAAATCCTCAAGTTGTTTTTTTATTTGTGAATTCTATTGTTTGATGTAATTATCCATCATTCCCCACACATTTTTAATTGGGGATAAATCTGGGGAATTAGATGGACAGTGATTAAGAATATTTATTCGTTTTTTTAACCAAATTAAAGTTTGTATGTATGACAGGTAACTCCATCTTGTTGCAAAATTAATTTATTATCTGTTCCAGAATATTTAAAAAACACCACTTTGGATTAAATTATAACAATATTACTCAGAATCAATACTAATATTCGAAATAACAAGTTTTTATTGATAATTCATTCCAATTACCTAAAAAATCAGAATAGATTGAATAAATTTTTTTTGTTTCAGGTATAAATTTTGATTTTTTGAATTTTCTTTCCTCCATAGATTTTTGTTGTCAGGAAATAGAGACATTTTTGATTAATCTGAGAATAAAATTTTAGGAAAATCAATATTATGATTGTGAAGAGTATATCCAAATTGTTAACGGCTAATTTGCAATTGAGTGAGTTCTGTTTGCTTTATAGGAGGAAGAAATTTAAAGCCAATATCACTGACCATATCGTATAGAGAAGACCATCAGATTTTCGTGTAACTTGCAATTTCTTTGATACTACTATTAACATTCTCCAAATAAGCAATAAAACAAGGAGTATCAAATAAATTTATGATACGTATGAAAAAGCAAGGATGAATATAAAAAAGATAAAAAAATTCATCATAGTCATTTTTCATGACAGTATTAAATGTTTTTGCATATAAGTTGATGGCAAATACATGGAAATCTAGTGAAATTTAAATTATTGATGTTATTTTGCTCATCGTTAAATGCTGCATAGACTGCACCACCTTCATCAGTAACAGCACATTTTATGTGTTTCAGATATGCTATATACAACTAATATTTCCATTAAATGCTTTCTAATTACTTCTGATGTACAATGCTCTTGTATCATAGGTCGGTGTGCTAAACTTAAAATTCTATATCTATTGTAGCTGTTGCTGTTACACCAAGATATCGTCTTTTCATTCTATCCTGCCTTTCGTCTTCAGCTAGAGATATGATTGTAGCATTTTCCAGTATTGATTTTATTTTTTGCCGAGTTAATAGAGATAATTTTTCTATTGTCCTCACTAGTGAAGATCTTGATCCTAAATTGCAAATTGAGTTCAAGTCTTCAATTTCAATATCAGATAATGGGTAAATGGTAAATAAGCACCCAGGTTTGAGAAAAATTGAATGTATCGGATTTTTACGATAGGACCAAGATTCATCACTTGTAATAACAAAATCAAAATCATTAAAAGATTCGGTCATTAGGACATTAAGTGAATCGGTTGCTTCATCATTCCTTTTTTGTTTCATCGCACATGTCAGTTCATGAGGTATCCACTTTAATGAGTAATTTTTTATATCTAAGCTTTCTTCTGTTGATGATCATATATTGTTGATCTTGGTTCTTTATATGCTTATGCCTTTGACATTACTGATGAAAATGGGTAATCTGTAAGAACTTTCAAAATATTGGCATCTATATAATCTAATGGAGGTTTACCTGTTGATTTATTGTTATCAACATTCCTCCTACCAAGTTTAAATTGGCGAGTCCAATATTTTACTTTTTCGATCGAAATATGCATATGCATCAAACCCATATACCTCTCTCAAACTATCTGCAATAAATTGGTTTGATTCCCCTTTAAGGTAAAAAAATCAGATAACACTTCGTTGTTGAATGTCTAACATTTTAATGTACGTTGAAAATGTATGTTAATAAAAAATTAAAAATATATAAAATAATAGAAGAATAGAATTAACAAAATATTTCATATATTTTTATGACCTACACATATAGTTGTATATTTATATCTATCGTTATAATTAAATTAATTATCCTAAAATAGAAAGGACAAAGCATAATTGGACACCTTATAATTTGGGAAATTCGTATTTGAGGTGTTCAACGACGATTATAGGGTTTTCTTCACCATTACCATCCGAATATTCTAAATCATATCTTTCAGAAATTATATTAACTTTCGCATGTTTCTGTGCAGATTTTTCAATTAGAGATACATGAAAAATTGTTAATTTTTTAAAATCCACCGTTGTTTATTGGTTTAATATATATAGAAAACAAATGATGAAAAAAAATTTACAAACATTATTAAGAAATCTTTTAAATTCATAATTTGTACAAATAGATGAAGATTTGTATTTAAAACAAAAATATAATGTTGAAAGATTTGTAAAAAAGCAATGGGTTTTTGGTGGTTGTAGCAAAGTACCAGGGGGACCAGTATATTTTTTCCCTGTTAAATACAGATCAAAAAGGGCACTTTCACCAATTATAGAACAAATGATTGACAAAACTTCAACAATTATTAGCGACAAGTGGAAAACGAATACTTAGAAAGAGTTCATATAAATTTATAGATAAAATTATCATAGATTAAGGCACATTTTGACTCAGGATGAAACATGGATTTATTTTGTTAATTAAAGAAACTCGATGTGAATTGAATCTGGTGTGCAAAAACTTACGAAATCCGAACAAACTATTAGGTCCAAAAAATGATTATATTCATTATATGGTCTATAACTGATGTTAAATCAATAACGATGCTCCCAGTTGGTCAAAAATTTAATTGAATTTTTTTTTCGGAGGTTCACCATCTGACTTTTTTCTGTTCGAATATATGAAAAAAATGTTCAAAGGTGAAAAGTTCCGTTTTTTACACAAAGAAAAAAAATATTATAAAAAATTGATTAAGTCAGTATTAAAAATATAATGTTTGTTGATATCCATAATAAAAAAATTATAAAAAAAATTTTTATTAATAATATTAATGGGCAGCGTAAAATAACGAAACCTTGTGGATCTAAATTAAATATTAATAAATTTGAATATATCAATAGGGAATAATTCAAATCATTTAATTTTTTTTTCCTGAATAAAAAATTCAACTTTGAATTTCATCAAAAGCTTGGGAAAATGTATGGAGTGTCAATATAAATGATCACAATGATTCTGCAAATTCAAAAATAAATGCATATTTATATGCAAGAATAAATTAAAAAATAAAAATTAATAAAATAATTTCAGGAATTGTAGATGACACGTCATCATGACATTTTCGTACACAACACGAAATTTTAAAAGGTGATGTGAAAATGTGATTAAAATATTGTAATTCGTTTGAAATATCGTAAAAATTTCAAAATTTTCGATGATTTCAATCAAAAAGTAACATGGAACAAAATGGAACCAATGATGATGGCCCTGCATTGCCCCCAACTAGGAGATATCATATCAATCAGAAAATGAAAACACACCAGAAATTCTAACTAAAATATTGGGGGAAAAGTCATATATCACATATATCGAACCAAATCTTATGAAAATGTTGAATATTAGGAATATAAATGCCGTTCTGGAGGGAGATGTAGAGCAAAATCAAAAAGTACTCTGAAGAAATACAGATGTAAAAGTAATATTTTTGATATCAAATTCAAAATCATGTTTAAAAAAATAGTTAAACTAATCAATAGTAATTTCTCTCACACACATCCAACCACTCGAGATTTTTATAATAATTAGATGGGTCCATCAGATGAAACTCGTAATGGAATTATTTAACATACAAGGCAGAATTAAAACACTCCATAAAGAAACATGTCCATATAAAAATAAAAATGGAAGCTCTGACGAAACTATTAAAGAACGATGTGATGAGGAAGAAAAAGACATAATAAAAAATATACAGTTAATTAATATGACGGATTACGGAATAAAGTTGGGAAATTATAAAATGCTGGATTATAATATATGAGAATTAACACTTTATTTTAAAGACGCTTCATCCTGGCTATTAATAAACAAATAATATAATTAATATGTAATTCTTTCTCAATATTCTTAATGGCAGTCTCTGCCATTGGAGTGAAATTATAAAAGTGATCTGATTTTCATAAATGGGACTGAAGATTTCGAAAAGTATGTTGAAATATTAAAAACACATGCAGTATTCCCCACACTTGATCATATTTTCGGCAAACGTAATTGGATATGGCAATAAGATGGAGCATCATCTCATACCTTTCAATATACAAAAGAATTTCTTAATTCAAATATTAATAATCGATAAAAATCTACAATTGTATGTTGACATCGAACATATTTATTTCGATATCGTTTAGAATAAAAATCATATACTCCACAATTACATTCTTCTAATAAAGTGGTCCCAGAAAAGTTTCCCAACAATATAATCGAATGTAGGGAAAATGATCTAAATCATATTCAAAAACTCGAAACAGTTTGGAAATATTTCTGCAAAAGTGACTGAAATATTGTTTATTGATAATTTATGTGATCACCAATGATTTTAGATACTTCTATTAGGCGTTCGGGTATAGAATTTATCAGATTACTTATTAGTTCTTGAGTAATACTTTCCAATAAAAAATTATGGATGTAATTAAGTCTTCTTTTGTTCTGGGGGGCATTTCGGATCCTATTTGCTTCATTATAGACCATAGATTTCCTATAGGATCTAAGTCAAGAAACATTGAAGGCCAGCCTTCCAATACATTGGCATAATTTTTAAGGTAATTTATAGTCTCAAATGAAGTGTTGGCAGAAGCACCATTTTGCATTAAAACCAATCCATCTTTAAAAATGTTGTTCATTGCAGGAATCATATCAGATCCATCAATAAGATCATCAATATATGTTGAAGAATCAACAGTTCCACGCTCTAATATTATAAGATTTGTCTTGTATCATTTTGATATTCCACCGAAAAGTCCTTTTTCAGGACATTTTTTTTCATGAACTTCTACCTCCCTGCATTGTACACCCCTTTTTCTATATATAATGGCCTGTAATCTTCTTTATTAAAACTAATCTGACTAAATTTCGTTATCTTATTTTTTTATGATCGATCTCGAAAATTTCAAAATGCTTTTTTGGGCTTTCGAATAAAAAACAAAAGTTCAAATTCAAAATATAAATGAAAATAATAATAGTCAATATAAATTTATATAAATTTTTTTCATTTTAATCTTGTTTTTAAGTTATACAAGATTTTCTATATATGATGACAAGATCAAAAACTCAAAAATCTGTCTTTGAAAATTTTTATAATTTATTTGTTATGTAAATAGGAATATTATAAATTCTTGAAGCAGTTTATTCATTATTAAGGGCTCTGTACAAAGAAGAAAAAATAACTTTTTGATTTCATTACGGGTAGTCAAATTTTAATACTTTACGAAAAAAATTCGAAAGCAAATTCGATAAGCAGAAAATGTTTCGTTCCGAGATGGGTGAGCAATGCTCACAAGAAAAATCAGAAAATATAGTGATTAGTTACTTAATCATAAGCGATAGTAACATTTTCGAAAAATATAAAAAATATCAATTCGATGATAAGATTAAATTTTTTTTCTCTTGCCAACTATTTTTAGAAAAAATTATTAGCTCAATTCAGCTCTACACCATTATAGTCAATAAATTTGATATGCTTCAATTATATCAAAATTTATCTGCAATTCATCACTTTATGTTACATTATAATTCATTATTAAATGGAAGTCCAAATCAAAACAAAAACTGGTCAAATGATGAAATTTATTGTTTATTATTCAAACTCGTATTAACAAGTAACACATCAAATATTAAAATACCGACTAGATCAGAAAATGCATGTAGAACTAAAATTTTATCGATAATTAATTTAGTGAACAACACATCTTTATTCGAATGTTACCCTATTTCATATGAAATTAAAAATAATTATGATGAGGATAGAGTTGATAATAATGAAGTTCAAGTTAATGCATATCAAATCGAAAGTATAAAATATATATACACAACACACCAAAAAAAAAAAGATAAGGGAAAAAGTTCAAAAAGAAATGTTAAAGAATAAAATGGAATTTATGAGATCTTAGAAAAAAACAAAAAATATTAAACAAAATCCAATAATTGAGTTAGCTGTAAACGACATGAGTGATAAAAATGAAATACAAATATGATGATGATTTCGAACATGTAATTCATCAGTGTCGAAATAATTTAGGACTTGGTCATCATAAAGTTTATGATGATAGAACAAAAGCGTATTGGATCAATGAATATATTTTAGGTTTCAAATCTTTTAAATTCCACCGTAATTTATTCCAAGGTCCATCAATAAATTCAATTAAAAAATGGATAAAGGAATCATTTATACCATCTTCTGAAAAATTTTTGAATATTGATAATATAATTATAATCTATTTATTTTGGAAAAATCTCTATAACATCGACACTACAATAGCAACCCTATCCATTGATGCAATGAAAGTCGATGAGGATTTGATTTTGGATAAAAATGGAAATGTTACAGGTATATTAGAACCAATTGTTTTAAAATATAAACCTGATGATTATCGTCGAGACATTAATCTATATAGAGAATTATGGAAAGAAAACGTAGACAAAAAAAATCTTATTGGAGGAATGTTTGTATTTACAATTTGTCCTCACTTTGCAACACCATCCTTCCCTATTCATGTATATCTTTCAAATAATGGTGCAGCAAATGATAAGGTTGATAAAAAAATAAAAGAAATATGTATAAAATTAGAAGATGTTAATTTAAATATTACGATAATATCAACTGACTCTGATACTCATCATAGAAGCAAATTTGGAGAACAATTCAATGAAATATCAAAAGAATTTACAAATAATCCATATTGAAATGAATTTCCAATTCCTACACAAATATATTCGAATGATATGGCCCATTTGTTAAAATGGGCCAGAAAAAGACTTGTAAAAAACAACAATTTATTTGTATGTAAAAATGATTAAATAAATTTTCAAAAGAAACATCAAAATGTTAATGTAGTTTATATTGATTTAATTAAGAGTTTTGATATTACGCTTACTGATTGTTTTTCTAAAAATAGTAGTAGTCACGATGCAATAAATGACTTTTATCCGAATGCTATATTTAATGGAAGAACATCAGAAAATGCTATTATTCATAATAAACATTGGGCTTCAGTTGTATATCTTTGACCTAGACGATCATTTTGGGTTTAAAAAGTGTATTGTATTGTATACAAATTTAAATGGAAAGTGACTAAATTCAAAGGAAATGAAATTTTTAAAAAATTATTTTATCTTCATAAAAATTTGTCTGCTGTCATTATATGTTATATACTATAATGTACTAAGCATATTACAAATAATTTTAAAATTTAAAATAAATCTATAAGAGGGAAAGTTGGTTGACACTGTATTGTCTAATCACTTTTTACCAAAACATTTTAATAATTACTGTCAATGTTTGGCGATCGATCTCCATAATGAAAAAACAAACAAAATATTAAAAATAATTTTTGAGTTTATTAATTTGCTGAAGTGCTTATTTTTGGTCCAATGCCTGTAGTCTTGCCTCGTTCTTTGCCAATATAATTCTTGCCTTAATAACTCTTGATTCTAATTCCAATCTCTTCAACAACGTTGTCTTTGTTGCCGCAGACATTTGTCTTGTTCCAGCCTTTGTTCTCTTTCCACCAGCAGCTGCAGCCTTTGCTTGAGCTCTTCTGTTATTTAATGATGTTTCAGCCATTGAAGAAAGTTGTTGAGCGTTTTGTAATATCATCTTCAGAGTGTCATTCAAAGTCTTTTCTTCAGTTTTATCAGCGTCGTTCTTAATTGAACCCAAGAAATCTTTGCACAATGTTTGTAACTTATTAATTTGTTCGATTACAATTGTTTCAGGTTCTTTATGTTTACCATCAGCGATTTCATTAACGGCGTTAATTAATGGAGGAATTATAGTTGAAATAGTTTGGCCATGTTTAAGTAAATTATCAATGTTCTGAGTTTGAGGATGATCTTTAGCATGCATTATCACTTTAAGAATAGTATTAGTTAATGAAGAACCTATAGCTAAAGTTTGCATAGCCCATTCGCGTGTCATTGAAGAAGGCTTCGATTCGATCTTCTTATGACAATCAGTGATAGTTGTAGTAATGTCTTGAATTGGTTGAGCTACAGCCATTACTTTAACTACATAAGAATCACGTGTAGAAGATTCCTTAAGTGAAATTTCGACTGCTTCTTTACTATGATCTAAAACAGAATCGAGATTTAATTTAATTTGTTTTAATGTATTTGTTGAAGTCTGAGACCAATCACCACGTAATAAAAGTTTAGAATGTAAACCTTTAATTAATTGATCAAAGTTTAATACAATTGTAGTCGCGCAACCTGTTAAAGCAGTTTGAAGTCTTAAAGTAAATGTTTTAACAGATACTATAAGGATTTGTTTAACAATCTTCTCCATTAATGGGATTAAATCTAATAATTTATTAGTAAGTTGATCATTATTTGTAGTATTTATTATTGAAACAAATTTAGATTCTTCTGTTTGATATTCTTTTATGAATTTAATTAAATCTTCATTAGCTTTAGAGATTGAGATCTTTGTATCTGGTACAGATGGCATTTCGAATGAACGTGGAAGTTTCTCTGCATTAACAGTATCTGGATGTAATTGTGCAATTGTAGTTAATCTCATTAAAGCTGTTTCTAATTCAGTCATTGAACCTGTTAATACATAAATGTTATCTGCCATTGATTCAACTTCTGTATTAGATGCAGAAGAACATAATTCTATTTGTGTTATAAATGTATTTAAGCAATTATTGAAATCGGATTCTGCTGATTTATCTTTGTTAAGTTTAAGTAATGATTCTGATGCTTTCTTTAATGAAGCAATGATTGATTTAACTTCATTTTGTTGTTTATCCATTATAGCTTTATAAGTTTCTGGGATTTTAGCTTCTGATCTAGCAGTTAATGTAGATAAAGAGAATGAAATAGCCTTAGAAACGTTTTGTAAGAATTCAAGTTTCTTATTATCAATTTCTTCAACTGGTTTATCTTTATCCCAATATTCTTGTTCATCAATCATATCATTAATTGAATCGACAACTCTAACAAATGATCGAGTAGATCTTTTAACAGTAGTTAATGATACTGCTGAATTTTCCTTTAATTCAAATAATCCTTTAATAGCTAAAGCAGTAGTACGTGTCATCTTTAATAAATCTTTAATAGCTTGTTGAGATTTACAATTAGAAACATTAGCACCTTTAATAGCAGAAGATTCCATTAATGAAATTAATTTAATGATATTATTAATTGATTTATCAGTAGCCATTACATCTTTCTCTTGGAATCCTTTAGCTAATGACTTAGTATACTTTTGTAATGTTTGTTTAGTATTAACAAATTGTTTACCAACACTTTGGAATGATTTAATTTCATTAACTGTCTTAAATGGATCATTAGTTTCTTTATTAATGATTTGTTCAAGTAATTTACATAAATCATCTGATTGTTTAATAAGTTGATCATCAAGTTTACCTTGTGTAGAATAAATATCTAAAACTTTAGGTTGAAGTCCAATAATTTTAGATGTAACTTCTTTAATGAATTGAATGTTATTACCTGCTTCATTAGTACGAACATTTAATGCTTGAATATCAATTAAACAACCATTAATTTCTTCAATATCTCTTCTTTGAATAGCTCTATGTAAGTTAGCAATAGTTTGCATTGCTTTCTCATGTAAATCTTCTTCTTTGTTATTCATTTCGGTAACTGCTTGAGCTACTTTAAGATTATTTAATAATTCTGCTAATGATTTACGATATTCAGTACCATCTTTAGGATTATTAGGTGCATCTACAGATGAAATAGCTAATTTCTTAATTAATTCAAATGAACGCATTGGATCATCAAACTTATTCTTTAATTGTTGGTTTAATTGTAGGATAACTTTAGTCATTGATGTAATTAATTGTGGTGAAATTTCAATTAATTGTTTAACTTGTGAATATGATGGTGTTGAAGAATGTAATAAATTGGTTAATAATTTAATAGCTGTAGTGTTTTCTGATACAAATATTTCTTTACATTCATCATTTGATAATTGTGACATTGTTGGGAATACTTGAATCATTGAAGTTAAAGCATCAACTACTGCATTAGTAATTTCAATATGTGAAGCCTTTTGATATAAATTAACATTTGTAATTTCATCAATACTTAAAACTTTCAATTCTGTATCAAATAATGAATTATTATTTTGATCTTTAGGTAATAATATTTGACAAAGTTCATTAATTACTGCTAAACGATTAGTTAAATCTTGTGTAGAAACTCCAGATATCATAGTATTAATTGCTTCTGGTGAGTTCATGATTGGTAATAATTTAATTGCCATATCATTAGCTTGTTGAACATCTTGTAAAGGTATTGAATTAGAAACTAATTTCGCATTCTTCATTGAAGGTAATTCATTAATTTTAGCACTTAATAATGTTAATTGACTACAAAGTGCACAACGATTTGAATATTCTTGAGAAATTTCAATCTTTTTAGTTAAATCAGATGAATTAATTTCAACGTTTAGAAGATCAACATCTTTTTGTTTAGATATACCATTAGAAATAATATTAAGTTTATCATCTGAATAAACTTGTTGAATATTATTTTGTAATACATTAGTTAAATCATCAATTAATGAATAAATCATATAATTATCTTCAATTGAGTTTTGTGAAACTAAAGCTTTTAATTCATCTTTATTCTCATTTAATTTATAGAAATCATTAATCTTATTTTGTAATTTCATTGCATCATTCGTAGATAATTTTTTAATGTTTTCTTTAGAAAGTTCTACAAATGAATTATTTTCTTGTAATATTAATTGTTGAATTTCTCTTAAATCAGTTATAACATCATAAATAGTTTGTAATTTTTGACAATTTTCTATTATTGTTTTAGATTCATCTGGTTTAATTAATGAATATGAATGATCTTTAGTTTGTCTTTGAATTAAAGCAGCACGATCAAATATTTCATTCTTCTTATAAACAGTTAATGCATGTTCATCAATAGATTTAATAGATTCACATAATTCATATTTCATTAATCCATAAGCATCTAAAATTTCTTCAGGTTTGAATTGGTTTAATATTTCTTCTGGTGATTTAATATATAAATCATGGATTTTACTTACAATAATTTTAGCACTTAATAATTGATCAGAAGTTATTTCTTTCATACGTTTCTCACATTCATTTAATTTAGCTTTAATTTCTGGATTATCTTCAATTAATTTAAGAATTTGTTGTGAATCAGAATTATTTAATGTTAATTTAGAGATGAAATTAAAGATATTATTACTTTGTATTGATGACATTGAAACTAATAATTCTTGTGATGAAATAGAAATTGCTTTATTATTATGTTCTTGTAATAATAATGATTGGAATCCTTGTTGAATTGCATCATTAAAATCTGGTACATATTTAGATATTTCTTGAATGAATGAAGATTGTGTTAAATGAATTAATTGTGCTTGAATTGATTGAATAACTTCAGTTGCATTTGATAAACTATTTAATTTATTAGATAATTCTTTTTCATTCAAGAAAGTTAATTTTTTAATAATTGATAAATTCTTCTTTATTAAGTCTTGAGAAATTATATCTTCTTTTGAATTTGGATTATTAGAAATTAATTTATTATAAACAGAAATTAATTTAATAATGAAATATAAGTAAGTAATCTTAAATGCATTAGAATATAATGTTCTAAATATTAATGAAGGATCTAAGAATTCAAATACTAATGCTTTTTGATTTTGTTTAATAATTTCTTGTTGTTTAATATTAATTTGACGAATAATTTGTTTAATATTATGTGAAGTACTTGTGAAGTTATAATTGATTGAATTCTCATTAATTAATGTTAATGTATGATAAATTATACGATGGATTCTAATACATTGTTCTAATGATAGATTCTTAATATACATATCTAAATTATCTTTAGACTTTTCTAAATCAATTAATGTTTGAATTGTTTGTTGAATTTCTAATAATAATTGTGATGAAATTGGTGTTTCTAAAACTTTTTGACCTTCTGGTGTAGAAATGAATTTATAAATTTGTTGATTAACAACACAAATTTCATGAAGAATTGAAATTAATGATTGTGACAAAAGAATTAAATCAGAGAATCCATGAATAATTGGATTACCATTAATTGGCTTAGAATTAATAGTTTCATTAGGATAATAATTGAATAAACTATCAAATATATGTTGTTCCATATCTTTATTTTGTCTAATATAAGAATCAAATATTAATTTACAATTTGGTGATAATAAATTAATTATTATATTGGATAATAAAGCTTGATTTTCAATGATTTGATTTGGTGTCATTTGTGATTGAATTTCTTTAAGTTTTTGTAAATTGTTTAATGTTTCAAATTGTCGAAGGATTTGATTCTTATTTTCTTCAAATTGATTTGGTTTAATATTAATAGTGTTTAAGTTATTAATCTTCTTTAAGATATTTGGAAATTGACAAAGTTGTTCTTGTTGTAATGAATGAATCATATTTTCTAAACTTGACTTTAAGAATGTAGTAATGAATAATTCTTGTTGATCTTGTGATATAATTTCAATGTTTAATGCTTCACTAATATTCTTCTTAATATTATCTTGATCAATATCAATAATTGATAATTTACCTATTGATTGAATATTTTCAAGTTCAAGTTTCTTAGTATTATCAACTTCTTTTTGTTTTTGTTGTTCTTGATTTTGTTGTATAATTTTAATTGATTGTTCTAATTGACTAAATGCATTCTTAGCTATATCTAAACATACTTTATCATCAATTAAATTAAGTAAAATATCTTTTTGTGATATTACTCTATTAGATTCGATTAAATTAATTGATTTATCACTATAATTCATTGGATAATGTTCACCAATTAATCCCTTTAAATGTTCTAATGAATTTAATATAACTTGTTGTTGTTGTGCAAATGTTTCAGGTGTAATTGAATTAAACAATTGTGAACAAGCTTTAGCTGCAGTATTAATAGAACTATCAATAGAAGAAATGATATCAATATAATTAATTTGAGATTTAGGTAAATTAAAGTCATAAATAAATTGTTGTTGAGGCATAGAATATTGACAAACACTTAATTGTTTCTCTAATATATAAAGTGATGAATTAATTTCATTACCAAGTCGGACACCATCAAATGAATTAGGATATCTTTCCCAATATTGAATCACAGGGTTAATTGAAGATAAAATCTTTTGTTGTTCAAGAATTACATTCTTATTTGTAATATTATTTAATATGATTGGAATTGATTCTTTAATAAATTGTTTATATTTGATAGAAAGTGCATTCATTTGTACTGGATCGAAATATAATAAATAATCTTTAGTTGATAAATCATTAATAAATCCATGAATCTTTCTAAATACTTCTTTAGGTATTTTCTTTTCAGTTAAACGTAATTCATCAATAGTACATATTAATGAAGAAAGTTCATTATGGAATAATGCTGAGAATATTAAATCTGTTTGATATACTAATTGAGAATATTCATTGAAACATTCTACAATTGGTTGAATTACTGAATCTAAATCTTTTTCATTTTCTGTGCTTTGAATTAATAATGATACATTAGTTTGTAATTCATGCATTGTAGAATAATTTAATATTGCTGCAGAAATTGATTGACAATTAATTAACATTTTAGTATCGACATTTTGTAATGCTTTTTGAGTAGATTTATAATAATAACATGCAGAATCATTAGTAAATGAATTAGAATCATTAAATATTTCATCAATATATTTCATTAAGTTTCGTAAAGTTTCGATACATTTAGCTGCTTTAATAGTTGTAGTAATTGTAGATAATTCTAAATGTCGAGTTCTTTGTTTAGCAGATTTATCAGTACAAGAAATAATCTTTTGTGCATCAATTAATTTATTTAAGCTATGTTTCATAAAGATTGGTTGTAAGATAGATGAAGCATAAGTTACATAAATAGGTAATAAATCTTGATGATCATAAATCATTGATAATGAATCAGAATAATTATCATAAATTTCACCAGATATATTTTCATTAGTAATATCTATTAAATCGACAACTTGATCATCTAAACCTGATAAAGTTTCTTCTGGTAAAATTTGTTTATTAATAATTAATGGCGCAGTAATTCTAATATCAACATGAGGCTTAGAAGTAAATTTAGAAGTAACTTCAAATAATGAAAGTAATGGATCAATTAAATCATCACATTCTGATTGTTTAAATAATTGTGGTAATGTTGTATAAATTGATGAATATAAATCATCACAAAATGCTTGTTTTTGACGTGGCTTCATTTTAGATAATGAAGAATTCGCATAAGAAAGTGATGCTGATAATGCATTAATCATAGTTTTAACATTATCTGGTAATCCATCGATATTTTGTTTAGCTGTATTCCAATCTTTCTCGACTTTCTTAATTGTATCTAATAATGATTTTTCAAATTCTTTAGAACTTTCTGGTGTCATATGAGGTTTCATTAAATAACGTAATACATTATTAGTATTATATTGAATTGTTTTAGCTGAATCATGAAGTTTGTTCATACCTAATACAGGTGAAATTAATTCTGTTGTCGATGTTACAAATAATAATGAATCACGTAAACGTGTCATTTTCTCTGTTAATAATTTTTCATTATTAATATTATTTGAAATTTCTTCATCAATTTTTCCAAGGTTTTGTATCATTTGATGAACTAATTCTTTAGTTTGTGGATGAGGTAATAATAAAGGTGATGCATGAATTTCATTAAGGATATTCTTAAATTCACGTATTTGTATTGAAATTTCAGGTATAGATTCTTGAATTTCTGCTTCGGAATCAATTTTATGGAATTGTTTAGCATCGATTTCTGGCATTTGAACATTTGGTAAATGACGAACACAATTAACAGCATCATTACCTTTTTGTACAAATTGAGAAATTTCTTGTGCAAGTTTTTCATTTAATTCTTTAGGTATTAATTGACGAATATTTGGTGGTAACATTGATATCTTAGCTTGTAAATTCAATATAGCATCTTTATCATTTAATGCTAATTGATCATTATAATCTTTTTGATTAATATGTGAAGAAACTGAATGTTTAACTTGTTGAATAGCATTAACCCATTCATTGAAGATAGTTTGTGATTCATTATTATCTTTAACCTTTTCACTTTTAGAGATATTATTAATAGTTTCTTGAAGTTTATCTAATGTTGGAATAAATTCTTTCAAACATCCTTTAGTAACTTCAATTGTAGGTGGTGGAACTTTAAGAATTTCTTTATATTTACGAACTGTATTATTTAATGGAATATTTTGATTATCTGCAGCATTAACAATTTCACGTTGATTCATATGTTCTTCAATCTTTTCAATTGTATGATAAAATAGATCTGTTTTATCAGCAATTTTAGGTATTTTATTCTTTTGTTTTTGTAAGAATTCTATTTCACTTTTAAGTTGATCTGCTAACATTGGATTAGTTAAAGTTTCATCACTATTTAATATTTTTGCTAATACTTCAATTGATTCTTGAATAATGTTTGTAGCTTTAGTTATAAATTCTTTAGAAGGTTTAGGTCTATAATAAGAAATTTGTGTATTCTTTAATGCCTTTTTAGCAGAATCGAAATAATTAATTACAGAACCAATAATTAAATCTAAATCACCAATTGCTGGATATTCAAATATTAAGTTTTGTACATGTGTAAGAGATTTTTGGACTTTATCAATATAATTTTCGGCATCCTGAATATAATTTTGTGAGAATGGTTTAGCATGAAGATGTTTACGATATTCATAACCATCGAAATAAATTTCTTCAACAGATTTAGTTCTTTGTTGAAGTTTTGTATATAATTCATTATAATTTTTAACCATATCTTCATCACCAGTCTTATGCATTGTATTAGTTAATTGGAATAATTCTGCTTGTGCTTGATGGAATTGTACTATATGTTGACATTTCATAAATTCTTCAGTAGGTATTGTTTCAATAAGTGTAGCATTTAAGTCACTATAAAGTCGTTCATATAATATTTGATGAAGTGGATCATTAGAAGCCTTTTGTTGTAATGTAATAGTTTTACTAATATCAGGTAATTTCTTATAAGCATCTAAAGCTATAGTTTGAATTGCATATACTAAATCACCTGATGAAGGGAAATCTTCAAATCGTGGAATTAAACCTTCTAATTTAGAATGGAATGTTTTAATTGAAGAAATTGTTGTATCAATGAATTTCTTTTCATCTGCTTTAAGTTTAGATAATGATAAATCATCAATTTTATCAGTACTTGTTAAGATTAATGATAAATCAGATTGTAATCTTGAAACATTTTGTGGTGTAATTGATATTGTACTAACTTCTAAGTTACAATTATTAATAACATCGAGATCTTTCCTTAATAATTCAATTATTGATTTAACTTTAACATCATTTTGTTTGTTTAATTCTTCAATACCATTATTTAATGTAATTAAAGTTTTAGTTGATGAATATAATGCATCTGAACGTACTTTATCATCATTTGGATTTGCCTTTAATATCTTTGAAGCTTTAGCTATTTTACTTGTATTATATGTAAGATTTGAATAAAGTGATTCAACAATAACTTTTGTAGCTTCGCTTAAACTTTTATCATCTTTTAATTCCTTTAAATCTTTTGATTTTTGGATAAATATTTGAGCTGATTTAAGAACTGCTGTAGTTGAACCAGTATAAATCTTATAATGTTGTGACATCATTGTATTTCTGTTTTCACTAACTTTACTTAATGATTCTTTAACAGAATTTACAATATTTTCAATTTTACCTTCCATTTCAATAATATCATTAGTACCATCAGTAATGAAACATATATCCTTTAATTGTTTAAGTTTAATAATTAAATCACCTAATAATGGGATAATATATTTATCAATTAATTTTTGATCTTCATTTTCAGTATAATTACGTGCTAATTTTGTAAGATTTGTAGATATTTCTTTAAGTGATGAAATAATATTTGATGGATTAGTACCCATTTCTTGGAATTTCATATATTTCGAAATTATAGATACTGTTAAAGCTTCAGTAGCTTCAGAGATATCAATTAAATTCTTTGATATTGCAGATATTTGACCATTATCTGATATTTGTGAATAAGAATATTGTTGTTTCTTACATAATTGTAATTCATTATTTAATGCATCTTTAGCAGAACCAAATATACCCATAATATCTCTCATTGTAGTCTTAATTTCATCATTATAACCAGTATATTTAGTATCTAATGGATCCATTAATTGAGCCTTTTCACGTAATTCATCAATTTTACCTGTAATATTCTTAAGTTTCTCTTTAAATTCATTAGTTTCTTCTGGATTCAAATCATTTAAGTTATCATAAATAAAGTCTAATCTACGAGTAAATTCATCAAGTGAAGTACTATCTAAATGTGAATTTAATTCTTCGAAGTTATCTTTAATCTTTTCTAAAACTCTTGAAGCTCTTGTATATTTAAGACCTTCATCAGTAGTACGCCATGAATAATTATCAACTCCATCTTCTGCACCATAAATATCTACAACTGGATCAACTTTAGTATAAGTATAATGACTATCTACAGAATCATCATAATTAGTAGAATCAAATGTAGCAAATTCTACTCTTTCAATAGGATCATCGAAATTAACATCAAATGCATTATAATTATCAAATGTAGTAACATCTACATCAAAGTTATCATAACTTGTATCTTGAATTGTAATTGCTTCAGCTGATTCTTTTTCATTACCACCTTTACGTGAGATAATATAAGATAATTGTCCACGAATTTGTTCTGCTGATTCTAAGAAAATTGAACTACTTGTAGTATAATAATACATTGTAGAGATAAAACTAACAATTGGTTGAACTTTGTCGACTTCAATAATTACATGATGATAATTCGATTGATGATCATTAAACTTCAATATAATTTTATTTGTATCTTCAATTTCATAACTTGTAATCCATTTATAATCAAATGATGCTATGACTTTAATTTCGGTATCATCTTTAATTGATACTTCAAATGGACCTAAAAGTAAAACTGCTTCACGACGTGGACGTTTTAATGTATCAATTAAATCAGTGAAACGAATATTATATTTCTCAACACCAAATCCTTGACGATCACAGACATAACTAATATATTTAGCAGCTGCTTCTGTTCTAGACATTGGTGGAATTGATTTTAATATATTATCAAATCTTCTTAATAAATCATTACCACTTTGAACTGAACTTGGAATTAAATCAGTTAAATTAGTAATTTGTCTTTGTGTAACTTCAAGTGGATTTGAAGATTCATAATATAATGTATAAACTGCTAAACATAACATATCATTTTCTTGAGGGATTTGAATCTTATTATTAATTACCATACGATGACAATCTTCATAAACAGAGAATAATGTTTCATTATCAAAGAATGCTTCTTGTGGGAAAATAAAGAATCGACGTTTGAATAAGAATTCATTAAAGTTATTTGTTTGAGAAATTACACTTTGATCGAAATATAATGGATCGAAACCATTACCATTATTTGCATATAATGTGAAACATTCATGGAATTGATAATTGAAGTTACTTGCAATTTGTCGACAAGCTTCTTCTACATTAAGTGATATATCTATAACATTAGTAGTAACTAAACCTGAATCATTAATAATACGGACATCTTTCAATAATTCTAAAAGATAAATCTTTGTTGAGTTTGAAATATTATATTTACCAAAGATTTGATCTGCTGGTAAAACTTGGAAATTACCATCTTCATATTGTGCTACTAATCGATAAGTCATAGCATTCTTAATATTATAATAATCTGCAAGTCTATCAATGATTGTATTAACTTTCTCAGTTAATAAATATGGGAATACTGTAGGATACCAATGACCTAATGCATTAGCAGTTTCTAAATATAATACATTAACAATAGTTTCTCCAATTTCTTTTGTAGCTTGATGGAATGCTTTAAGTCTTTCATTTCTTTCTTGGAATTGTGGATTAACAATTTCGATAAATGTTTCAATATAATTATATATTAATGAAGCAGATTTAGTTCTAAATTGTAATTTCTTAATAACAAAGTTCTTACCATCATAAGATTTCTTTGTAAAGATAATTAAATCTTTTAAGATCATTCGAGATTGAAGTTCTTCATAAGGGATAAATTCGATATCAGATTGACTTGGGAATTCTTTAATATCAATACCTTTAACTGATACTGATATAGTAACTGAACGATTCTTATCTTTTTGTGCATTCTTATCCTTATTTTTATCTTTCTTATCTTTCTTTTCTTTGTTTTCAGTATTTTCATCTTTATTCTCTTCATCTTCAATCATTACTGCATGATAATTCTCAGCACAAGCAAATGTATTATTCATAGCTCTAGAAATAAATTCACGACAAGCTTCATTCCTTGTAGTAATTTTAGATTTATCAGTTAAAGCTTTACGAATTGTATCAATTAATGCTTGTTTAGGTTTCATACCTTTAGGTAAATAAGGTGCTAAATTAGTAGGAATTTCAATTTTATGAGTTTCATCATCATTTGAAGGATCTGTATAAATTTGGAAGATTGCTAATTCTGCTATTTCAGTATCATTTAAGTCATGATTACCAGATAATACTGTAGAACGAACATCTTGATAATAAGTATTCATTAAAACGTCAAATGAAAGTTCATCAATAAATGGATTAATTAAGAAATAACGATGTTTAAAGATTAAGTTTGGCATTTTACGTGTTTTAATTTGTTCATAAATAGATAATTGATACATTAATGGTTGTAAAACACCTTCTTCTTCAAAGAATAAAGAATAACCTATATAATCATCAATAGAAAATTGTAATGCAATTTTAGGTATTAAATCTGCTACAGTATTAGTAATATCAATGAAGAAGTTCTTTTTAACTCTTGAAGAATTTTGTACTGTAATTTCAAAGTTAACACTAAAGACTTGTAATACCATATCATCATAAGGATTCATTTTACCGAAATATTCATCATGATAAAGCCAACGTTTATGATCAGTAGTATATTGTAATAAACATAAATATTGACCTTTAGTATTAAGTTTAAGATGTTTAGCTGCAAGTGAAGCAACTTTATCACCTGTTTGACGTTTATCAAATGAGAATTTATGACTTTGTGCATTTTCTTTAGTAACTTCTTCATTACCTTTATATAATAATACATTAATTTTTTCAATGTTTTGTAATTTACCATCTCCACTTGTAGTTTTACTTACATCAGTAATAATTCTTTGATATTCTTCAATTGTAGAACTAATCTTAGATACTATACCTTCTGATTCTATATCAGCATAAAGCAAAGGTTCAAATGGTGATGAAGTATATCTAAATGATAAGAATGGATCTAATACATCAGGTGAAATTAATTTCTTATAATCAATAGTAATATATTGTTCTTTACCATTAGGATCACTAAAGATAATTGAAGTTGGTGAAATTAAAACTTGAATATTACGACGTACAGTCTTCTTAGGATTAGAATTATCTTCATAAATAGCAGGATAATATTCACAACCAAATGTAGGTATTTTACGAGCTAATTGTACATATTTCTCTAATGCTACATCTTTATCAGTAATTGGTTCTGTTGTGAAATATTTAATTAATTGTTTATTATAACCTGATTTACATTTAATATTACGTGGTAATAATGGTGTAATATCATTAGGTACTGTTTGAGGTGTAACAGGGACATTAGAATTAGGGAATAATGAATAATAAGCTAAATGAATTGCATCTTCAACAGATATTTGAATTCCACTTGTTAATATATGTTCTTTAATATCATTAAATGTAGCAAGTTTAGAAGCAACTGTAATAAAATCGATTTGAGAAATAGCAAAGAATCTACGCTTGAATAATAAGTTTTCATAATGTACAGTTTGTTCTGGTAATGATAAATTCAAGTCAAGAGGTTTAGGATCACCACCATCTTCTGGTATAGTATATAAAGTATAACCTTTACATAAAGTAGTATTAAATTTATGACTAATAACTTGTACTAAATCACGGACTTTCATTGATATATCAAGTCTAATTTTCTTTTCAACATTTAATGAATTTACAACACTAATAATTGGGAATCGTGGAATTACAAATAAAATTGAACCACGAACAGGTTTAGCATCTCCAAGTTTACCATCAGGTTGAATAAATCTAAAGATTCTATCATGAATATTAATCATAATTGCATAATCATCTTTTCCTGGTTCTTTAGGTATGACTAAGTTTAATCTAAGTGATAATTGCTTAATAATATCATCAAATCTTGTAGCAAGTTCAAGCCATACACGATCTAAACCACTTGCACGTTGTAATGAGTTTGTAGGTTGTAAATCAATCATAGGTGAATGAGATACACCATTCTCATCAATCCATATACCTTGTAATTTCTGACTATCTTCAAGAACTCTCTTGTTATCAGAAATTTGTCTTTCGACAATTAATTCACGGAAAATTGTTAATGATCCTGATATAAGCATTGATAATTCTACAACACGTTTAGTCTTAAATTCAATTGTACTTAATTCAGTTGTGTTTTCTTTACCATAAATAACTTGAACTCTTTTAGAATCCGTCTTAAGATTAATAACAAATTTATAAGGAATTGTTAATATTCGTTTGTTGTTTTCTTCAACAAATAAATAAATCGGACATACAAATAAATATCCATCATGTGGTCGACTTTTAGCTGGTAAAGGTCGATATAAAACATGAAATGTATGTGCACCAAATCTTGGTAAATCTCTAACAATTCGAATATAACGACGAATTGCATTAATATTATCCATCTTTTCATATTTAGCAAGTCGTTGTTTAAATTTAGCAAGAATTTTAGAATTAACTTTAAAGTTTGATGGTACTATACTTGCAAATTTATCAGGATTAAAGTATGATGTATCACCAGGTACTTTAGCTTCAATTAATACTGATAATATAGCAACTTCTATAACTTGATCTTCTGTCATACCACAATCATTATTATTAATATAATCTTTACATTCAATATATGCATATTTAGCTGCAGCAGCAGATGAAAGATCATCACGTGTTAATGTCATATATTGTCTCTTAAAGTAAAGTTTTACATCGTCAACAGTTTTACTTTCAAAATCAGTACATTGTTCTGGAATAGATAAACGTGGATCTAATGCGACTAAATTTGCTCGATATTGTTGAGTTCTTTGTTTTTGTGATTGTTCTGATTCTTCTTTTTCTCTAAATATAGAATAACCAATGATTTTTGGCATATGAAGTTTTGTAAATATTTGACCAATAATAGTTCGAATAGGTTCTGATAAATCTGGATTTTTGAATATAACTGCTTTAACAGTACCATCTGTTAATTTAAATCGAATTTGTTGTTGTACACGTATAATATTAATTGTCATTCCATCATCAATACCTAATGTGCCAATGAATTGATCTGGTTTTGGCCAAATTGCTTGTCCATATTTATGAATTAAAATCTTTTGATCAGGATATTCTTTTTCATTAAGATAACGTAACGCAAGTTTAAGTACTTGTTCAGCAGTAAACTTCCTATCATAAACAAATAATTCACCTTCTCCTGGTTTACTTGGACCATTAGTTGTATGTAAACCAATTTTATCTTCTTCATCAATTGTATCAATCGAAATTTGTTTGTTTTGTACCTTCTTAAGAACACGTTCTTCAAAGATTTGTTTTGTAATTGATGAATATTGATTAATATATGATAAAAATATATTAAACTTACGTTCAAATCGTAATTCTACTGATACTGGTACTCTACCTTCATTTAAATAATTAATTGTAACTGTTGGTTCATTAACTTCAATACCTCTAATACGGAAATATGGGATATTTGCATTAATAATCTTTGTCTTACGATTAATAATAGCTAATCGAATTGGTGAAAAATGTGCATATACTTGAATCTTATCTTTTTGATCATGAGTTTTTTGAATAAATGTACATGAAAATTGGATAGATGCTAAATCTGGTATACGTCGAGCTTTGCCTAAGAACATACGGATAGCATTAATTTGATCGGAAGGTTTTGGATGTGAATCGAAATATGTTAATGCAGGTTTTAACATTGAATCATTAATATATCCTTGGAAACGTGGTGAGAAAAGTTTCTTTTGTTCAGGTTGTTTCGATGGATCACATAGTATAGCTAAAGCTGCAAGTTCAATTGCTTCATCTGGTGTAATATAACTATCCTTGTTTACAAGTGCTTCTAACATATCTCGATATGCAATTAATGCATTTTCAAGTGAGCAAAATGTTTCTTTCGAAAATACAAAATACATTCTTCGGAATTGTAATTCTTCAAAGTTATTTCGTTGTTGTGGAATGGATAATTGTCCATCAAGTGGCTCAAATTCATTATCACGTTTAACATTAACTAATGTATACCCACGATAATCGGCAAAGCAAACATCATTAGCAATATATTGAACAACATCATTAACCGGTTTGGTAATATCAATCAAAAATGAATTAGTCCCAAAATGTGGACAATAGATAGACAGTGATTGGTTCTTCTTAAATACGCGGATAAGCATACCATCAACCGGATTGAAGTATTCAAGGTTACGATCTTCATCAAACCATTTGATCACAGCTGGAGAGAAGCATAAAAGAATGGAATATTGACCTTTGGCACGTTGATGTAAATAACTAAGAGCACGTTGAACCATAACAGCAAATGGAAATGAAACTTCGTATTGACATTCAATTCCTTTATCATCTTTAAAGCCATAAACGGTAAATAGATTGATCTTCTTTGACGTACCTTCATTCCTGTTCATGCGCATGTCATTGTTATCATTAAGAAGTGATTTGGTTTGAATGTTGAGGTTGATATCATCGCCAATATTAACTTCATTACGAAGAAGTTCTGGTGTAGCACCTGTCTTAAGCTCTGGGAGTGCAACTGGTGGAAGTTCTGGGATTTCTTCTGTGAATGGAAGTGGAGTATTTTGAGGGACAATATAAATCGAATCGCCATCATTTACACCTTGAACTGATAAAGGAACGTTTAGCTGAATGTAGTAACTTGTTTGCTTTGGGGTAACTACTATTATAGTGAGTTCATTAGGTTTATAAGGGATTTTCAAGTTGTAGCAACCTACCATAAGCATTTGGAAACCTGTGAAATCAGTACTATATCTGAATGGCTTTCCATTCGAGTCAGTAATAGACGTTGATGTCTTGAGGGTGACAATCGAATCCATACAAAAAATAATTCAATTCTGAATTCAATTTTTCCCGAAATTCGACAGATTTCATATCACAACCGATGGAAAACTGCTTTCGTAATTCAAATAAAAGATTATCTCATGACATGTCATTTATTTAATTTCGAGATCAAAATAAAAATTTTTCATAAAATCTAAATAAAAAACATTTTAATGTTTGTAAACTTGCTATGACAATAATCATTATCGATATCATCATTTTTAATTACATTTTTAATGAGCAATAAATGATTATAATAAATCTTAAATGTTCGTCAGCAGTTAAAAAAATACAACACTTTTATAAAAATAGATGACTGTTGATCAAATTAGACTTGACCATTAAAAAATTCCTGAAATCTTGGGTCATTAACATTAACATTTGGCAACTTAGAAATAGTAGATTTAACAAGCTCTGTATCTTGAAAAAATGTGATGATTTTTTGGGATAAATCATATTCAGCTTTTGATTGCTCCAAAACTTCCTCTAAAGTTGGAGCATGCTTTTTTGGTTGCGCTCTAAATGATGCAAAATCGGGTCTCTGTTCAAAATTGCTAAGTATTAATCTTTCGTATAAGTTATTATTCATTTCATTTCCAATAAAAGCATTTTCTCCTTCGCTTTCTTCTTCACGTTCATCTGTGTCATCAGTTGAATAACTATTAGAATAATCGTAGTAAATAAATGGATAAGTGAGACCATTTAATTCATCTTCCTCTTCAGTTGAAACTTCCTCTATACTTTCTGATCCATATTTATCATCTGTATCACTCAAGAAATCTTCTTCACTTGAAGTGCTCATGAGAATAAGTAAAACTAGAGTTCATGGGGTCCGACCAGATATGTGTTGAAAGTATTTTTGCAGAGAATGAAAATATCTCGATAATATCATAATATATTTTTTACAACTCAATAGAAATATCGTAATTATAGCTTCTCCTTAAGCCCACAAGAAAATTTTTGGGTTAGCCCAATAGTGATCATATTCTTATTGATTTATATTACCTTTTATCAAGTTTTTCTGTCCAATTTGGTTCTTCTTCAATTTTCACTATTGTTTCTTCGTATGCATTTTCTACTTCTTCAGTAGTAAATTTACTAAGTATGACACTTTGGAATTCATCTTCGAGGGTACCTGCAACTTCTAAATATTCTTTTGTTGGCATATCTATGATATCACTAAAATGACTGTTGATGAATTCACCATTGAGCTTTGAAAATAATGCACATTTTATTTTCGAAACTCCTTATTAAATTATTGATTGTTGTGATGCTTATTGATTCACATGCCTCGATAATTGTGTCAATAAGTGCATCTAGATCTGGGGGATTTACTTCTTCAACTTTTTGATTCAAAATCCCATAAATGTTCGATTACATTTAAATCTGGCGAATTTGATGGCCATTTATCAAGTAAATTAAAATATTTTATAATGAATCCGATAGAAGCTCTATGGGGACTTGACACACACAGGGGAATTCCACTTGGTTTCACCCCCCACTTCGCTTCGCTCGGCGTGTGTCATATCGCCATATCGTGGCTCAAGCTTCACTCACTGCGTTCGCACAGTAAAATAAAAAAGTTAATCTTTTTTAAATATTATATCCTAACATAATGATGTAGTATATATATGATTAAATGAATATTGTAGAAATACGAAGAAATTGATGAAAATTATAATATGTCCGGCATGTCCACGATGTCCACGGTCGTCCTAGGGCATACAACTTCTAATAAAACTTACCCGCAACACGCATTTTCGCAACACTTATAAAATTACATAAAAACATCGTGTCTGTAATTTTTCATACCCTTAAGTTCGCAACACGCATAAATTCTAACGTTATAATATTGTATATATTATATTGTTGCGTAGTAAATTATTTTAATAATACCTATTTATAAAGGACGTGGTCGGACAATTTATTGTTGTGAATAATTGTTGAAAAATATATTGTTGAAAAAATATTATATCCTAACATAATGATTGTATATATGGTGTTTTGCGTAAAAAATATATATAATGATTTTCATATCCCATCTATGACATTAGGACGATAATATAATACAGTGCTGGAATTAAAAATTTGACCATTGGAAGCTAAAAATTGTCCACTTTTTAACACGAAAATATTTTCGTCTTTTGAGCATTAATGTCGTCCGTTGGACACTAAAAATCGTCCACTTTTAACCGTCGGGAATCAAAAAATGTCATATTACTCCAATAAAATTTAAATGAAAAAATTAATATCCCAAACATGTCCTCCAAAATCCGTTGGACCAAATATCGATCCAAAATTCATCTTAATGAAACTAAAGGGATTGCTAATTAGCAATGTACATTATGCATCGACTGGTACAGTTTATGTATTGATTAAAGGGTATATTTTACGACCGTCACACATTGAATACTCATTCAAAAAGTGGTATAATTGGCCGAACAGACTCCACAAAATCATTTTAGTAAATCATACAAAAAGTCATTTTTTGGGCTGGGCTCTTAACGAAGTAAACCATTGATTTCACTTCGTACAATGCGCAGGTTTTGATCGCCATATATTGAAAAAGCTAAAAATAGGGGGTGACTTAAAAATACCCAAAACATACACACTTTCGGACGGTTATTGACTCAATTTTTGACTTTTTGAACTGTTGTATAATTATAACAAGAAAAAAATCAAAAATTTTAAAATTAAAAAATTCTTGAAAAAATAAAATTATTTATTTTAAAATAATAATATCAAAAACATAATATATATAAGTAGAAAATATTTTATGGCATATAATGAAGAAAAAATAATTTTTGATGTAATTAATGCAGATTAAAAAAAGTAAAAAAATTTTAAAAAATAAATATCATAATCAAATTATCCATATGTTAAAACATATGGTGGTATATTATTTTTATTAAAATATTCTATGTATATGATTTTATTTAGAAAATTTTTCTCTTTCATGATGCCATTTTTGAATGAGTATTCAAATTACTAGGAATTGTGGGAAAATATCACCTATTCAATTTTTTTTTGGATACTTCCTATTTTTGTCAGGATAATTTTGATAAAATATGAAATGTCAGATTAGCAAAAAATAATACTTGAATTTTGTAAGCGAATAATGATTTAATTTTAATTTTATATTAATAACTTTTGTTTATTAAACACACTTTATAAAATGTAATGTATAATATATAATGTAATGTATAATATATAATGTAATGTATAATCGTTCACATTATACATTATTCATTAATTCGATACTAAAATGATTAATTTTTTTTCATCGTTTAAATTTTACTTGAACTTTTTAATTATTCCACCCTACCTGGTTTTTTAGATCTTTCCATTTATCTTACTTCTATTTCCATGTGTATTCTCAAAATAAAAGGATCTTTCCATTTTCCTCTACAATTCGAAATTCTTCTCATTATGCGTTTTTTGAATTATCCATCTTTCGCATTTTTGTATCTTATTAAAAGATCTTCAGGAATTACTGGTTAACAATTTTCTTTAGATTTTTCATTCATCGATAATATCTTTTCTTTATTAAACATTTGCATCGTTATTTATATCTCTAAATTCTAATTGATTTTCTTTGATGCCAAAATCAAATGTATTTTCATATTGTAATGCTTGCTGAAAAATTTGATATTTTTTCTTTATATTATTCAAATTTGAAATGAATGCTATATTTTGATTATTGAAATGGTCCTTCCTCATATTTACTTCCAATATTGTTTTCTTTTTGATGATTAAGATACCTGTTTTTTAATGAATTTTCTGATGTTTGTAAATAAATGAAAAATTCATGTAGTGATAGTTTTGATGTATTAATGTAATTATATAATTTTTTATTAAAACTCTCATTTGCATTATTTATAACTCTTCCTTTTAATGGTTTACCAGTACAGTTCCAATAGTTTATATAGAATGTTTTTGTATAAGTTTCACAAAAATAGAAAAATAAAATTGTTCAAACTTTCATTAATACCATTAAGTCGAGGAAGAAAATTCATAAATTGTGATGCAGAATTAATATCTATAAGTGGATGTAATTAATAATTTTAAGTAAACCAATTCCTATTTCATTTTGTTCTTATTTTAATGTAACTTTATATTTTCTTAATGTTTGCGTGAAATGAAAATAACACAATCGTAAATAATAATTATTTTGTATTGAATTGTTAATAATTGCATTTATTAATGCTTGTTCAAAATCACATATAAATTTCACATTTTCAATAAAATTATAATCAAATTGTTGTAAACAATTTAAATAGAAAGTAAATGATAAATTATACGTACTTTCTTTTTTATCCGGGAGTATCAGATAAAATAATGAAAGACTCATATATATTGTTCTTCCAATAAAAATAATTAATTGATAAGTATTTTCTAAAGAAACTTTGAATGTGCCATCTATTTAAATAATACTTGATTCAGGTACTCTTTGTAACATAAAATCTGATGCAAAACCTTAAATTGTTTGATTATTTTCAATTGAAATTTCAAATTATAAAAACCTATCCCCGTCTATCGTCTTCCGAAAATCTGATCGTTCACGATATTGACGATTAAGTTCATATACAAAATTTTGAACTCATTTGTAATAAAAATGAGATATCTTAATAAAATCATTACTCCACTTTATTTTAAAATTCATGCTTTATAATTATATTCATCTTTTATCTCCTAATACTCAATATATTTTTTATTCTTCTAAATGATAATATGTTATATTAGTTCAAAATAATAAAGTGTGTATTAAATTAATTTAACTTTTAAATATTTTAATTTATCGATTATAAATTTTATATTGTGAACTTTACAACATTCGATTTGAATCATCATATTTTCTGTATTTCGTTTACCCTTTATTTTATTAATATTCAATTAAATTTTTGATGATATAGGGGGGACGGAAATGTTTTATCCTAAATATGATCCTTTTATTTTTTTTTAATAAAAATCGTATATATAAAAATACAAAAGAGCGTAATAATAATGACAAAATTTCTGAGATCAGAAATATTTTATATATCAAGAAAATGTCAAAAATAAACTTTCATATTGTCATTCTTTTCAGACATTTTTCATTTTTATGGAAGTCGAACAAAGAGCAGTCATATGTTTCCTGAAAAGAAAAGGCTTTAAACTCAGCCAAATTAAACAAGAGTTAGATGATTTTTATCACCAAGATGCACTCGATATTAATACCATAAAATATTGGGTGCATCAATTTAAATTAGGGAGATCTGAAATAACAAACATTCAAAGTTCAGGAAGACCAGTACTTGATTTCATTGATTCAAAAATTTAGGCTGCACTCGAAATGGAACCATTTCATTCGACATATACATTAAGTGAAGCCTTATCTATACCACGATCCACCATAAATGATCACCTCAATAAATTAGGCTTCCATTATTATAATTTATAAGTGGTTTCATATGAACTGACATGTGAAATGAAAGAAGAACGAGTGTGAAAAGCAACTGAGCTTCTTGATATCTTAGAAGTTAGTAAGAGAAAAGGTTTCCATAGAATCATAACTGGGGATGAATCATGGTTTTTCTTATCATATGATCACAAGCATATGTGGTCACAATCAGGAGATAATTTACATGATATTATCGATACGAAAATTGACACGATAAAATATATGGTAACTATCTTTTGGAATATTGATCAATTCTTTATAGTTGATATTATGAAAGATGGTGAAGAATTTAACTCAGAGTATTGAATTGATAATATAATTAAACCCTTGAAGCAAATTGTATACCCACAAAGAAAAAAGCTTAATGATTTCCCATATGTTTCACATTTCGATAATGCATCTTTCCATACCTCTAATGCTTCAACTAAATTTTTGGTTGATAATGGTTTTAAAATAGCTCCACAGCCACCATATTCATCAGATCTTGCTCCTTCAGATTTCTTTTTATTCGGTTTTTTAAAAAATCGACTAGAAGGAGAAAAATTCGATGATTTTCAACAATTGCACGATAAAATAACTGAAATTTCGTGTGAAATTTCAAAGAATACTTTAGCAAAAGTTTTTGAAGAATGGGTTAAAAGATGTCAATGGGTGATAAAGAACAAAGGTGACTACTATCATAAGTAAACCTAAAAAAAATAATTAAAATTTTTTATTTCGATTCTATTATATTTAGGATAAAACATTTCCGTCCCCCCTATATATTATCAATGACATGTTGGTAATTATATTTTTATATGTTTATAATAATAATAATACAGTATAAAATGATATTTATATCAAAGAACATTTTTACCGTCAATTTTCCAAATAAAATTGGTATTGAGTGACTGTTAGGCATTTTACTAAATAAATAAACATATAAAAAATTATTTCATACTTCAAATAGGATTATGACTGATAAGCCATTATAATATTAATAAAATTCTTCTTCATGACTTTCTTCGATATCGAATTTCTATGAATTCGTTTAAATATTATACCATTTCATTTGTCATGAACGACCGTTAACTCATATAATAATATAATTATATATAGATATTATTTTTTTTTTTAATTTGAGCATTATAATCAAATTGACAATATCTCGGATTGTTTAATTTCACCCATGTTGCATCTTTATTTGCTATCCCTGAATCGCTTATTTTCCATGAGTCATTCAACAAAACTTTTTCACCAACTTTAATGAATTAGTAAATAATGACCATTCTGGATCTGGTGGTCTTCCTATGATTGTTTTAGGAATTTCTCCCCCAGCAATATATAAAGTTGCTAATCATGATGGGGATGAATTTTGAACCAAAAATGGCATTTGAGCAAATTCATGCAACTTTAATTGATATTTTGATGCTCCATTAGGATTCATTATTACTTCTGACTGATGTATGATATCAATGTTTTTATTAATAATCCAAAAATAATGTTAATTTGATTCTTGATATTCACATGATGTATAAATTAAGAATACTACATTTCGGGTAATCTCTTCTCGTGTTTTTATAAGTTCATTATTAAGATAATTAATCGATTCAATGGCATCCACCCGATTGTTATCACATATAATCCAATGATTTAAAACGTTTCTGATTGTTTTCCAATGCCCACTTTCAGCAGAGTTTCCACATGTGGTAGCAAATACTACACAACTTATAATGAAAACATCCATCACAATCTTCTACCATATATTTACATGGCCTGTAATTCGAATTAAAAATAAAAATTCATTCAACCGTCCAATTTTTGAATAAAATTTTTCAGTCGTATAATATTATAAGATTTAGTACTTTCGATTTGATCAATAATTCTTTTAACTAGTATGTTTATTATTACTATGTGATTTAATTTAGTTAATAATTTCTTCTACAACAAGAATCGCTTGGAAATAAGAAATAATAAAACAAGAATGATTTGTATTTGAATAATATATTAAAAAGGCTTGGAACTTAGGATCGTATTTCTTCTTGTCGAGTTTCTCGAGACCTGAAAGAAATGCTCCAGGTCGTTTTGAGTCATAAATACCGGATTTTTCTCCAGTACTTATAAAAAAATAATATAAATTATGTATTTCATTTCGTTTGTCCATTTCATAGGCCTACAGAGCCTTGTGGTGCCTTTTTTATCTTAAAGGGCGACATTAACAATGGAAATTTTCCGAAGGTTTTTGGACCACAATCATAATATTGATGTTACTACATATGGGCAGATACGTCTTTTGACAAATGAATATAGGGAAGAAATTATAAATTTCCGAAAGATTGGATTATCACCTGGGATGACTCGTCGAAAGCTTAATCTAACTATAAACGCAAGACAATTTTATAATATTTGGAGGATAGTTATATCATAAGAGATAAAAAATGTTTCCATTGAGAATACACTTAGCGAATTATCATCGAGATGGGTTATTCATTGTCATTATTAAGAAGATATTTTAATAGCTATTGTTTTAATCACGAATAAAATAGAAGGTGCTTTTGGTAATATAAAAAACATAATGTATCATAAAATATTAAAACTACCTTGTATTTTTCGACATATGGGCTGAAATGCAAAGGGAAAATCACTACAAAAAAGTTAGAAAAAATAAGAATATTGCAATAGAAAAATGTGATGTAGACTAATTGGGAACTATAGCAATAGAAAACCTAAATGAAGTATTAAATCAATTGAAGAGTGTTTGTATGTTATTTGTCGCGAACGATATGACAAAAGTCAATGATATGATAAATAATTGTGATTACTATAATTTTACTGAATATGAACTCCCTTGTATATGTAAATTGTTACAGAGGCAAAAAACAAGCAAAGATAATATATTAATACATATAAAAGATATACCGCACCGTCTATTAATTTATGATTCAACAATGGAATATAAGTTTGAAGATATCCCGAGTAAAATCATAATAAATAAAGTCGTAAACACGCAGTTAAACAATAGATCATTTACAAGTACCATGTCTCTTTTTGAACCAATTGCCGCAAGGATTGGAAATGATGAAAAGATAATCAATCTAACTGAAAAATTTCTTAATACAGTTCAACAAATTCCCCAACTTGGTGGTGCAAGAGTTACAGTACCAGCTTTGAATGTAAATATTAATTATATCAAAAAACGGAAATGATGCGTCAATTGCAAAAAAAAGAAAAATAATGCCAGAGATTCAAAAATTTTGTTCACATTGATTAATTGCACTTATATATAATTCGGCTGCTGCATATGATTAAAGAGATATAGTATTGTTCATTATTGATAGATTAGGATCAGTGAAAAAAATATATGTTGATGAAATCTTCAATGATATATTGAAAGATATACGAAAGTTTGTACTTCAATGTGCAATTGTTGTTGATTTTTGTTGTGCTCTCAATGAAGTCGAAATCAGTTATTTAGCAAGATCATTACAAAGCAATATAGAAGAATGCAAAAAAATCTGCATCAATTTGATCATAAATAATGAAATGCGAGCTTTGATATATGAAGAAAAAGAAATTATTCATATGATTTCTGAAATTAAGGTATTAATATACTTGAAGAACATAGAGAAAATGATATAATCCATTGAATATTATGTCCATCAACATAAAGTCAAACTAAAAATCAAATGAAAGTATGTATTTTTTTTTATTAGAACAAGAAATATGTGTGAATTATTGATAATTAAATTTAATGAATTATTCAATTTTATATTAATATTATCGATATCCAAAATAATTTAGATGAGATTAAAATAAATAACAAATAACATAATTTAATAATATATTAATTTGAATCAATATATGAAATAATATATATCAAAAAAATAAATAATTGTGAATAATATGATATAAATCGGAGAAATTCAAAACACTAATTGGATGTTCATTATAAACAATGAAGCTTGTACTATAATATATTTTGGAATTGATCATATACAAGAAAATAATCGATAAGAAATTTATCACCGATTTTAGCAGCCGCAGTGATATGAGAATCATTTATTTTCATCTATTCGCTTTCCAAAGATGATAAAACTGCGTAATCACTGCTGGTGATGCTGATTAATCACAGGTCATTGAGTTTCTTGAGATTCTTGAATGTTTGTTATTTTGTTCATTGTTTTTATAGAATAGTTTGATTTATTCAGATAATGAAATTAATAATTCCGACAATTACTTCCTTATTATTTTGTTAATTTATTTTTTTGAATCGATTTGAAACCATTGGAATATGATACATTAATAAGAGCTGTAAAAACAAATTGAATACGAAGACCGTTTATTGTTTGTGTTGCTTTATCTCAATGAATAGCTAAAATAATTGAATATGATCCATTAATATAAAATTCTTTATAATAGTTATATCTATATCAGAATTTATAACCGGTATTCTAAAAATTTCAATAAAATTCGAATATTCAAAATTAGACAAAAAAATATTTTTACCATCATGATTTTTGTAATCCCTTATTTTATGTATATATTTTGTATTATATTGCAATGTATGAATATCATTCCTTTTCGTGAAGAAATTGATATTTTCATAAATTTATTAGCACATTTAAACAAAAAAACTAAATACTGAGCTAAAAATTCCTACAATAGTAATAATACTCAAATATAGTAGATACAAGCAATTGCATTTATATGCTTTTTAATTTTTTTTCAATATGCAGTTTTAGAAATAATTTAACATTAATAAACTACGAATTTATAATTTCAAAAAAGTTCACATGTTCATAAAAATGAATTACCGATACAATTCATTGTGAACTTTATTGGAGCTTTTTACCAAAAACCGTTTATTTTGAGTATATTTATCATAAACGAAATAAAACTTGCAAATCTTGATATACGCGTTCAAAAAACAAAAACCTGAAATTAAAAAAGCAAAACAATGCATTGACATTGAATATACAAAATTTCAAAAAAAAAATTGCATTATATGATAAAAATTTACATTTTGAAATATCAGATATTTATTCCAAATTAGATTTAATTTATTATAATATCATAGAAAACAAAATAATCGTCCTAATGCATAACGTTACTTGCATGAAACGCTATCTTATAGTTTTGAGCTGAAAACAATATCAGAAAATTGCCATGAAACATTTCGGAAAGTTTTTCATTACATTTACTGAAAACTTTAAGAAATTATTTCGGTAAAGAAATAGATGAGTTAACTCAATCTTTTGGAAACATTAACAACGTTCCTATTATCATTACGAAAACATTTAAAAAATTTAATATCGATGAGAATTCGAGGGTTTATGATATAATCACAATTGATACAATTCGTTTTAGACCAAAGTTCAAAATTAAAGAAGATGGTATTATTGAAAGAATTGATTATGAAAAGCTATCAAAAACATCGATTTAATTGAAATTTGTAAGAATCCTCAAAAATTGAAGGAATTTATCTCAAACAATTGGAAAAATATTTTCTCAAATATATTTTTATTTCAATTTCAACCATTTGTTGATTTTATTAAGCCATTTCCAATTTATATCAAAATGTGGTAAAGCAATCATTACCGGTATTAGCCTCGTACGATAAACTATTATATAACATAAACCATTCATATCTAGGATTATAAATATCTTGGATTTTATCAGTATTGCTTTAAATTCTATACTGATAAATAGCGTCGTAGGAACATTTATATCTAATATAATATTCTTTAAAGGCTAAATTACACACACACACAGAGCGCTATTTGAGCTTCGTGCTGCGCACTCGCTCAATCCCGCGCTACATAAAAAAAAGCATTAACGATA